>NW_021703777.1:49157140-49390977 GCF_005190385.1 Monodon monoceros
AATTCTTAGAAATGCACAACCTACCAAGACTGAATCAGGAAGCAATAGAAAATATGAACAGACCAATCACAAGCACTGAAATTGAAACTGTGATTAAAAATCTTCCAACAAACAAAAGCCCAGGACCAGATGACTTCACAGGCAAATTCTATCAAACATTTAGAGAAGAGCTAACACCTATCCTTCTCAAACTCTTCCAAAATATAGCAGAGGGAGGAACACTCCCAAACTCATTCTACGAGGCCACCATCACCCTGATACCAAAACCAGACAAGGATGTCACAAAGAAAGAAAACTCCAGGCCAATATCACTGATGAACATAGATGCAAAAATCCTCAACAAAATACTAGCAAACAGAATCCAACAGCACATTAAAAGGATCATACACCATGATCAAGTGGGGTTTATTCCAGGAATGCAAGGATTCCTCAATATACGCAAATCAATCAATGTGATACACCATATTAACAAATTGAAAGAGAAAAGCGATATGGTCATCTCAATAGATGCAGAGAAAGCTTTCCACAAAATTCAACACCAATCTATGATAAAAACCCTGCAGAAAGTAGCCGTAGAGGGAACTTTCCTCAACATAATAAAGGCCGTATATGACAGACCCACAGCCAACATCATCCTCAATGGTGAAAAACTGAAAGCATTTCCACTAAGATCAGGAACAAGAAAAGGTTGCCCACTCTCACCACTCTTATTCAACATAGTTTTGGAAGTTTTAGCCACAGCAATCAGAAAAGAAAAGGAAATAAAATGAATCCAAATTGGAAAAGAAGTAAAGCTGTCACTGTTTGCAGATGACATGATACTCTACATAGAGAATCCTAAAGATGCTACCAGAAAACTACTAGAGCTAATCAATGAATTTGGTAAAGTTGCAGGATACAAAATTAATGCACAGAAATCTCTGGCATTCCTATACACTAATGTTGAAAAATCTGAAAGTGAAATCAAGAAAACACTCCCATTTACCACTGCAACAAAAAGAATTAAATATCTAGGAATAAATGTACCTACGGAGACAAAAGATCTGTAATGTTATAAGATACTGATGAAAGAAATTAAAGATGATACAAATAGATGGGGAGATATACCATGTTCCTGGATTGGAAGAATCAACATTGTGAAAATGACTCTACTCCCCAAAGCAATCTACAGATTCAATGCAATCGCTATGAAACTACCACTGGCATTTTTCACCGAACTAGAACAAAAAATTTCACAATTTGTATCGAAACACAAAAGACCCCGAATAGCCAAAGCAATCTTGAGAACGAAAAACGGAGCTGGAGGAATCAGGCTCCCTGACTTCAGACTATACTACAAAGCTACAGAAATCAAGACAGTATGGTACTGGCACTAAAACAGAAAGATAGATCAATGGAACAGGATAGAAAGCCCAGAGATAAACCCACACACATATAGTCACCTTATCTTTGTTAAAGGAGGCAGGAATGTACAGTGGAGAAAGGACAGCCTCTTCAATAAATGGTGCTGGGAAAACTGGCCAGGTACATGTACAAGTATGAGATTAGATCACTCCCTAACACCATACACAAAAATAAGCTCAAAATGGATTAAAGACCTAAATGTAAGGCCAGAAACTATCAATCTCTTAGAGGAAAACATAGGCAGAACACTCTATGACATAAATCACAGCAAGATCCTTTCTGACCCACCTCCTAGAGTAATGGAAATAAAAACAAAAATAAACAAATGGGACCTAATGAAACTTCAAAGCTTTTGCATAGCAAAGGAAACCATAATCAAGACCAAAAGACAACCCTCAGAATGGGAGAAAATATTTGCAAATGAAGCAACTGACAAAGGATTAATCTCCAAAACTTACAAGCACCTCATGCAGCTCAATAACAGAAAAACAAACAACCCAATCCAAAACTGGGCAGAAGACCTAAATTGACATTTCTCCAAAGAAGATATACAGACTGCCAACAAACACATGAAAGAATGCTCAACATCAGTAATCATTAGAGAAATGCAAATCAAAACTACAGTGTGATATCATCTCACACCAGTCAGAATAGCCATCATCAAAAAACCTAGAAACAATAAATGCTGGAGAGGGTGTGGAGAAAAGGGAACCCTCTTGCACTGTTGGTGGGAATGTAAATTGATACAGCCACTATAGAGAACAGTATGGAGGTTCCTTTAAAAAGTACAAATAGAACTACCATATGACCCAGCAATCCCACTCCTGGCATATACCCTGAGAAAACCATAATTCAAAAAGAGTCATGTACCAAAATGTTCATTGCAGCTCTATTTACAATAGCCGCGAGGTGGAAACAACCTAAATGTCCATCATCGGATGAATGGATAAAGAAGATTTGGCACATATATACAATGGAATGTTACTGAGCCATAAAAAGAAATGAAATTGAGCTATTTGTAATGAGGTGGATGGACCTAGAGTCTGTCATACAGAGTGAAGTAAGTCAGAAAGAGAAAGACAAATACTGTATGCTAACACATATATATGGAATTTAAGAAAAAAATATGTCATGAAGAACCTAGGGGCAAGACAGGAATAAAGACACAGACCTACTAGAGAACGGACTTGAGGATATGGGGAGGGGGAAGGGTAAGCTGTGACAAAGCAAGAGAATGGCGTGGACATATATACACTACCAAACGTAAAATAGATAGCTAGTGGGAAGCAGCCGCATAGCACGGGGAGATCAGCTCAGTCCTTTGTGACCACCTAGAGGGGTGGGATAGGGAGGGTGGGAGGGAGGGAGACACAAGAGGGAAGAGATTTGGGAACATATGTATATGTATAAGTGATTCACTTTGTTATAAAGCAGAAACTAACACACCATTGTAAAGCAGTTATACTCCAATAAAGATGTAAAAAAAATAATAAAATAAAATAAACCCTGCAAACAAAAGTCCAGGAGCAGATGGCTTCACTGGTAAATTCTACCAAACATTCAACAAAGAAGTTATATCAGTACTTCTCAAATTCTTCCAAAAGATTGAAGAAGAGGGAACACTCCCCAAGTCATTCTATGGAGCCACTATTGCCAGATATCAAAACCAGACAACTACCAAAAAGAAAATTACAGGCCAATATCTCTGATGAATATAGAGGTAAAAATCCTCAACAAAATATTAGCAAACCAAATCCAACAACACGTAAAAAAGATCATACACTGTGATCAACTTGGATTCACTCCAGGGTCACAAGGATGTTTCAACATATGCAAATCACTCAATGTGCTATACAACAGCAACAAAGACAAAAACCACATGATTATCTCAATAGATGCAGAAAAAGCTCTTGATAAAAATTAAACATCCATTCATGATAAAAACTCTTACCACAGTGGGCACAGAGGGAATATATCTCAACACAATAAAAGCCATTTATGACAAACCCACAGCCAATAATACTCAATGGTAAAAAGCTGAAAGCCTTCCCACTAAATTCTGGAACAGGACACAGAGGCCCACTCTCATCACTTCTAACCAACATAGTATGGCAGTCTTAGCCACAGCAATCAGACAAGAAAAAGGAAAGTTATCCAAATCAAATGGGAAGAGGTAAAATTGTCACTATATACCAATGACATGATACTCTATATAGAAAACCATAAAGACTCCACACAAAAGCTACTAGAACTGATAAACAAATTCAGCAAGGTAGTATGATGCAAGATTAATATAAACAGAGCTGTTGCATTTCTTTACACTAACAATGAAATATCAGAAAGAGAAAGCAAAAAAAAATTTTTTTTAATTGCATAAAAAACAAACCTAGGAATAAACCTGACCCAGGTGATGAAAGATTTCTATGCTGAGAATTATACAACATTGATAAAGGAAACTGAAGATGATTCAAAGAAGTGGAAAGACATTCCTTGCTCTTGGATTAATTATAACTACAGGACTGTCAGACACAGTGCTCATGATGCTGATACCCAGGGATATAAGGCACATCATGAAGCTACGAGGTCAGGTAACAGTGCAGTCCTGACCCAGGTCTGTCTCAGAGCGGTTCTACTAGGTCCATGGACCCACAGAGGAGTCCATTTTCAAAGGTGTAATTGAATGGGCATAGTTTACAGTTGTCAGAGCCCTCACATTGGTTTCTTACTTTGTAAAGTAAGAGCTGTTTTACTTTATTGGCTTTTGTGAGAAAAAAAAAAAATGCATGGAACCTGGCAATGACAATGAACTACAGCAAACTTAACTAAGATGTACCCCAAATTGTAGCTGCTAGGGTGGATGTGGTACATTTATTAGAATTTATTTACACACACTCAGAGACATGTATTCAGTTATTCATCTGATGAATGATTTCTTTTCTAAGCTCAACGAAAAGAAGACTCAAAGGTAGTTTTCATTAACATTATTGAACAAATGTATATATTCGTGAGCTGGTCACAGGGCTACATTAATTCTACAGTTCTCTATCACAATATAGTCCTAAGGGGACTGGACCATCTGAGCAATCTTGAGAATGTGAGATTGTCCCACTGTGTTATTGATATTGTGTTAATCAGAACAAGATTTCAGGAACTTACAAAGTCAAGTGATTGGTTGGAAATTCATTACTTGCCTAAAAAAAAAAGAACATTTAAATAAGGAACTACAAATTGCTCCTTTTTGTGCCTAGAATGAGAATTAGTTGCTCTTAACCTCCATAAAATACATGTTATCTAGAAAAATACAGTAAGTGCTACTGCCAAACCAGAATTTCTCACCTACACTAATTCACAGATTAACCAATCTACTTTTCTGCCAAATAACTGTGTCAGTTAGAAATCACTGTCAATGATGTTTAACTGGAGCTTCCCAATTTCAAGAAACTGCTGTACTTGTCCTTGAATAGACAATTGTATTTTTTTTCTTTTCTTTCCCAAAAAAAGAAATAATGAAGCCTTCCCCTAAAATCTGGAACAAGACAAGGATGCCCATTCTCACTTCTTCTGTGTTCAACATAGTATTGGAAGTCCTAGCCACAGCAATCAATCAAACAAGAAAAAGAAAAAAAAAGGTATTTAAATTGGAAGGAAAGAGATAAAATTGTCATTATATGCAGAGGATACGATACTATATATAGAAAATCCTAAAGACTCCACACAAAAACTACTAGAACTGATAAAACGAATTCAGCGAGATAGCAGGATACAAGATTAACATACAGAAATCGGTTCCATTTCTTTACAATAACAATGAAATATCAGAAAGGGAATGTAAAAAACAATACCTTTTAAGATCACACCCCCCAAAATACTTAGGAATAAACCTGACCAAGGTGGTGAAAGACTTATGCACTGAGAACTATAAAACATTAATAAAGGAAATGGAAGATGATTCAAAGAAATGGAAAGATGTCCCAGGCTCTAGGATTTGAAGAATTAATATTGTCAAAATGGCCATACTACCCAAAGCAACCTACAGATTTAATGCAATCCTTATCAAATTACTCGTGACATTTTTCACAGAATTAGAACAAATAATCCTAAAATTCATATGGAACCATACGAGACCCAGAATCACTAGAGCAAGCCTGAGGAATAAAAACAAAGCAGGAGGCATAACCCTCCCAGACTTCAGACAATACTACAAGCCCACAGTAATCAAAACAGTGTGGTATTGGCACAAAAACAGACATATGGATCAATGGAACAGAATAGAGAGCCCAGAAATAAACCCACACGCCTATGGTTAATTCATGTTTGACAAAGGAGGCAAGAATATACAGTGGGAAAGAGTCTCTACAGCAAGTGGTGTTGGGAAAGTTGGTCAGCCACATGTAAATCAGTGAAGTTAGAACACACCCCCTCACCATACACAAAAATAAACTCGAAATGGCTTAAAGGCTTAAACATAAGACATGACAAGATAAAATTCCTAGAAGAGAACACAGGCAAAAATTTCTCCAACATAAGATTCTCTGACATAAATTGTACCAATGTTTTCTTAGGTCAGTCACCTAAGGCAATAGAAATAAGAACAAAAATAAACAAATGGGACCTAATCAAACTTACAAGCTTTTATATAGCAAAGGAAACCATCAACAAAGCAAAAAGTGGAAAGACAACCTACAGAATGAAAGAAAATATTTGCAAACAATGTTATCGACAAGGGCTTAATTTCCAAAATATACAAACAGCTCATACAACTCAACAACAAAAACAACCCAATTGAAAAATGGGCAGAATACCTAAATAGACATTTCTCACAGGAAGAAATACAGATGGCTAATAGGCACAAGAAAAAACGCTCAACATCACCAATTATTAGAGAAATGCAAATCAAAACTACAATGAGGTATCACCTCATACCAGTCAGAATGGCCATCATTAAAAAGTCTACAAATAACAAATGCTGGAGTGGGTGTGGAGAAAAGGGAACCTTCCAACACTGTTGGTGGAAATGTAAGTTTGTGCAGCCACTGTGGAAAACAGTATGGAGCTTTATCAGAAAACTAAAAATAGAATGACCATGTGATCCATCAATCCCACTCCTGGGCATATATCCAGACAAAACTATAATTCAAAAAGATACATGCACCCCTATGTTCATAGCAATATTCACAATAGCCAAGACATGGAAACAACTTAAATGTCTATCAACAGATGAATGGATAAAGATGTGGTACATATATACAATGGAATACTACTCAGCCATAAAAAAGAATGAAATTATGCCTTTTGCTGCAACATGGATGGACCTAGAGATTGTCATACTAAGTGAAGTAAGTCAGACAGAAAAAGATAAATATCATATGATATCACTTATATGTGGAATCTAAAACATGACACATATGAACCTTTCTATGAAACAAACAGAATCAGGGACATAGAGAACAGACTGGTGGTTGCCAAGGGGGAAGAGGTTGGGGGATGGATGGAATAGGAGGGTGGGGGATGGATGGAATGGGAGGTTGGGATTAGCAGACGTAGGCTTTTATATATAGGATGGATAAACAACAAGGTCCTACTGTATAGCACAGAGAAATATATTCAACATCCTATGATAAATCATAATAGAAAAGAATATAAAAATGTATATATAACTGAATCACTTTGCTGTACAGCAGAAATAAACACAACACTGTAAATCAACTATACTTCAATTAAAAAATATTCAAACTGAAAAAAAAATAATGAGAAAGAGAAACAAAATGTAAAATGTTTCAAGGAAGCAGGAACCGAAATCTCTTTTAACACTCCCACTCTTTTTTAACTTATGGATCATTTAAAATTCTTACGTGTGATGAGCTGGATCCCAAAGTATTCCAAACTTCTTTCTCTCACTCTTCACTTTCAAGCCCATAGCCCAACTTTCACAACCTAAATGGGAGATGGTAATAAAACCAGACTTACAAATGCAATCATTATCCAGGTGTATTTAAGATTATAGTATCATGGTGGCTGAAAGCTAACAAGTAGGTGATTTTGTGCTAATGCATCATTGGTTTTGGAATTAGCAATTTTTTTCCATTTCCCATCTAGTTATTTTCTATTGTTGTTTAATTATCTCTTAGTCATTCATTCACTTACTAATTCAAGAAATATTTGTCTAACACAGCAATTAACCCTGAACACAGAAGATTCCCAAAGGACTCACAATGTTGGCTTTTAGAGAATATTTTGGAAACCAACCATACTGTTTTTAAAAACCCACAGAGTATAAATCTTCCCAGAGAAAAATGTGTTCATCTACTGAATGATGAAATGCTCATCTACTGATGCTGAAGGATTATCAGGGAGGACTGTCTAGCCAAGTGAATTACCTTGGTGAATTTACCAAGGTGCAGGTTACAGCTCTCGACTTTCACAGGCTGACAAAGACAATATCGTCAGTGCCCTAAACTTAACCTATCTCAAGGATCCTGACTCATGTTGACAGTGCTCAAGAAAGCAGGTACATTGGGCTTCCCTGGTGGCGCAGTGGTTGGGAGTCCGCCTGCCAATGCAGGGAACACGGGTTTGTGCCCCGCTCTGAAAAGATCCCACATGCTGCAGAGCGGCTAGGTCCATGAGCCATGGCCGCTGAGCCTGCGCGTCCGGAGCCTGTGCTCTGCAACGGGAGAGGCCACAACAGTGAGAGGCCCGCGTACCGCAAAAAAAAAAAAAAAAAAAAAGCAGGTACATGAACTGAAATATAAACTTATCCCATTGCAGGGAGAAGCTGAATTTTTCAGGCAGATGGAGCTGTTTCACAGCTGACACTTACTACGTGGGAAGCCTCATAATGACATGGTGAGTTGATAAGCAGCAGACACACCCTTCTTCTGCATCAACACAAATATAGTTCTTGTTCCTCCATTTTCTAACGCTTTCATCACTGACCAAACTTTCTTCTTATTTTGTCTTTTACCCAGATATGATGATACCGTCAATGAGGTTACACCCCAGTCCTAACTTGCCAGGAAATATTTGAGATGATACTGTGTATTTCACTAACTCTGAGAACTGTCTAATTCCTTTTGTTCCTAAGACTTTCTTCTCAGCTTATTATCTATCAAGAGTATCCCAATAATCAGTATTTTAGAGACATTTAGGGGAAAAGAAGGAGAAATACATATCATGAGCATCCACTTGAATTAAGATTGATTTAGATTGGCCTTAAAAGGCTCTGATTAATTAATTTAATGAATACAATAAATGCCATGCCTATTTTTCCTCTTAACTCTCTAAATCTCTAACTGTATAAAAAAGAAGAGTAACAACTTTAAAGATATTTTGTGTCTGGAAGTTGCCTTTGAGTTCTTATCACAGTGAATATCTTCTGTTTATTCTTTTCCTGTTGCTGGTTCAGGAGAAAAATGTCAGCTATGGAAATCTGAAAAAAAATTCTGCTCGCAGCAGGAAATTTGTTTACTTTAGCAGCAACATAACCTGATACTACTTCAGGGGAGATTCAGCACCGTGGAAAACCTAAGCATACTTCAGACCTAAGCACAATCAATCCTCTTCTAAAAGCTGCATAAAGCCAACATCTTTACTTGGGTAAAAAATGATGTAAAATTTTCTGCTTCCAAAAAAATTCTAAACTGTTTATAGAAATTGAATTACTGTCAATACAATGACTTCAAGAAGAAAATGATCAACTCGCTATTAATTTTTCCATTGCCTTTACTGTGTAAAGGTAAACGGGTTATTTGTGACAAAATAATTAACATGCTTAAATTAGCACAGAGGAATGAAGAGTATGTTGATTATGTTTTTAAATCAGAAGAGTTGGGTTCAAATGTCTGGTGAATGGCATTGATAGTTAAATTATCTGTATCTCAGTTTACTCATCTATAAACTAGGGGGGTAAATTGTGATAAGGTTAAAGACAATGTATAAGAATTAAATTCGGTAGCTTGGTGGCATGTAAGAATATTCAGCATGGTGCTTGCCTCATAGTAAACACCCACTAAACGTTCATGTACTCACTCGTATTTCTTCACAAATATTTATTAATTTTTTTCTACTTTCATGCTGTGACATTAGCAACTTGCCTGGACTTGGAACTTAGTAATAACTTCATAGCAACAGTGGTTTTGATGACTGTAGCAGGACATAGTAATAGCAGTAGAATTTAGCAAATTTTCTGATTAACAATGCAGAGCATCTTAAACTAATATTACTAATGAGAATAGCCAAAAGCATAATAATTGAATTTTTCCTTTTACTTTTTTAATAAAAGAAAAAATTCCCTTAGCAAATGATTGCTAATTATTGCTTAATATTACTTACATTTTAAGAAATATATTATCTTTGGGGAGAAGAGGTAGAAGGAGATTATTATTAATGATTCTTTTTGCCTCAAATTGTGCCATGTCACTGAATCCATTTATAATTTTGTTATGATATTTATTGTATTTTTCTATTCCTGGCTCTTATGCTTATGATAGTACTTATAAAAATTTCAATTTAGTCAACCTCACAGAATATAGTGATCATCATATACCTCATGTGCGTGCGTGTGTGTGTGTGTCTGTGTGCTCAGGTTCATGGGAGAATGCACCAAAATGCTTCATAATCAGAATTAAACAATTTGGATTTCCTGGAACCTCATTTTTAAATAGGTATACATTGCTACTATAATAAATCTCACTCTATATACCAGTGAAATTTAATATCCAAATAAAAAAATATATACTTGTTTTATATAGCCTACGTAAGTGGAGTTTCCCTTTATCATATTTTTTAAAACACTGCAAATGATTCTTACCCTTTCTGCAGGAAGGAAAGGAAACAGCTTTAGATTTTGTATTCTTTATTTGTGAGAGTATAAGCTAACTTTGTCTCTTGCATTCTCTCCAACTCCTCCTGGAAATGGAGGCAGAAAGTATTGCCAGGTCACCTCTTTTTCACTTCTCCTCATATATAATAAATCAAGTCATGAAAAATTTGACCATTGAGTTGGTTTTTATAATAACAGGAAGGGAGCAACAAGGCTATGAATTATAATGAGAATATGACCAAGAATGGAATTTATTTCTGATAACAATTTTTAGTTTTATTTCCCATTAAATTTGGGTAAAGCAATTAGAGAGTTCATACTTTAAACAGATATTTTAACATATAGTATCTCCATTATTAAAAATTTCTTAAAATCAACATTAAATTATTAAATTTCTAATACAAAACTCAAATAATTAGGTCTAATATTAATGGTGAGAGGGATATTATCTGGAAATGTATACTGGAGCCTATTTTCTTTTGACAAAAAGATGTTGGATTTAAAGTTTTTCCTTCTCTGCTCAACTTAACCTGCATATTGATAAGTTCTCCTCATCATATAGGAATGCTCTAGTCTTTTCCCATGTCTAAAAACTCTCCCAACACAATATTGAAGAACAAAGTTGGAAGACTGACACTACCCAACTTCAAGATTTACTCCAAAGCTACAGTAATCAAAACAGAGTGTTGGTGAAAGAATAGACAAATACATCAGTGGGACAGAGTAGAGAACCCAGAAACAGACCCACATAAATACAGTCCACTCATCTTTGACAAAGGAGGAAAGGCAAGACAATGAGGAAAATAGAGTCCATTCAACAAGTGGTGCTGGAACAACTGGACATCTGCATGCAAAAAAGAAAAAACGAATCTAGACACAGACATTAAAGCCTTCACAAAAATTAACTCAAAATAGATCACAGACCTAAATGTAAAACGCAAAACTATAAATCTTCTAGAAAGTAACATAAGAAAAAATCTAGAAGAGCTTAGGTATGGTGATGACTTTATAGACACAATATCAAAGGCACAATTGTGAAAGAAATAATTGATAAGCTGTACTGTATTAAAATTAAAAACATGTTGCTCTGCAAAAGACAATGTCAAGAGAATAATAAGATAACACACATACTGGGGGAAAATATTTGCAAAAGACCTATTTGATAAAAGACTTATCCAAAATATATGAAGAATGCTTAAAACTTAGCAAGAAAACAAACAACCCAATATTTTAAAAAAGGGTCAAAAACCTTAAGGATAACCCACCAAAGAAGATATACAGATGGCAAATCAGCATATAAAAAGATGCTCCATGTCATATATCATTAGGGAATTGCAAATTAAAATAATTAGATACCATTGCACACCTATTAGAGTGGCCAAAATCCAAAACGCTGACACCAAATTCTGGTGAGGATGTAGAGCAATAGGAACTCTATTCATTGCTAGTGGTAATGGCAAAATGATACAGCCATTTTGGAAGATAGCTTGGTACTTTCTTACAAAACTAAACATACTCTTAGCATATGAACCAGCAATCATGCTCCTTGGTTTTTACCCAAAGGAGTTAAAAACTTGTGTTTACACAAAAACGTGCACAGGGATGTTTATAGCGGCTTTATTCATAATTGCCAAAACTTGGAAGCAATCAAGATGTCCTTCAGTGGACGAGTGGATAAATAAACTGTAGTATATCCAGACAATGGGATGTTATTAAGCACTAAAAAGAAATGAGCTAACACGTCATGGAGGAACCTTACATGCATATTATTAAGTGAAAGAAGCCAATATGAAAAGGCTAGATACTACATGATTCTAACTACATAACATTCTGGAAAAGGCAAAACCATGGAGGCAGTAAAAAGATCAGTGGTTTCCAGGCATTAGTGGGGAGGGAGGAAGAATTGGCCAGGCATAGAGGATTTTTAGGGCAGTGAAATTATTCCATATGTAACTATAATGATGGATACATATCATTATATGTTTGTCCAAACCCACAGAATATACAATACTTAGAGCCCTAATGTGAACTGTGGACTTTGTGTAATAACAATATGTCAGTGTAGGTTTACAGATTATAACAAATGTAGTGCTCTGGTGTAGGATGTTGATAGTGGCGGGTGGGCAGGGTAGTGCACGTGGGGGGACAGGAAGTTTATAGGAACTCTGTTCTTCCCACTCAGTTTTGCTGTAAAACTAAAACTACTATAAAATTAAGCTTAAATGTTTTTAAAAATGCATTTAACTATACAAAGAGCTTTCAGAGAAGAAGCAATAGAATTCTTAAATGCTCCCTTCCGAACAATGCATATTTTCGATTAAAATTATGTGCTCACAGACTAAGATCATTATTTGGTAATATCTATCTGTGTGAAAAGGCATTTTCAAAGGTGAAACATGTAAAATCTCATTACAGATCAGCACTAACAGGTAAATATTCGCAATTGATTTTGATGAAAGGGAGTACTAACTTTGAATCCCAACTGAGCAAAATGTTATCCCCCCCACCAAAAACAGAATTTAACTCTTCTCATTAGTAGACCTGTATTTTTAAAAATGTATTCAATTATTATTATTTGAATTATTTGAATTCATCAATAAAAAATTTGTGGATATAAAAAATTCTAGCCAAAAAAAGCCAATATTTCTCTTTTATGTCATCACTTCTTAAAGAGAAGTCTTTTTTTCTCACTAATCACTCTCAACCTTGTCCATCTCTGTTTCACCATCTCTTCTGTGTAACATGGACGTGATTCCTGAGGTCATGAGGACTCTCGTGTCCTGTCACTACAGCGAGTTTATATTACCAGCTTTATTTCATTTGATATATCAAAAGCATTCCTCTTCTTGAAAGACCCTTTTTCCTTGGCACCCTCAATACCCTTGACTTTCACTCCACCTCTTGAGCTACTTCCTGGACTTCTTTTCCCCTGCTGGCCACTTTCATGTACCTGTTCCTCAGTGATCTCTTTTCTGCCCTCTGGTCAATGTGCACAGCCTCCTGAATGATTTCATAACCTCCAAAGCTTCAATTTCCATCTTAATTATAATGAACCTCAAGGATGTATTTTCAGGGTATATCACCTTTTCTCCTAATGTATCATATTATTGTTATTTCTAGCAGCCTCGTGACTCTTTGGGTGTCCCATAGAATCTCAAGCTTGGTATGTACAAATTCGAGCTTATTAGTCTCATCCAGGAACAGCAATTCCTCCTTTATTTCCTGAATGAAGGACTTTACTATTTCCTGTTATATAAGCCAGCAACCTGTGGGAGCCCTGTAATTCATTCTCTTACCAACAACATCCAATCTAATCCTGTGGATTCTTTCTCCTAGATATGACATGCTTGCTGCTAGTTCCTCTTCTCTACATACCCAAGATGTGGGGAAACCACCATCACCTTTCATCTGGATCATGGAAATAGCCTCTTAACTGGTTTCTCTGCCTCTAGCAGATTCTTCATGCTATACTCAGAGTGGTCACTCTAAAATTTGAATCCTGTGCAGGACATACCATTTCATGGGGGCACTTCAGTGGAAGAAAGATTTATTTATTACTCCTCTGGTTGCCATGTATCAATAGAAGAATTATTCCAAGTCATCCTTGAGCTCATGGGCTATACTGTGGTACTCACTTACCCCAAAATGGATAGAGTTCATTTCATTGGTGACTTTGGAAGAATAACTGCTCATTGTGGCTCAGATGTTTCCCTTCTAGTCCTCTTGAGGGTCAGGTTCCTATCAAATACATCCCTGATGATCTGCTCCTCCACCCCTGCCCTCTAGGAAGACTGATTTTCTAGCACTGCCTTAGGTCTGTACATCCAATTTTGAGATTCTGAACAGGGAACATGTCTGTCTGCATACCTAAACACCATATGCCAATCTAGCCGTTCAGTAATAAAGGGGATATTTCACTTTTGATCTATCTTATTCCATGTCCTATATCTCAATTAGTTCAGAGTTCCTGTGGGATAAGTTTGGCTATTTATTGGGCCCCTTCAAGCCCCAACATCTGCTGTCTTGATCAGTAAAATTAAGAGATAAGCAAGGAATGGCATTGGAGAAAAATAACAGATTGGGATTCCTGGAAGGGCCCTGATGTCTTTGTAGTGGTTTAACAAGAGGGACATTTTCACTTCAGCTGTTTGCAGAGGCTTGTATTGTTTATGGTGCCTGTTTTTCACAGGTGTGGACCTGGCTTTTATCTGTTGTCTCCTGATCAGGAAGCTTTAAATAGCCCACCAACAACTGTTTTCCTAGAGTCATAACTGAACATGCTAGTCTTTGAAAAAGAGCAGGTCTGCTGACACTTCAGTATATATGAGCCTTAGTATACGGACTATGACGGCTATAGCTTGGCAGGAGGTGCAGACAGCCTGCTCAAATTCTATCTCTTTGTAAATATTTTGAAATTATATTCTGGTCTGAAGGAGGAGACAGTAGAATGTCTAACCATATAGATTCCAGCGGGGATTTAAGGGGTATTAAATCACTGGAATCTATATGACTTCAGATTGGCTCTCGATTTATTAATTATAAAATCTCTGAACATGACTCTAGGGTTCTGAGAATGAAGCCACTTGTTTTGAAAATGTCATTTCCTTGTTGTAAATACAGAGGATAAGAGGGCAGTTTATAAAACTTTTGCTTAAAATGCCTTCTCTTTGATTTTTTTTAAAACATGCTTTTGTTTTACTATCAGAACAATAGAATAAGAAAATTGAAAATAAATAAAGGAGGAAGAAAATCTTTAGGAGAAAGGTAGAAATCTTAGGCAACAAGTAAGACCAATGGCAATGAGATTGTGGAATGCCAGGAGAGACCTGACAGGCAAACGTAACAGGGAAGAGGAAATGCACTAGAAAAAACTGGTGTTAAAGAAGCTTTTTTACAGAGTGAAGTAAGTCAGGAAGAGAAAAACAAATATCGTATATTAACGCATATATGTGGAACCTAGAAAAATGGTACAGATGAACCGGTTTGCAGGGCAGAAATAGAGAAACAGATGTAGAGAACAAATGTATGGACACCAAGGGGGGAAAGTGGCGAGGGGGTGGTGGTGTGATGAATTGGGAGATTGGGATTGACATGTATACACTGATGTGTATAAAATGGATAACTAATAAGAACCTGCTGTATAAAAAAAAAAAGAAGCAACTTTTAGAAAAGGAGAATATTTATTCCTAGTTCTTGATCAGTAATGAATTTGAGGACTAAATAAATACAACAGAAGAAAAGAAACAAAATCTCTAAGAGCAGCAGCCTGGAACATCTCTCCCAGCTACAGTTAAAATCAAGAACTGGAATGGAAAGTGCCCTCTTGAAGTAACAACTAGAGCTCATAGCAAATTTTTCTTGGGGAAACCACCCTTCAAGAACTGAGGCAGTTACAACAAGTGGTTACAAAACATCAGGCAAATTTGTTAGGGGAAGACAAAGAATACCAGCATAACATTCTCAAAGTATTATTAGATAAGTTTTCAAGGTAATTCAATCGTTGTAAGTAGAATTTGTATGTTTACTCTGGATCTCTTCCTTGAAATCTGGATTCATATTAAGTGAACTGCTTACATTTCCCCTTGATGTCAAATAGGCACCCCCAAATTTAACATGTCCTAAACAGAACATCTGATCATACCCACACCTATGATCTCATCCTCAGTCTTCATTGCTGTTAGTTGATGAGGCAAACTCATGAGATTCAGACTTAGCTCTTTCTTTTACACCCCATGCCCATTCTGTCAGCAGGACCTATTGGCTATGCCTTTAGAAATGTGTCTAGAATCTAACTGCTTCCACCTCCACTGTGGCCATTCTGGTTATAGCTTAGATGACTACAGTTGTTCCCTCGCTCCTCTCCCTGCTTCCGCCTTTACATCCACATTATTCATCCTCAGTAGATTAGCCAGAGTGTAACTTTCAAAGCAGAACATCATTTGCTCAAAACCCTCCAACTACTACTATAACTCTCATACATATGTAGGAGGAAGTGTAAGTTTGTGAAAAAGTTCATTAAACGTTTTACCAATATCTACAAAAGATAAAATATCTTCGACCTAGCAGTTCCACTCCTAGGTATATAACCAACAAAAAATGTGTACAAAAAAATGTGTAAGAATATCCATAGCATCGCTAATAGCCCTCAACTTGAAAAAGACACAAATATCCATCTATAGTAGTATTAGAAAAAGAAAGAAACCAAATTAAGAAGCATGTCAAAGTATTAAGAGCTCAACTGGGCCTTCTCACAAGTAATGGGGAAACAACAGAAGGAAACAAATAAAAAAACTTGAGTAAACCAGTGCAGAAAATGTGTATCACAAAGAAATACAGCTTAAGACCTGGAGTATAAAAACATCCAGAGACAGTGTTGTGAGAACAACGTGGCAGAGTTATTGGTCCTCAGACTCCTCAGTGTAGCTGTAGTTCAGGATTCAGGTGAGGTTTGTGAAGATCTCCAGTTTGGAGAAATATGGGATTGGAGAGGATGTCTTCTCAAGGGAGCGGTTTTCACAGGTAATCTGTTATGCAGCAAGAGGACCCCATTGTGTCACTGTGTCAGGGGACACAAAATGCTCACAGGAGATAATGCAGACTCTGTGACCAGTGGAGCCCACTGTCAGCATCACAGCAGGCTGCCAGAAGCTTGGAACTCAATGGGGAAGTGGAAAAGAAACAGGAAAAAAGGCATTTTAAATAAGATCTGGTGACTGGGGCAGCCACCATTGAATGTCTAAACGTCAATAAAGAAGTTGCTATTCTTTGAAAGAAAGGAGTATGCAGATGTTTTTTTCCTCTGGAACTGTTAAATTTGTAATACAAACTTAGCTTCTTGATGAGCTATGTCCCTACATTGAGTATAAATTCACTAGGCACAGAGCCTAGATATCTGACAAGGTTGAACAGGGAATTTCTCATTTTTAAGTTCTCATTAGCACATACTTAAAATCACCAACTAAAAATGCAACATAGTTGTTGTCATGATGCCAAGGAACAGAGAATACAGTTAGAAGGAAAGTAAACGCTCTTCAGGCAGACTCAGTAAGCCATAACATATTATTTTAACCAGAAATAGTGGAAGGAACGAAAACATTGTGGTGGCTCAGGATTTCATTATACATCATTACTCATCTGCCATGCACAAGGGAACACCTGCATTTTGCAAGCTAAATAACTGCAAACTGTGATTGTGATAAATCCATAGACTGTTGTCATAGTGATATCACACAGCAATTGCCACATGAGCTGTTTCCCTTTATCTTTTGCTTTTAAACGTGTGGCTTTGCCATTTTCAGAACAGATTACTACCCAAATGAATATATAACTTTTAGTAGATAATTTGAAAGTCTTGAAAATTTATGTAATGCCAAAAACAAATAAAATCTGATTGTTTTCTAACCAGTCTGAAAATAAATAAAACATTATAGGTTTTGGTTATTAAGAGATTAGGAACCTTCATTTTCTTATTTAAGCATTACTTCGCAGATAGCTGTTTTTTAATATTCTATTTCATATGTACATAAAAATTTGTATTCATATTCATTTTAGGAATGAACCTCTTAGAGAATTACCTTGGGATACAAAATAAACATGAATTTATCTAATATATGCTAAACAGATATCTAATTTAAGTTTTACTGATATGCTTATATCATTATTAATAAAAAATATTTCAATGGCTCGGTGACATTCTAATATCATATGGTTTTATGATCTCTGTTTGAAAGCTTATAGGAATGAAATGCTTGCTAGTTTTTCCACTCAGGTCATTGCATTCTCTGACAATTCTTATAATGAAAATATTCCGTAAGTAGAAACTGCTTCTGGTAAATATCCACTTAGTGGCTTGTCCCCGTCATCTACAGTAACATGTTAAATCTGCTTTGATTATCACAAAACAGTCTGCCTTTTTATAAAAGCAAATAATCTAATACTAGCATTCCAGGACATGATTTAGTTTCCCAGAGTCCCTCTTAAATTGCAAACATAACTGTATGTAATTCTTCATATGTATTCTGACCAGCGCAGAGTTCAATAGGACTAATCTCATCATTCTCTGAGCCAAAATATCAACTTTTAAAAACCCTGTTACACTAATAAGTGAATTCAGCAAAGTTAAAGTTTAAAAAAAAATCAACATAAAGATTAGTTGAGTTTCTATACACTAATAATAAACAAACCAAAAAGGAAATTAAGAAAACAATGCCATTTACAGTATCATTAAAAAGAATGAAATACTTAGGAATAAACCTAACCAAGAAGGTGAAAGATTTGTACACTCACTGACAAAACAAGTTAAGAAATAAATGGAAAGTCATCCCGTGATCACGGATTGGAAGACTTAGTATTGTTAAAATGTCAGTATTAGGAAGCAACCTAAATGTCCATCAACAGAAGAATGGATAAAGAAGATGTGGTACATATATACAATGAAATATTACTCAGCCATAAAAAGGAATGAAACTGCAATTTGCAGAGATGCTTGCAGAGACGCGGATGGACCTAGAGACTGTCATACAGATTAAAGCAAGTCAGAAAGAGAAAAACAAATATATAATATCACATATATGGAATCTAGAAAAATGATACAGATGAACTTATTTGCAAGGCAGAAATAGAGACACAGACATAGAGAACAGATGTATGGATACCAGGTGTGGGGGGGGGTTGAATTGGGAGATTGGGATTGACCTATATACACTACTATGTATAAAACAGATAACTAATGAGGACCTACTGTATAGCACAGGGAACTCTACTCAATGCTCTGTGGTGACCTAAATGGGAAAGAAATCCTAAAAGGGATAGATGTATGCATATAGCTGATTCACTTTGTTGTACAGCAGAAACTAACACAACGTTGTAAAGCAGCTATACTCCAATAAAAACAACAATGAAATGTCACCTATACCCATTAGGATGAGTACTATCAATAAAACAGAAAATTAGAAATGCTGGTGAGGATGTGGAGAAATTGGAACCTTTGTGAAGTTTTAGTGGGATTGTAAAATGGTGAAAGTTTTATGGAAAACAGTATAGAAGTTCCTCAAAAAATTAAAAGAACTGCCATATGATCCAGCAGTCCCACTTCTACACATATATCCAAAAGAATTGAAAGCAGAGTCTCAGATATTTGCAGACCATGTTCACAGCAGCATTATTCACAATAGCCAAGAAGTACAAACAACCCAAATGTTCACTGCAAAATGAATGGATAAAAAAATTTAGTATATACCTACTGTGGAATATTGTTTAGTCTTAAAAAAAATTAAAATCCTTCCATATGCTACAACATAAATGAACTTGAGGGCATTATGCTAAGTGAAATAAGTCAGTGACAAAAAGAAATACTGTATGATTCCACTTATATGAGGTATCTAAAGTACTCAAATTCATAGAAACAAAAAGTAGAATGGTAGTCACCAGGGACTAAGAGGAGGGAAATGGGGAATCGTTGTTTAATGGGTATAGAGTTGCAGTTGTGCAAGATGAGACAGAAAAGCTCTGGAGATCTGTTGTACAACAATGTGAATACACTCAACACTTCTGAACTGGACACTTTTAAATGGTTAAGATGGTAAATTTTACTCGCCGTTATACTTATAGTTCATTTGGAACTTGTGTTCATTATAAAATACTGGTCTATTATGCATGAGTTTCTATGCAGTTTTCCAACAGTGAAATTATGCTTTTTATCCAGCCTGGGACTATGGTAAGGGGAGCACTTCAGATGCAATTTTAAGGAGGTGCCAAAAAACTCAATAGTCAAGATAAATAATATTTTAATGCATTATCTTTTAAAAAATAAAAATCCATGAGGAACAAAATATCAAAATTTAAATACAGACAGGATCAGTATAAGTGCCATGTCAAGCTATGTTGGAACCTGGGGCAAATGGAAAAATCAGTAATACGGATCCCGGGTTTAACCTTTGCGTCTCCACGCACTCTCAGGTGATCTTACTATAATCTTACCAACAAGACCGAATTCATCTCATCTAAACTCCATCCCATTCCCTCCTCTTTACCTCAGAACTGTCAGAATCTTCACTTTTCCTTTACTCCTGTCTCTGAGATGTTCTCCCTGCAGGAATTTGGTATATTTGGATTCGTCTTATTTCCCAGTTTATGTTCCCTGATTATGTTTTCTGCTGCTGGTATAACCACACTCCCAGGTACTCAAGATTCCATCTGTTGCTGTAACTCTACCTGCCTGTCAACAGTCATATCTGTTAAACTGTAAATTCTAATTGTAGATTCTAACTCAGTCCCTCATTTATATTTATATTGCTGCTGCTGCTCTCTCTCTTTATTTGTCACAACAGTTGTGTTTGCTACTACAATCTGTTACTAGTTATATATCATTAAAGTGCCTATTTACCATGCCATGCCTTTTTTGCTGCAGTTCAAGCTCTGGGAGTTTTCTTTTTCTCTACACTTATGGACATTTTATCCAGTTCCCAAGAGCCAGCCACCTCTTTCATTAAACCTTCAGTGATAAATAAAGCTAGAAATAATCACAGCTCTGTATGACTATGGAATTTTTGTAACAGTCATATGTGATTTAAATCCCTGGTTTTGATCTTCTTAATGAAATGTCTCTCATCTGTTACAAATTGTAAGCTCCCAGAAAGCAAGGTCGATGTATGTACTTTCGACACCAGGCAGTGTTGAAATTTTCTGTGTGTGTGTGTGTGTGTGTGTGTGTGTAATGACTGGGTGAATAATTACTTTGAATCTCCTTATCTAGTAATTTCCCCACATTATACATTACAGAACACTAGCCACTTAAATGCTGTTGGCGCTGAGGAGAAAACAGAGGTTCATGAAACATCACAAACAAAATGTCTCCCTGGGAACTGAACATTTTTTGTTTACAGGTTAGAAAGGTAAAATGTTTTTAAATGTTCAGTATGTTCTCAGCCCTAGGGAACCACTAGAGTGCAACCAAATACAGTAACACTGTCATCTTGAAATAGAGTAGGTATTTTTCAAGCTTAGGATAACGATTATCTCAAATGTGCTTCTGAGAAGACCAGATAATTTATACATTAATTAAACTCAGTAATACTCTACTGAAATTGTTATTTTGAAAGAATGGTACGACATGATACCCACCATTATATCTATACAAACTGAAAACATTTTTACTTTCCACAGTAATAAGTGGGCTTATATTACAGCTGGACAAGTAGCTTTTCTAATTTTCCAGATATTCCAGGGGGAAAAAATTACTCCTAAAGAGACATCCAGAAAATGGTTAACAGACTTCAGAATGCAGTTTTAAGAAACAGTTATTTGACAAGTGTTTATTGAGTACCTACTCTGCTGAGCACTTGGGAAGTATTAACAGAGTATTAAAGAGCATCATTAATCGTTATTTGGACAAAACAAGAGAGAATTCTAGGAGAAAATATAGAGTAAACCAAAGCATAAACGTACTCTTGAGCAGAGCATCACTATAATGGAAAACAAGTGAATTTAGGAATTCAAGTACAACAGGTCAACTCATGTACTAGGCTACAACAATAGAAGTGAGCTGACAGAATTTAAAGTTTTCAAATTATATATTTTTTTCTTAAAAGTATTATAGAAAAATATAATAATATCCAGCAAATATTTAATATGTATTCTCTAAAAATTTGACTCATGAAATCTGACTATATTTGTTGAGAGTTAATTAAAAAATAATTGAAATTCCTTACTCTTATGGGTACAATCATTCATACATTAATTATTTTATTCATGAAATATTTTTAAATGCTTACTGTATTCCAAAGAGGGGTCCAGGTATGAATGAATTTAAATGCTCCCTGAGACATTTTGAACTATAGTAATGATTCAGATAGACTGTTTCAGGGATATGTAGGTTTTCCACTTTTAGTGTGCAAGAATCAGCTGATAAACTTATTAAAATTGCAACATTGTGGTTTATTCAGGTGTTGGATAAATCCTGGTAATCTATCATCTTATCAAGCAACTCCAGCCCTTCTGTTTTTGGTGGCTGAACCAAATCCCACAGAGAACACTTCAGAACTGAGTGCAAAAGCCATTCCACTTCAGGCCAAAATGGAATATGAGACCTCACTTACTCTCTAACTACTTACAATTAGAAAACAGAAAAATAAATATAACAACTGTTTTTTAACATTGGACAGGGGTTGTAAGACATGCCTTGAGAAAGCAAACAGAAAAGGTGAGTCCTTCATTTACCCTGGCTTTCTGCCTGAAGGTACTTTCTGAATCCTGGTGCAGAGAGGGGAATGCCATGAACAATGTGGATATCTGACTTACTTTAGAGACAGAGATTAGAGCTGTGGAGGACAAGACATATGAAATTTGTGGACAAAGTACCAGAAAGGAGGAAACTTTAAAGAAAGTTCGCCAAAAATCTGAATAGGGGTCCCAATAAGTCGTTTTGTTTTTTTGTTTTGTTTTTTGTTTTGTTTTTTGTGGTACGCGGGCCTCTCACTGCTGTGGCCTCTCCCATTGCGGAGCACAGGCTCCGGACACGCAGGCTCAGCGGCCATGGCTCACGGGCCCAGCCGCTCCACGGTATGTGGGATCTTCCTGGACCGGGGCACGAACCCGTGTCCCCTGCATCAGCAGGCGGACTCTCAACCACTGCACCACCAGGGAAGCCCCCAATGAGTCTTTGACTTGACACAAATCTGGTTAGGGGTAAACTCTATACCAAGCAGAGAAAAATTTCAAGATAACTATAAGCTGAAAAATTCTGACCTCACACATTTCTGGGAGCCATTAAAATTCTACATCAGAGGGACCTCATTGAACACACAGGAATTCAATACTGAAACCTAAAATGCCTCTGTAATAAGGTTAAACTAGTCCTAAAATAAAGGCTATGTTAGAATTATCATAACAAGCCCTTAAAAAAGCATCAAAAAGACCAAAAAATAAACTTTTCAAACTTTAAGACTCTTAAAAAGAAAAAAAATCCAGCATTTGCAAAGGTCACATTTATAATGTCTGATATCTAATCAAAAGTTATAAGACATAAGAGTGACAGCAAAATGTGATATATAACACAAAGCAGCATTATTCAGTAGAAAGAAAGAAACAAGAGGCATAATAGAATTAATGGACAAGGACTTTAAAACTAGTATCAT
The DNA here is from genome assembly GCF_005190385.1 of Monodon monoceros. Lineage (NCBI taxonomy): Eukaryota > Metazoa > Chordata > Mammalia > Artiodactyla > Monodontidae > Monodon > Monodon monoceros. The sequence goes on from NW_021703777.1 coordinate 49,180,499, forward strand.
GCATATGCTCAAGGATTTAAAAGAAAATATGAACATAATGAGGTAAGAAATGGAAGATATAAAAAAGATACCCAAATGGAAATGGAAATTCTAGAGGTGAAAAATACAATATTGACAGTATTGGAAATGAGAAACACACTCAGATGGAAATAACAATGAATGAGAAAATATAGAAAAAAATTACCAGTGAACTTGAGCACCTGATAATAAAATCTGTCCTAACTAAAGCATAGAGAAGACCAAAAAAAAAAAGAAGAAAAAAAAAGAATGAAACCTCATTGACATGTCAGGTAAAATCAAGTAGTCTAATATACCTTTAATAAGCATTCTAGATTAAAAAGTGACAAAGGGGCATGAAAATATTTGAAGAAATTGTGGCCAAAATTTTCTAAATTTGATGAAAACTATAAACTCACAGATTTAAAAACTTTAATGAACCCTAAGCTACACAAACACAGAGAAGACACGACCAAATCACATCAAAATCAAACTGATTAAAACCATGATTAGGCAACAACCAGGATAAAAATCTTAGTAAAATAATCATTACTTACAGAAAAAAACAAAAGAATGCTTGCAGACTTCTCATCAGAAACAATGTAAGCTAGACCAGGGGTCCCCAACCCCTGGGCCATGGACAGGTACTGGTCCACGGCCTGTTAGGAACCGGCCGCATAGCAGGAGGTGAGCAGTGGGCAAGTGAGCGAAGCTTCATCTGCCACTCCCCGTAGCTCGCATTACCGCCTGAACCACAACCCCAACATGGAAAAACTGTCTTCCACGAAACTAGTCCCTGGTGCCAAAAAAGTTGGGGACTGCTGAGCTTGAAGACCATAAAATGGAATTTTAAAGTGCTAAAAACAAAAGAAAAGCAAAAACCAAAATAGTTAACCTAGATTATATTGGTGAATTTAATTTAATTTGTTTTAATTTAAATTTTACTTGTTTTACATGTTTGTTCATGTGGGATATTGTCTTTAATTTTTTGTAATGCCTCTGTAAGGTTTTAATAATAGAATTATGCCATTTTATAAAATGAGTTAGAACATACTCTTTCTTATGTTTTAAGTATTTGTGTAAGACTGGTATTCTCTCTTTCTTAGGAGTTTGGTAGAATATGGGCCTGAAGTTTTCTTCGTGAAATATTATAAACCTTTAAATTTTAAGATAGTGTGATATTGGCAGAAAGATAGCCAAGGTGACAATGGGACAGAATAGAGTCCAGAAATAGGCATACATATTTATGGTCAATTGGGGGTTTTTTAAATTGAGGTATAGATTACAATATTAAATCAGTTTCAGGTGTACAACATAGTGACGCAAAATTTTTTATTTAAAGTTATTATGAAATATTGGCTATATTCCCTGTGCTGTACAATACATCCTTATAGCCTATTTATACATAGTAGTTTGTACCTCTATGTAAACATCTAAGTTTAATCCCTTATCATTATATTACCCCTTCCCCTTCACACTCTCCACTGGTTACCACTAGTTTGTTGTCTGTGAGTCTATTTCTCTTTTGTTATATTCATTCATTTTACTTTTTAGATTCCACATATAAGTGATACCATACAGTATTTGTCTTTCTCTGTCTGGCTGATTTCACTAAGTATAATACCCTCCATGGTCCATCATGATCCATGATCTTGCAAATAGCAAAATTTTATTCTTTTTTAATGGCCAAGTAGTATTCCATTGTGTATATATACCACTACTTCTTTATTCATTCATCTGTTGATGGTCACTTAGGTTGCTTCCATCTTGGCTATTGTAAATAACACTGCTGTGAACATTGGGGTGCAAATATCTTTTCAACACATGTTTAGTGTTTTTGTTTTCTTTGAATATATACCCAGGAATTTTGGTATAGCTGGGTCATGTGGTAGTTCTATGTTTATTTTTTGAGGAAACTCCATAGTGTTTTCCACAGTGACTGCACCAATTTACATTCCCACAAATATTATATAAGCGTTCCCTTTTCTCCACATCCTTGCCAACATTTGTTATTTGTGGTCTTTTTGACAATAGCTATTCTGACAGGTGTGAGGTGATAGCTCATTGTGGTTTTTATTTGCATTTCTCTAATGGTTAGCAATGTTGAGCATCTTTTCATGTGTCTGTTGGCCACCTGTATGTCTTCTTTGGAAAAATGCCTATTTAGATCTTCTGCCCATTCTTTAATCATTTTTTGTTTTGTTTTGGTTTGGTTTGGGTTATTTTTTAAATTTTTTAATTTTATTTTTTTTATACAGCAGGTTCTCATTAGTTATCCATTTTATACATATTAGTGTTTATATGTCAATCCCAATCTCCCAATTGTTTTGTTTTTATAATGAGTTGTATAAGCTGCTTGTATTTTCTGTATATTAACCCCTTATCAGTCATATAATTTGCAAACATTTTCTCCCATTTAGTAGGTTGTCTCTTTGTTTTTTTGATGGACTCCTTTGCTGTGCAAAAGCTTTTAAGTTTAATTAGATCCCATTTGTTTATTTTTGCTTTTGTGTCCTTTGCCTGAGGAATCAGATCCAAAAAAATGTGGCTACGATTTATGTCAAACAGTGTTCTACCTATGTTTTCTTCCACGAGTTTTATAGTTTCTGGTCTTACATTTAGGTCTTTAATCCAGTTCGAGTTCATTTTTGTTTATGGTGTGAGGAAATGTTCTAATCTCATTTTTTACATGTAGCTGTCCAGTTTTCCCAGCACTACTTATTGAAGAAACTGTCTTTTCTCTGTTGTATATTCTTGCCTCCTTTGTCATAGATTAATTGACCATAAATGTGTGGGTTTATTTCTGGGCTCTCTGTTCTATATCACTGATCTATGTGTCTGTTTTTGTGACAATACCATACAGTTTTGATTACTGTATCTTTGTAGTACAGTCTGAAGTCAGGGAACATGATTCCTCCTGCTCTGTTCTCCTTTCTCAAGATTGTTTTGCCTATTCAGGGTCGTTTGTGTTTCCATACAAATTTTAAATTTGTTCTAGTTCTGTGAAAAGTGCACTTGGTCTTTTTTAAAGGATTGCATTGAATCTGTAGATTGCCTTGGGTAGTAAGGTCATTTTAACAATATCAGTTCTTCCAGTCATGAACAGAGTATACCTTTCCAACTGTTTATGTCTTCTTCAATTTATTTCATCAGTGTCTTACAGCTTTCCAAGTACAGGTCTTTTACCTGATTAGCTAAATTTATTCCTAGGTATTTTTTTATGCAATTGTAAATGGGATTGTTTCCTTACTTTCTTTCTGATAGTTTGTTGTTAGTATATAGATACACAACAGATTTCTGTATGTTAATTTTGTATCCTGCAACTTCACCAAATTCACTGATGAGCTCTAGTAGTTTTTTGGTAGTATCTTTAGGATTTTCTATGTATAGTATCATGCCATTTGTAAACAATGACAACTTTACTTTTTCCTTTCCAATTTGGATCCCTTTTATTTCTTTTTCTTGTCTTTACTGTGGCTAGGACTTCCAATACTATATTAAATAGAAGTGGCAAGAGTGGGCATCCTTGTCTTGTTCCTGATCTTAGAGGAAATGCTTTCAGCTTTTCACCATTGAGTATGATGTTAGCTGTGGGCTTATCATACATAGCCTTTATTATGTTAAGGTATGTTCCCTCTGTGCTCACTTTGTGGATAATTGTTATCAGAAATGAATGTTGAATTTGTCAGAAGCTTTTTCTCCATCTATTGAGATGATCTTGTAATTTTTATTCTTCAGTTTCTTAATGTAGTGTATCACATTAATTGATTTGCATATATTGAACTATCCTTGTATCCCTGGGACAAATCCCACTTGACCATTGAGTATGATCCTTTTAATGTATTATTGGATTTGATTTGCTAACGTTTATTGAGGATTTTTGCATCTATGTTCATCTGTGACATTGTCCTGTAATTTTTGGAAGTGCTCCTACCTCTGAAATATTTTGGAATAGTTTGAGAAGGATAGGTGTTAACTCTTCTCTAGATGTTTGGTAGAATTCACCTGTGAAGCCACCTGGTTCTGCACTTTGTTGGGAGTTTTTGTTTGTTTACTGATCCAATTTCATTATTGGTAATTGGTCCCTTCATATTTTCTTCCTAGTTTAGTCTTGAGAGATTGTCCATTTCTAGGAATGTGTCCATTTCTTCTAGGTTGTCCATTTTGTTGGCATATGGTTTTTCATAGTAATCTCTTATGATCCTTTGTATTTCTGTGGTGTCAGTTGTAATTTCTCCTTTTTCATCTCTGATTTATTGATTTGGGCCCTCCTTTTCACTTTTGTTTATCTTTTCAAAGAACCTGCTCTTAGTTACATTGATCTTTTCTATTGTTTTCTACCATTTTTGACATACCTTACATCACTTTGTTTTGTGTATCCCTTAACTGCTTATTGCACATATAGATGATTTTACTACTTTTTTCTTTTAACCTTTGTACATGGTTTACTACATTTACTGTATATTTGCCTTTACCAATGAGATTTTTCCTTTTGTAATTTTCATGTTTCTAGTTGTGGCCTTCGCTTTTCCACTTGGAGAAGTCCCTTTAACGTTTCTTGTAAAGCTGATATTGTGGTGCTTAACTCTTTTAGCTTTTGCTTGTCTGTAATACTTTTGATCTCTCCATCAAATGTGAATGAAAGACTTGCCAGGTAGAGTATTCTTGGCTGTAGGTTTTTCCCTGACATCACTTTAAAATGCCGCTCCCTTCTGGCTTGCAGAGTTTCTGCTGCAAAGTCAGCTGACTGCCTTGTGGAAATTCCCTTGTATGTAACTTGTTGCTTTTCCCTTGATGCTTTCAATATTCTCTCTTTATCTTTAATTTTTGCCATTTTAATTATGGTATATCTTGGTGTGGTCCTCTTTGAGTTAATCCTGTTTGGGACTCTCTGTGCTTCCTGGACTTGGACGTCTGTTTCTTTTCTCAGGTTAATTTTCTATTTTGGGGACTCCTACAATGCCAACCATGGGGAGTTGGTTCCAAGAGCTCCCATGTTTACCAAAATTCAGGGTCACTTAATGCAAAACCCATGAATAAGGAGGACAGATAGTATACTTATTGAAAATCTGTACATAAGTGGACCTGTGCAGTTCAAACCGTGTTGTTTAAAGGTCAAGTGTACATCTGAGATTGACTTTAAGCAGAAGTAGAGGAACGAACTGCAGGAGCAGACAGCACAGACTCTATTTTGCCCCCTAGAGTTTCACCAGGGCCCTGCACTTTGCTCCTATCTATAGTCACATGGTTGGGAATTTTCCATAGGTAAGTAGTCCCAATGCCCATCATTCCCAGTGACCCACTAGGGAAATTTGTGCTTCTCATTGCTGAACCTCTAGGTTCTATAGGAGTAGAGGTTCTAATCCCCAACATGGGGTGCACCCTTGCCACGAGACATAGTGAGGGTCTTTTGGAACTATATAAGGTATGGCTGTCTGGAAACCAGCAAGTGAGGAGTCAATATCTAGGCAGGGGTAATTTACCCTGATCACTTAAAGGACACAGGGCTGCTTTTATCAAAGTGGGAGAATATGTAAAAATCAGGTGATCCAGTTAGGGTTCTCTTAGGATTCCCTGGCCCGATTATAACTGAATAAACACATGCCTAAAAAGTGTATGGTTTCCAAGGGCCCAGACTTCAGGAATGACAGTTTAGGTTACACCACTAGATAATCTGAAAAGACCTGCAGAGATAAAAGCTAAGGATGAAGAAGATTTCGAATCAGATGCTAGTGGAAGAAGTACTGGTATCAGGCCCCAATATAACATCAATGACAGTATCCACAGTTAGATCACTAAGCCCTCTCTTCTAAAAGTTTTCCCTCAAGAAGAAAGGCCCATGAAGAGCTGCTGCATGTGGAAAAGTGGAATTATGCTGTGCAAGATAGGGACTGTGGTAGTCATGGAGGTGTGCCACTCACATCTCTTTTCAAGATAGCACTTTCTGTGAAGAGTACAGTTATTCTTTAGCTGAAGCACCTTCCTTATTCCCTCTGCTACAGACCAGAAATTGCCTTTACCCAGTAAGTATAAAACTCATCTCATTCATTCCCCTTCTTTCAGTGATTATAGTCTTGCACTACTTGATGGCCAATGTCTGGAAATAATTGTTCCATGTATTTTTTCCAGGTTTTTAGTTGTTTTACATGGGAGAATAATTTCCATTCCAGTTATTCTACTTGGTTGGAAACAGAAACCCAGTGAACTTTTAATAATGTATTAATATTTAATGTTTCCTCAGAATCACTTATGTCTAAATGCACTCAAATTACAGTACAGAGTAAAATTCCCATTTATTAAGTCTAACTTTAGTTGCTTTGCTTCAGAGGATAATGCAAAGAAACTCTAAAACATTTCTTATCCATAAGCCTAGAATTAGATAAACATTAGGATAAATTGGGACACACATATCATTTTGTTATTGAAAGTTGAGTATATCCTATATTTAGATAATGTACCTGATAATATCCACAGGCTTAAAAGACATGTAAATGCCTAAAATCATATACACCTTTTTAAGATATATATATATATATTCACTAGACTTTTTAAGAAAGCAACCTAATTCAAATGGATGTGTAAGTCAACAAAATATCAGCTCCTGAAATTTAAATGGATCACAATGGAGTGAAGGTTAAATGCAGCCGTAAGAAACTGCAATGTCATTAGATCATTAAATATTTATATGAAAGAAAAATTTCTTTGAAGGGCCATCTAAATATCAACAACCTAATCATGCTTTACTTTTCAATGTTATGAGGTTTTCTGGTTTTGACTTGGTAAGTACTTAACTGGGAAGATGTGAAACATTCCATCAGGGGCTAATAACTAGAAAACATTTTATGCGATAACTCTACTAATATAAATGAATGAACAAAATCCCAAAGTAGTTCCAGTGATTTTTCTAATTTGGCAAATCTAAATTTTTCTAATTTAGTAACCCAACTAAAAGCTTTGACCCCTTGTCTAGTGCCCTTTCCACAATTATTATACTGCCAAAACCAGAAATAGCCAATATCACATATAACAAATATTCCCTTCATTCCTCAGTAGATTCTTAGGACCAGTATTGGAAATTAAAGCATCTGTTTCTCATGCCTTGTCTCAAAGCAAATACTGTCTTAGCAGAGTGGTAAAACATTAAACTTCCCCTTTTTCCTTACGTGTTTTTTCCAAAGAATGAGATTTTGCTAAATGACAGGATTGTAATAAGCAAGGAGAATGTACTTGAAATCTGGGGGAAGGGTCACAAAAGCTGAGGTTAAAGATAAACCTGTATTGTAGTGTTATTAAGGGATAATCTTACTGTTACAAAATATGGATAAAAGGAATTCAAATAAAAAGCATGCAACCAAAGGGCATATTTACACAAACAATAATGATAATCGCATGTTATTTTTAAATTGGCATTAGAAACTTCTGACATTACACTAAATTTCATTTTGAATTTAACTTAATATTTAAACATTCTTATATTTGACCATGATCAGATCTGTCAATATAGATGAAAACAGAAAGCTCAGTTCACAGTGGCTCATTTATTCAGCCTATTTCCTTACAGTGCTGTTGAAACTGCTCTTGAGCCATTCCAGATTAAAAATTAGCTAAGATCACCAAATCTAGTGACGTGATATGTTTGTACAACAAAGTTTATAAAGTCAATATATTAGTTTCTTGGGTTTAATATTAATTTTTTCTGTATTTTATCAACACCTATGATTCCATTTTTCTTTACCTTACCAGAACAAATAGGTAACAATGTGATCTTATTATAATTTTTAAATCATGGTTTCTTTGGAAAAACAAGTATCAAACACATGTTAAAAAGAAAAAACAGTTCTGTCAATGGACTTAAAATATGCTTTAGTTAATATTCCCAAATAATTTAGCATATATCTTTTATTATGACTTGTCTATACTTTTCTATGTTATTTTAGAAGTACATTTCTTTACAAACATCAATTTTCATATATGAAACATGAAAATAATATTTAATATAAAGATAAATTCAGGAGTGGGTTTTCTCAAAACCTTTCAGTTTGGTGAACTACTTGTTGTGATTGCATTTAATATTTTTCTTATTTTAAAATAGAGGAAATATTTTCAATAAATATAGGAAATTTAGTTAAGGCCAAAATGTGATTCAGTTATAAACAATGAAAAATCTCATTGCTTTAGAATACGATCATTTGTATATGAATAGATATAAAATGCTCCTAGATGGTAAGCTTTGAAGTCACGAATAAACCAATCCTTTGTACATTAATTCAATATAAAATTTTTCCTAAAAAAAAAAAAAATGATCATTTGAAACAGATTTTCCTTCATATATACGATGGTTAATTTTATGTGTCAATTTGATTGGACCACAAGGTGCCCAGATATTTGGCCAAACATTATTCTCGGTATATCTGTAAGGGTGATTCAGATTGAGATTAACATTTGAATCAGTAGACTCAGTAAAACAGCTTGTACTTTTTATCATGTGGATGGTCCTTATCCAATCATTCAAGACTTAAATAGAACAAAAAGGTTGAGTAAGAGGGAACTCCTCTCTGATTGGTTTAGCTGGGACATTGCTCTTTTCCAGCTATTAGTCCCAGAGTGAGACATTGGCTTTTCTTGGTATTTGAGTCTGCAGGCTTTTTATTGGAACTTAAACCATTGGTTCTCTTGATTCTCAGGCCTTAGGATTCAGACTGGAACTACGTATTGAATCTCCTGGGTCTCCACTTGGCCAACTGCAGATCTTGGACCTTCTCAGCCTCCGTCCGTAATTGCATGAGCCAATTCCTTACAGTGTGTGTGGGGGGTGTGGGTGTTAACTTTTAAATTTATTTAATTCTATTGGATAAAGAACCTTGATTAATACAATATGTAAGGGACTTCCCTGGTGGTCCAGTAGTTAAGACTTCACCTTCCAATCCAGGGGGTGTGGGTTCCATCCCTGGTTGGGGAGCTTAGATCCCACATGCCTTGCAGCCAAACAACCAAAACATAAAACAGAAGCAATATTGTAACAAATTAAATAAAGACTTTAAAAATGGTCCACATCAAAAAAAACTTTAAAAAAGTATAGGGCTTCCCTGGTGGCACAGTGGTTGAGAGTCCGCCTGCCAATGCAGGGGACCCGGGTTCGTGCCCCAGTCCGGGAAGATCCCACATGCCGTGGAGCGGCTAGACCCGTAAGCCATGGCCGCTGAGCCTGCGCGTCCGGAGCCTGTGCTCTGCAACGGGAGAGGCCACAACAGTGAGAGGCCTGCGTACCGCAAAAAAAAAAAAAAAAAAAAGTATAATACGTAACATAATGTAGGCAACCACATATTTCAAATGAATTTTATTTTTGTGAAACTGTAAGAGAATGCTAAATGAGAGTCAAACTGAAAATTTTAGTTAACAGTTTGATATTCTAAATTCATGATGCCAAATATCAGGTATTTGAAAGACCTGACCTAAATTCTGCATTTTCAACTCATCATTTGGCAATATGAAAAATGGTAAACATAAAATACTGGAGATATTTTTTCTTGCTTGCTCATTTTGCACTGACATTGATTTGTGAGATTTTCAAGGCATAAATTTTGGTAGTTTAGAGTGGATTGTTGGGGAGTAGGGTAAAGTGACCATCTATGCTTTAATTTAACCAGAAAAAAATTTTATAACATGTCTTATTTGACTGAGTGTTGCCTACTTTAAGTGATCTGCTTATGAGGATAAAATGTCGGTACGGTGATGCTTTTTAGATACAACACCAAAGACACAATCCATGAAAGAAATAATTGGTAAGCTAGACTTCATTAAAATCTAAAATTTCTACTCTGTGAAAGACAATGTCAAGACAATGAGAAGACAAGCCACAGACTGGGAGACAATTTTTGCAAAAGTCATATCTAATAAAGGACTGTTACCCAAAATATACAAAGAACTCTTAAAACTCAACAATAAGAAGAAAAAATAATCCAGTTTTTTTAAAAGGGTCAAAAACCTTAAGGACAACTCTCCAAAGAAGATATACAGATGGCAAATCAACATGTTATGGAAAGATGGTCCATATAACATGTTATCAGGGAAATGTAAATTAATACACCAATGAGATACCACTATACACTTACTAGAATGGCTGAAATTCAGAATACTGACAACACCAAATGCTAACAAGGATGTGGAGCAACAGGAACTCTCATTCATTGCTGGGGAAAATGCAACAATGGCACAGCCTCTCTGACAGTTTGGTGGTTTCTTACAAAACTAAATATATTCTCACCACATAATCCAACAATCACACTCCTAGGTATTACTCAAGGAGGTGAAAACTTATATACACTCAAAACCCTGAACATGAATATTTATAGCAGATTTATTCATAATTGCCAAAACTTGCAGGCAACAAGAATGTCCGTCAGTAGGTGAATGGATAAATAAGTTGTGGTATATTCAGACAACAGAATATTATTCGGTGCTGAAGAAAGGAGCTATCCAGTTATGAAAAGACATGGAGGTACCTTAAGTGCATATTACTGAGTGAAAGAAGCCAGTCTGAAGAGGCCATACACTGAATGGTTCCCAACTCTATGAAATTCTGAAAATGGTAAAACCATGGAGACAATAAAAAGATCAGTGTTTGCCAGGTGTGGGAGTGGGTGGGAAGCACGAATAGGAAGAACACAGAGGAATTTTAAGGCTGTGAGAATACTCTGCTTTATATTATCATAATAGATCCATGTCATTATACATTTGCCCAAACCCATATAATGTACAACACCAAGAGTGAACCCTAAGACATACTATGAACTTTGGGTCATTATGATATGTCAGTGTAGATTTATCCTTAGTAACGAGTGTACCATTCTGGTAAGTGATGTTGATTATGGGGGAGGCTAATTATATGAGGCGGTTGGGGGTACATGGGAAATCTCTGTCCCTTCCTGTCCATTACATTCTAAGCCTAAAACTGCTCTAAAAAAATTATCTTTAATAATTTTTAAAATCAATTCATTGGACTTCAGTTTTCAGCTTTGACAGGTAAAGAGTTAAAAGTTGTCATTCTTGTCCTTACAACAAGAAAATACTGAACAACAACTTTTCTTGGACCTGTCACAAAGTTGAAGGTACCTAGCAACCGCCACCCCAGAATATAGAAAGGGGAAGTCAGAAGCTCACAGGTGAGATCAACTTATCTAGAACAGAAGCCACTGGATCCATAACATAGGAACACTTAAGTGGTAATGTTAATTAATAGTTAGATGCAGAGTGTGGATTAGCATGCAAATGAAAAACTCTGGGTTCCACAATCTTAGGAGAGGGACATATTTTGATGGTTTTTACCTTCAGAAATCCCACCAGGTTCTCACAGTGAATAGACAAGATAATCTTATGTGTCTGGCAAGGGGAGAAGGTAAGCATTTTCAAATACACCCTGAGACTTCTCCATGATAAAGACCTCCTTCTCCAGGAGGAGAGCTCACTGTAACATCTTCCCCTAATCCCTGCAATTTTAGCACTCTTTCTCACTTCCTTTCTACCCACTCTGAGCTGTCGGTCTCAAAGGTTCTTTCAGGCAGACTGAAGACAAATTCCATTGTACTTCTATATGTATTCATATCTGTGGCTTCCTCAACTCAGTGTATCTAATTTTTGGAATAAATTTTTATATTTTCCACCTTTCATAAACTGGTTAAAATCCTTCCATAACTCAAAGGCTTTAATCCCATTTTTACCGTGGGTTATTTTTCAATGTTTTCAAAATGATTATATGGATATATAGAATAGCACTGATTTTTATATAGGTATTTAACAAATGACTACCTTAAAAGCTTGAATAGTTTCCCTATTGCCTATATTTGCTTCTCTAGATAATCATATGCTGTGAAAATATTTTTCAAAATCTATTATTTTTCTTGTAATATTGAAGAGACAGTACTTCCAAAGTATAAAAACTTTTGATGAAAGCAGATACCCAAGTCTTTTTATTAACTTTAATGGGAAGATTTTTTTTATTTTAATATATTCATAAGGCTAACTTTTGCTTTGAGATGGTATTTTTATCGTATAAAGTATGTCACTTCTATTCCACATAACTGAGGTTTTTTTAAACAAATGGATATTGAATGTTGCCTAACATTCTTAAAAGGATCTAGTGAGATGTTTAAATATATCTTTTCTCCTTTAAATATATTTCTTTAATTTATATGTATTTTCTTATATTTCCTAATTTTGAACTTTTTTCATTCCTTGAATCAACATTTTGAATTTCAATATGTTGCTGTTTTTATGCTCTCATTTTGAAATAAACACAATGTTCAAGGATAATACAAAGAATATCACCCAAATTCCACAGTTTACTGTATTTACTTTCTGTCTTTCCATTATGGTAATTTTCACATTCCATCATTGCTTTATTTGTTCATTTATTTATTGATATAAGTATATAAACTCATGACTTTTTATTTATTCAATGGATTTTAATCCATTACTAGCATTTCTTTATTTCAAAGCTTAAATTGTCCTAGCTTTGGCCAGTGTGAGCCTCTTCAAGCTGCCTCCTCTGTCCTATTTAAAAGTCCCTGGTTTTTGAGCACTTGTTTATTTTGTGGCACAAAATATTCCAAATACATAACAATGACAGATATGTGTAATTTTTTCAAAAAATCACTACATTCAAATCAAGCTAAACACCTCTTTGGACTAGAAATACAGACCAATAAATTGAGACTGATGTCAAAGCCTTGATAGACCTAGGCCATAAAACCAGTAGAGGCAGGTGTGAGTTTGTATAATATAATAGAGACTATCACAGATCAAATTAAGTGTCACTCCATGAATGTAAGGATTGTGGCAGAATTTCCTGACTCATATAATAAGCGAAAAATGTTTGATACCTACTCAGGGCTGGATTGTATTCATCTGCCAGGAGGAAACAAAGATAACTTCAATCAGGACTGGGCATAAATGGCAGCTGACTCACTTGCTGGATCTAGAAAATAACTGTGGAATGGAAGTGCTGAGCCACTTATGTAAGACCTGCTTCTAGACTAGAGCCTCAGAGGCCTTGTGAAAACAGCCACAGAACTGCCAGACAAGGAAGGGTGAACATAAAGTCAAACAGACAAGCAGACAACCTCCCACTCAAGACCAAACTGCAATTCTAAATCATGTAAAGAAATCCGATGTCTAGGCAAAAAACAATTGGCGCTAACAAATTTAAAGTAATAGAAAACAAGAAGGACTTTAAAATACGTATGCCTAAAATTTACAGAGATCAATGTGGAATATTATGGTTTTGCTTCAAAAACCTGTTCCAAACAGAAAACAGTGTTGGCTAAATGAGATAAAAAAGAAAACCATAGCAACATAGCTTGGGAGGAGCTCATCTGTGGGTTTAGTAGAGTGTTAGTACAGAAGCAGGCAGTAGGAATTTGGCTCCTAGAGGGTAAAGGGGACCAAAATTTTACAGTAGGAAATGGTGGGCCCAAAGCAAGATCACTGCTTGAAGCTAGAGCTAGCAAGCCCCACGACATGTCAAAGAAGACTGAAAAATCTCTGCAAATCTCTGTGCCTACTAGCTGGGGCTAGATAGGCAGACAACAGTCTCCCTTCTAGGAACTAAGCCAAACCACCTGCTGTCTCATGACTGCATCTGTCAGAGCCCCAAATTCCCACAGAGCCAGAACTCTAAGCCATGATTATTTGGCCTGGTTGTATCTTATAAAGGGGAGTTTACTAATCAATATCCTAGTAGGATTTTTTTTTTTTTTTTTTTTTTTGCGGTACGCAGGCCTCTCACTGTTGTGGCCTCTCCTGTTGCGGAGCACAGGCTCCAGACGCGCAGGCTCAGTGGTCATGGCTCACAGGCCCAGCCGCTCTGCTGCATGTGGGATCTTCCAGGACCAGGGCACGAACCCGTGTCCCCTGCATTGGCAGGCGGACTCTCAACCACTGCGCCACCAGGGAAGCCCTAGTAGGATATTTTATTTAATATTTTTAGTTGATTGGTTGATCAAGCAGCAATAAATTAGTAATGTCACACAAACAAGGGCAAAAGACTAGATGGCAGGTACATAAGGCTTGCTAGACTGGCATTCATTGGGGGAAACTCAAGAAGACAGGATCAGTAGTAGGCTTGCATGGCCCCCATTGCCTGTCACAAGATGGCAGCCCAGAGCAATCTGGCAGGGCCAGACATCAGAGGGAACCTGATGATTGGGCCATGGGGCTTCAATCTGGCTCATTAAAAAATTTCTAATCATTCCTCTGGTATTACCATGGGTTATGATATAACAGCAATACAGTGTGAGAGAATGTGGATCCAGCTGTTCCTCCTGACATCCCCATATAAGAGGTTGGAAGGATAATCAACCCACCTCTGGCATGATCAGAGGCTAGCATCCAAGACTAGTGATACTGCCACACATGATGGAAACAAGTTGCAGAATTCACCACGCTGGTGTTCACGGCCAGGTATGCACGAGCCTCCTTCCTCTTGGCACTATCAGGGAGCTGGGGCCCATGTTTTGTGGTTAGCTAGGATCTGTTGCCTTAAGCAGCTGGCTTTACTTGGTTTATGAGGAGCCTTGCAGGAGGTATAATCCTCCTCCAGTAGGCTAGCTGAACGAAATCAGTCTTGGAAAATTTGACTCTCACTTCTCGGAAAGGACAGAGAAAATTTGAACAATACCATTTATAAGTTTGATCTAATGAACATCTGTAAAACACTACTCCAAAGAATCAGAATATATGCAGTATTTTTAAAAACACAGGAAATGTTTTCTAAATGGCCAAGTTTTTAAATGTTATATACAATTCATTTTCTGCTCAACTGCAACTTATTTTAAAGATCACGAACAAAACAATGACTTTAAAAGCCATAGATGCAGAAATTTTGAAAATATTCTTATAAAATATAAAATAAATCCAAATTTAAAAAGTGAATTTGGAAGAAAAATGAAACACATGGACCTGTGTATCTAGTTGGTAGCATAATCACAGAGAAAAATATCTCAAGTTAGTTTAAAACTGTATATCTCCAGTGTGACATACCTTGAGGACAAGGAGATCTGCAAGAAAATCTTAAGTTGTGTTCGATAATCATATTGTTAAAAACAATACTTGTACTGTTAATCTGAAAATATTTTGTGTGTGTGTGTCTGTGTATGTGTTCCAAGAGAGGAGATTCTCTTGGCCAAAGATGAGGCAATTTAAATATCAAAAAGAATAATACTGGTATGAATACTTTGGAAAACTGTTTAGCAATATGTAGTATGACTGAAATATAAATATACACACACATATATGTATATACACACATATATATCCACTATACTACACTATATATACCTTATAACTCATAAATTCCACTCCTAGGTATGTCTCCAATGAGTACATATGTTCATCAAAAGACATGTACAAAAGTGTCCATAGCAGCACTATTCTTACAGCCTAAACCTGAGGATGACCCAATACTCATCAACATAGAATGGATAAAGAGTGGCGTATCCATACATGGAATATTATACAAAAATGATTTTTGGCCACATGGAGCAACAGAGATGAACAACACAAAATTAATGTGTAATGAAAGAAAACAAGTACAAAAGGGTACATACAATATGAAGCCACTTTTATTAATATAAAAATGGTCAACAGTAAGCTATGGAGAAGTAAGTACAGGTTGCTCTTGGAACACAACTGAATGTAAGAGGTACTGCTTGAAGTTACTGAATTGTGTACTGATAACTTGTAGACTTATATACCTATGTTATTTTTCAATGTAAAATTGACATTAGAAAAGAATCATAGGGCTTCCCTGGTGGCGCAGTGGTTGAGAGTCCGCCTGCCGATGCGGGGGACATGGGTTCATGCCCCGGTCCGGGAGGATCCCGCATGCCGCAGAGCGGCTGGGCCCGTGAGCCATGGCTGCTGGGCCTGCGTGGCCAGAGCCTATGCTCCGCAACGGGAGAGGCCACAGCAGTGAGAGGCCCACGTACCACCAAAAGAAGAAAAAAGAATCATAACTTTCACTACTAGGTGAAATGAAATAGCTAGCAACAGAGCAGCACTTTCACCAAAATCAACTAGGAAAAAACAGAATAACTGCAGTGAATTGTAGCATATCAGATATGCTAAAATTCATAATGAAACTTATTTTTAAGTTTATTGTTCATATTTAGGGATGCTAAAGAATCAAATTATTATTCTGAAACTGATATATAAAAGGAAAATATTAAGCATTTATGCTGCCTTTCCTACACAAAGTATACCATAACCAAATAGTTAATGACAGAAAGTTCATCTCCATAGAAACATCGCAGCTAATAAGAAGCTATAGAATTAGAATATTAAAAGTGCTAGAAGGCTAGAAAAAGAAGTGCTAGAAAGTGCTGAAAGAATTGCTAGAATTAGAATATTATCACTTTGTAAGATCTAACGAAATAGAGGACCTACGTAATGATGGTTAGTGGGTGCTAAAAACACAGAAGAGCAGACGTTATAATAACAGATCACACTGAAAATACCTGAATCCTCTGATCAATTTTAACATTTTAAAAAGACATAATCATACATTATACACCTCCTGATATGATGAAATATGAAATACACACCACCATAGTTGATGTACTCTGAAGAAAATCAAACCTTATAAAGCCTCAAGATCTAATTATCGGTTTACAGGAAATACCAGACACAGAGCAACATGCAATCAGCAAAATCCATAACATGGGAGATTACACTGGACAAATGACTAGTTTCTTCATTACAAATAAGTTGAAAGGAAGAAAAAGGGGAGGGAGCATATAGGTTAAGAGATATGCGTCATATCAACAAAATGCAACATGTGAACTATGTTTGAATATTGAGTCAAGCAAGGCACTTGATAAGGAAAAATGTGAGACAATAGGAAAGATTTGAGCACTGACTATTTGATAATATTAAGGTACTTTGGTTAAACTTTTAGCTATGATAATGATATTGTGATTACGTTATAAAAAAAGTATCTTTTGAACTTCATACTTAAGTATTTAAGAATGAAATAATTTGAAATCTTAGATTTGCTTCAAAATAATTGAGTGGAAGGGAAATAATGAGTAGGGGTATTTGAAATGTCATTGACAAAGTTGATAATTATTGAATCTGATTGATGGTCCATGGAGATTCATTATACTATTTTTCTATTTCATGCATGTTGAAAAGATAATACCACTAAATAAATCTTAAGAGAACTACAAATTTTTAGAACTGAATGATAAAAATACATCATTTATAAATTAAAAGGATGGCTGAAAGCACCTAAGGAACAAATTATTACTTTTTATTCATAAATTAGAAAAGGAAAGCAAAATAATTTGAAAATACATCTCTAAAATACATGAATAAAGAAACTATGGTTATGAGCAGAAATTGTTGCAACAGAAAACAAAGATGCAGTGAAGATATTCAATAAACACACAAAAAATTAAATGATTAATAAAATTGGCAAACATTTAGAAAAATTGATCAAGAAAAAATATTTCAATTGAGATAGGACACATAACTAGAGCTGTTAGAGATAAAGAGAAAATAATAGGAGTTTCTGCCTGTATGAATTAAAGACCAGATAATTTAGACTCCTTTTCTGCTGAATGGTATAAGAACTGCTTCCTTTCCAATTGTTAAGAAGCTTGTAAACAATTAACAGGCTAAAATCTAGGAGAAAATATATTCAGAGAGGTAAACATGGCTCCAAGCTTCATTTGCATATACAGAAGAAACTGAGCTACATTTTTGTGAAGGATCAGGGAATCCATCAAAGTCCAGTGTCAACTTAAAGAGGAAATTTTGATAAACCACCAGCCATTTTAGCCAGGACTCTGAACCCCAGAGGGTGATGATGAACTGAAAGTAAAACAACCTCTAAAGGACTTTCAGCCCACTTGTAATGATTAAGCGGTCCAAGGAACCTCAAGACTACAATGTTATTTGAAGTAGATATGGTGGATATGGATATATAGCATCTCCAGTACCTGGCAATAGCCAATAAAAATCCTAGGCTTTAAATTATTTTTACATTTTTTCAAAAAATATAAGGTTTAACACACAGAGACATATTGGAATGCAAAGAAACACGACATGATAAGAAAATAAAAGCATAGACATCAGAAAAGAAACCAGAGATATAAAAGTTCGGCAGGAAATTAGAAAATATAAAAAATGACAAATATTAAAAAAATAATACAAATTATAGGACTGAGGACTACAGTGATTAAATTAATTACTCAATGCAAAATTTAACAACTGAAGAGAATTAGTCGTACAAGTACAGAAACAGACATATTGATCAGTGGAACAGAATAGAGAGCCCAGAAATAAACCCAAACACCTATGGTCACTTAATCTTCAACAAAGGAAGCAAGAATATGCAATGGAGAAAAGACAGTCTCTTCAGCAAGTGGTGTTGGAAAAGCTGGACAGCAACATGTAAATCAATGAAATTAGAGTACTCCCTCACACCATATACAAAAATAAACTCAAGATGGTTTAAAGGCCTAAATATAACACATGACACCATAAAACTCCTACAAGAGAACAAAGGCAAAACATTCTTGGACATAAAGCATAGCAATATATTCTTATTCAGTCTTCCAAGGCAAAAGAATAGTAAAAATAAACAAATGGGACCTAATCAAGCTTAAAAGCTTTTGCACAGCAAAGGAAACCATCAACAAAATGAAAAAAGAATGTATGGAATGGGAGAAAATATTTGCAAATTATGCAACTGACAAACAGTTAATGTACAAACAGCTCATACAACTCAATCTCAAAAACAAACAACCCAATCAAAAAATGGGCAGAAGACCTAAATTAACATTTCTCCAAAGAAGACATACAGATGCCCAATAGGCACAAGAAAAGATGCTCAATATCAATAATTATTAGAGAAATGAAAGTCAAAATTACAATGAGATACCACCTCACACCTGTCAGAATAATAAATGCTGGAGAGGATGTGGAGAAAAGGGAACTCTCATACACTGTTGGTGGGAATGTAAATTGGTACAGCCATTATGGAAAACAGTATGGAGGTTCCTTAAGAACCTAAAAATAGAACTACCATATGATCCAGCAATTCCACTTCTGGGTACATGTCTAGAAAAAGTGAAAACAATAATTCAAAAAGATACATGCACCCCAGTGTTTATAGCAGCATTATTTTATAATAGCCAAGACACAGAAGCAACCTAAGTGTCCATCAGCAGATGAATGGATAAAGAAAATGTGTATACACACACACATATACACACAAAATGGAATATTATCAGCCAATAAAAAGAGTGAAATATTGCCTTTTGCAGCAACATGGATGGACCTAGAGAATATCATACTAAGTGAAGTAAGTCAGAGAAAGACAAATATATGATATTTGATACATGTAGAATCTAAAAAATGATACAAATGAACTTATTTACAAAACAGAAATAGACACACAGACATAGAAGACAAATTTATGGTTACCAAAGGGAAAAGGGAGGTGAGGAGGGATAAATTAGGAATATGGTATCAACAGATAAAAGCTACTGTACATAAAACAGGTAAGCAGCACAGGGAACTGTATTCAATATCTTGTAATTACCTATAATGGAAAATAATCTGAAAAAGAATGTATAACTGAATCATTTCACTTTAAGCTGAAACTAACACAATATTGTAAATCAACTACACTTCAATTTTTTAAAAGTGACAAATATTAAGAGAAATAATATAAATTGTAGGACTGAGAAATATGATTGAAATTAATTACTCAATGCAAGGCTTGACACCTGAAGAGGGTTAGTGAACTTGAAATTAAGAACTAGAGCAATAGAAAATAAAATGCAGAAAACTGTGTAAGGGACATAAAATTAAATTGAAGGTCTATAATGCTTTAGTTTGAATGCTAGAAAAAAAAAGAAAAAATAGAACGTATTTGGAGATAGCAATTTTGAGAATTTTTTAGAATGATGAAAGATATCAATACAGGATTCTAGAACTCACAACATAAATAACAAGAAATTTAAACATAGAAACATCACAGTGAAACTACAGAAAACAAAAGATGAAAAAAAGCTGCAAAAATAAAGGGAAAGTTAATTTAAAAAATGTGACAGATTGCAATTGACTTCTCAACAGTAACAAAAGAAACCAGAAAATAGTGAAATTATATCACCAAATTTGCTGCAACAAAGTAACTACCAACCTAGAATTATATGCATAGCAAAAAAAAAAAAAAAATCCTTCAATAGTTAAGTAAAATAAAGACATTTTCTAACAAAATTTGGATTTGCCACCAGCAAACACAGTCTAGAGTAACTTCTAGAGGATTCTACAAGCAAGAGAAAAAAATGCCAACTGGAAAGTCTGAGATGCAGGAAGTAATAAAAAGCCTCCAACATGGTGGTATATGTGGCTAATTTCAAAGGACACCGACTGTAAACAATAATGATGACATATTTGGAGGTTTATAAAATACACTGAAATAAAATACAAGTCAAAAATAATTATGTAAGTCAGTAGAGGAATAAATGGAATTAAGCATGCTATGATTCCTTCATTCTTTAATAGAGTAAAAGTATTAATATTAGATTTTTGACAAGTAAAGGATTTACTTTAGAATTTCTATGTTAGCCTGTAATGAATAGAAAGAGTGCATAATGTCCAAAATAGCAGAGAAAAAAATTGATAAACAGTAAATGTATAAAGGAGATGAAGAAGAAAGAAGAAATAGAAAAGTTAGGATAAGAAAAAACAAAATTTGAAAGTATATTGAAATCCCAATGTATCAATAATCACAATAAATGTGAATTATATGTACTCAAATTACAAGTTAAAATTGTTAAATTGGATTTGTTAAAACTGTATGCTATTAATAAGAAACATCTAAAATAGAACAGAAAATTTGAAAAAAGTAAAATGATTAATCAAGCAAATATTGTCTGAGAGAATGCTAGTATTTTCTATTGATATCAAACAAAATAGTCTTGAAGCCAAAAGGTATTACTAGAGATAAAGGTGGTTAATTAAAGATGGTCCATTTTATGGACCAGGAATATTTAACTATTTTAAATTTGTATGCATCTAATCAAATTTATTCTAAATAAGTCATGGAAAATTTTATAAAAACGGACAAAAAATCAGAATCACAGAATGCAAGGAGAAATAAATAAATCTATAATTAAACTGGGGAGATTTTAACAAACCCTTTTCAGTTATTGATAGTTGTTAGAATAGGTTTTAATAACAAGATTTTTGAAATATGATTTATTAACATTATATGTATACATATAATTTCATCAAGAGCTGAAGAATACACATTCTTTTCAACTATAAAAGGAACTTTTCTAAAAATTGACTATAAACAGGACATAAAACAAAGTAACAAATTTAAAACGGTGAAATTAATGTAAGATGTTAATAATAGAGGAAAATGGGTGTGGGGTACATGGGAATTCTGTACTGGCTTCACAATTTTTTGTAAATCAAAAACTGTTCTAAAATAAGTTTAGATAGATATAGAGAGTACATTCATAAACCTAAGAGATAAATCAATATCAATAAAAAATATAGGAAAATTTAGAACATATTTCCTATCAGATTGAGTTCCAGAGAAGTTTAGGATAAAAATTATATGGTATTGAAAACTTACCAATAAGTTTACAAGCGAATTATGAGTACTATAAGGTCAAAGGAACAAAGTTACAAATGCATAAACTTCTGGTGACTTCAAAGATACAAGTAACATGAATAAGAACAGACAGTAGTCAGATACCCCTTAGAAATGGAGATTTACTTTTCTCCAACTACATTTTGTAGAGAAGACAAAAGTAACCCCAAACTATATTTACAGTTACAGTATTTACTACTAACTACTTAGAACACAGATTTTAATGGAAACAAACTCTATACAAAGAAGCTATGGGAAAGCTATGGGAAATCATATCATTAGTATGTATGTTTCAAGGTACATGGTAAAGCTATGGGAAATCATATCATTAGTATGGGAAAGCTATGGGAAATGGTAAAGCTATGGGAAATCATATCATTAGTATGTATGTTTTAATATTCAATTTTAATATTCAATGAAAATGGTAGCAAAGATTATATATCCAAAGTTTAATAAAGTATAAAATACATATAAGGGTCATAGTATCAATAGATTAATCAGATCATAGGTTAAGAACTTGATTAATCTACCAGACGCACTAACATTCATAAAATGTGTAGTAAGTCACAGCCTAAAGAGAGACAGTCAGCCACCTCTTTACACTCACAGTTAAGGGCAGAGCACATTTTTAAAAAAATCAATAATCTGCCAAGCTGAATTATCATCACTGTTCATGGCCTGGTGATTCAGAGTTTCAAAGGAGTACAGGGTCTGGTTTGTATCTTCAGTACTCTCTACTTCCAGTTATACCATGGGCCTCAGGTAGGTAAGTGGTAGATGAATGGAAGGAAGGAAGGGAGGAAGGAAGATAGATAATAGAAGATATATCATTCCTATATGTGTGTTTGCTTTTAATATTTTTTCATTCACTTAAAATATTCCATAATGCCACTAAATAAGTATATATTTATTATATTTTTATATTTCTTGAATGTATTCAACAAAGCTTTTGTCTTTTTCAGTTTTTTTTTTTTTGGGTGCTCACTATTCTACAGGAAGTGGTTTAAGTTCTGGGGCATAAAAGAGTAAACAAAACCATGAAAGTGAAAAAATTCTTACTCTCACGGCTTACATTCTAGTTGTGAAAACAGACAGTAAACCAATAAATAAAATCCACAGGAAGTCTGCATTATGTTAGATGCTGATAAGTACTATGGAGAAAGTAAAAGCAAAGAGAGTGCTGGGAAAGGGATTGCAATTCTGAATTGAATGGTCAAGGAAAGCCTTGTTGAGATGGCTACATATGAGAACTGCAGGAGATGAGGGAGCCAGCCAAGTGCAGAGGTGTGGGAAAAGTGCTCTGGGTCCGTGTAAGTATCTCAAAGAGGGAACAGCTAGGCCAATGAGGCTTGAATGGAATGAGCAAGGGGAGAATGATAGAAGATAAACTCAGAGCATAGGCCAGCACCTGTAAACCTTATAAGCCGTTAAAAGACTGGACTAGGACATGGTTTGACTCGTATTTTACACTGCCTGCTGAGCACAAGAAACTACTGAGAGCCACCCTTCTTTTCCCCACAAATAACTGTTGCTCTCTTTCCAATCCCGTGTATTCAGGGTGCCTGTAAGTAAATGGGAGCTCTAAACTGATCACACCTTCAGCAACTTCTTCAGTTATAGAATAGTATGGGAAGTGAATCTTGAAAGATTCTCAATCTGGAAATGTTGAGAAGACCAAGAGTCCTTAATCATGAAATCTTACTGCAATTCCCAGAGGAATTCACTTTGCTTCTTTAAGTCAACTAACAACAAAATACTGAAAATGAGAAACTTATTGCCAAGTATGGCCAGACCACTTCTCTTCATTATGTGAATTTTTATATTCCAAGGGAATTGTCTGGTTTGAATCATCAGTTAATATGATCTGCTTACATAAGTCAGTTTCAGTTTCCAAAGTTATGCCTGGGAGGTTTTGACATAACTCTACAAACTTTCTACTTCATATACAAAACCTAATCAGAAATTTTTATATCCATTGCTAGAGACCTAGATGATTTTTAGTTGTATGTGTTTTATAAGGTTTTCATTAATATTCAAATTTCATCAAGAATTTACTGAAGCTACAGAAGGAATAAGTTTATGAGAGAGCACAATCTTCTGATTGTGAAATCTGAATCACAGAACACAGAAAATTGGGTAGCAGAATTGCAGATATATAGATTTGCAGAATTTTAATTCTGGCCCAATTACTTTGTTAATAAAATAGGTTTCCAGGCTTCCCTGGTGGCGCAGTGGTTGAGAGTCCGCCTACCGATGCAGGGGACGCGGGTTCGTGCCCCGGTCCGGGAAGATCCCACATGCCGCGGAGCAGCTGGGCCTGTGAGCCATGGCCGCTGAGCCTGCGCGTCCAGAGCCTGTGCTCCGCAACGGGAGAGGCCACAACAGTGAGAGGCCCGTGTACCGCAAAAAATAATAATAATAAATAAAATAAAATAAAATAGGTTTCCAAGTTCTATTAAGATATCACTTCAAAATATCTTTTCTACCCTGTCTTTGGCCAGAGCTTCCTTATAGTTTTCTGGTTTTAGTTCCCTGCCACTCACCTTCTTGTATTATAGATGAGAACATATTGTTACCCTTTTCAATAGCCTTTGGTTGTTCACTGTTCTAAACGTTCTTTGATTCTCGAGCTCTTCTTCACCTACTCTATACCACTAGGCTGAGTATGGACTCTACACAATGGATCTCCTGTTGAGATTAATCCCTGGGAAAGGAACACCAGACATTCTGATTCAGAGTGTCTGTGGTGGAACCTATGAATCTGTATTTTTAAATGCTCCAGATGATTCAGGGAGCATATCAGCAGGGGTTGACCCACTTCTCTCACCTGTGAACCATCACCTAAAAGCATAGGACTAGAAACCAATGAGATTAAGGCTTAAATTCTGTTTTACAATTGAGTAGTGTGACCTTCAACAATTTATTATTCTCTTTAAGCGTCAGACTCCCCATTTGAAAAGGGGAGTAAGAACACTGATCTGTCAATGAAGAATAAATGGTGAAGTATATTATGAGAACCTAAAATTATTCCAAGTGCATTATAGGTAATCAATAGAGGAGACTGGAGATGATGAATCAGCAGGAGCAGGGGCAATGATGATGAATATATGTGGAAGGATCTACAGGAACTTGGGAGATAGAGTCAAGAATCAACAGGACCTGTTGACTGACTAGACGAGGAGTATGAAGGAAAGGGACAGGGCAAAAGCAAAGTTGAAACCCAGGATCAGGCTTGAATACTTGATCATTCACTGAGATATAGCATATGACAGAGAGGAGTCATGTGAGTATGAGGTGCCTGTAGTATCTCCGGGGGAAGACATAAGGGTGGCAGTTAAATACATGTGTCTATTGTCCATAAGAGAGAAAAGGGCCAAAAATAAAAATTCTGTATCAGCAAATAAGAGGACCTGGAAATTGTAGCAGATGATCAATATTGGCTCATTCAATTTAAATTCACCACCCTTGCAGGGTACCTTAAGCTAGAGGCTAGAAATCTGAAGACATTTCATGGATCCCTTTGCAGCTTAGTTTCAACACATGACCCAGATTCCACTGAACAAGTGCATCCTCAAAAGGTCTGGAAGCAGAATTCAGCCTTATGAGGGGAAGATATACTTTTGCTGTTTCTTGGCAAGCCCAATTTGGGGTATATTTGGTTTTTGCGTTGCAATTATAGCAGAAGTCCCAGTTTCTAGTCCTTAGCTTAATGTGTGTCAAGAGTTAGGGCATGGGACTTCCATTACGCCAGCAAAGATAATGCAGAGGCCACGTGACCCTGTAGTCACCATCTGTAGTACTGGTTTCCTGTTTTCCTTGCTTGCTATTCTTGGCAAATGTAGTTACCCTTGATGGACCAGTTCTATCATGCTGTTCTGAGAGTCATTCCTAGAAGTTCAACCTATAACTTGACCATCTAGGCCAATAGAATATTCTGTCATGAGGAAAATGTTCTATAAATCAAACATGGTAGCCCCTAGTCACAGGTGACTACTGATCACCTGAAATATGGTTAATGCAACTAAGGATCTAAATTACTGCTTTTATTTAATTATAGTTAATTTAAA
This sequence comes from Monodon monoceros, assembly GCF_005190385.1. Lineage (NCBI taxonomy): Eukaryota > Metazoa > Chordata > Mammalia > Artiodactyla > Monodontidae > Monodon > Monodon monoceros. The sequence goes on from NW_021703777.1 coordinate 49,206,233, forward strand.
TTTAAACTTAAATAGCCACGTGCAGTTAATGGCTACCATGTTGGACAGCACAGCTCCAGACCATCCAATGATTTTGTAAGCAATTAATTCCCTGGATTACATTTCTTTCCACCTGAAGAAATTAGAGTGGTTTCTGTTATCTGTGTTTGAAGATTGATTAATATATGAAAGCTTGCAATTCCCCAAGGTAAATGCATAGAGTGAGAAAAGTCCTAAAATAATACCAAGGGTAAACCTTGGAAAGAATGGCCAGAGGAGGAAATAAGTGAAAATAGAAAACAAAAATATAGAAAGAAATGCAAGAGAAATTGTGCTATATTAACCAAGAGAGGAGAGTCTTTTAATAAGAGGGAAGTGGTCCATAAGGGAAAAAAGAGTATCCAACATATAGTGGGCCAAGCAGTTGGCCATAGAGGACCCAAATTGCATCACTGGGATGAGTTTTGCTTTATCCTCTTGTGCATGAGTGTCCCCATCCCCAATATCTTCAGGGCTTTAGAGACTAGTTATGTTCATGTTAGTCTGGTGTTTGGGTGTGACAATGTGGAGGTGCCAGGAGAATAGCTTATAGTACAAATTCTGCTGCTTACTCTTCATGTCCTTGAGTAAATGACTGCTACTTTCTTGTCTTCAGTTTCCCATGGGGAAAGAAAACAGGAATAATAATACCCCTTGTGAAGAGTAAATGAAACGTTGATGTGAGAGTGTTTGCAAGCTGGAAAGGAATGTACATGATATGAACCATAAACATCTATCTCAAAGTCAGTCTTAAAGTATCCCCTGATCTCACATGGAACACTGAGGTATCTATAGGAATGAATGAATGAGTAAATAGAGGTCTGATTATAGGAAAACAAGAGCGTTTGAAAAAAAACTTGACAAATTGAATTTTGATAGAACAAGGATAAATGTTAGTGTGAGAGATATCTGAAGAAAGCAATCTCACCGAAAGCTAAGAAATATGAAGAAATATGAACTTGCAGCATAGGGCAGGTATCAAAGAAACACAGCACACATTTGTGAACAAAACAGGCAGAGAGAAAGCAACTATACGGTATTTGACCTAGAAAAGTATTCTATGCGATAATTAAGGAGCTTGAATTGTTTATTCTTACAGTTAATATCTATCTCAATGTTTTGATTATGTATTCCCTAAGGCAAGCTTTCTTGAAATAGGCATTCAGAGGATGGTACATAGAATTCAAAATGATTCTGAAAATGTCATAGAATAACCAAGAGACCAGAAGAATTCAAGACTGTAGGTAAAAAGTCAAGGCCTGGAATATTCAGGTAACATATTGAATAAAGTAAACAAAGAGATAAAAAGGACAAAAACCACAATATTAGAAAATGGCAGCCACAAGTTATATATTATAATTTTCTTTATAATATTTTCTTTATAACCAATTTCTGCAATAATTGATTTTAACCTCAATTCTCATTCTAATTTTCTGCCTCTCAGAGGAAAGCAAATCAGGTATCAGAGTCAGTTTGACTTTTTTTTTTTTAATTCCTTTAAAATGCAGCAAGGGATTCAGTTAAAAGTGGTGGGAAAAAACTATTTCTATTCCACTCCATTATGCAACCAACCAAAATCAGTGCAAAGACTGAAAAACAGAAAATATTCCATTAGAAAGGTTAAAAAGCATGAATTGAATTGTGATGAATATTTGACAAATAAAATAGAGGTCCTCTTGTCTTTAGATATAAGCCCACAGCATTTCCTTAAGCTTGATTTCTCTGATTGGAGATCCATGTTGATGTGTCTTTCTTGAGTAGTTTACCCCCACAATATACTATCTATAATTTCAAATTTCAGTTCTTTAAAGTGGAGCAACAAAGTAAAGACACTTATGAAACAATCTGAGTTCAGAATCCTTCTAGATTTCTTTGGTTTCTTATACCTAACTTAGAGTAATTTTTAGTGATTCCCCCTTATCACTTCTTCCAAAAGCATTCAATCAAGTTTCAGTAAACAACCCTTCTTAAAAATATTATTTTACATAGAATTTTAGCTAAGTTACCAGATACATAAAAATATAAATGATGTAAACAGATTTGCATACAAACACACTGACTTTGATAAGCACACAAAGCAGCTACGGAGAGCAGGAGAGCATAAGCACGCTAGAGCATTACCCTCTGGCCATTAGCCATAAAATCAGACCAGCCCAGATTATGAAGTCACCACATGGAAGAGAGCTACACTGAGTAATCATATGGACCCACAAATTTTGTGTAAGCAACGAATAAACTTATGTTATATCACGCCATTGAGAGTTTGGGGTTGTATGCTAATTCAACATAACCTAATTTATCCATTATGTTATACGAATCCTGAAAACACTGTGTCTGCCCCATATTAGATTTCTCATGTATTCTTGCAGCTAAGTATGTCACATTTCAAGGTTCTGTCCAATGAGAGTTAAGATAATACTTATAGGTGTATTCTGGGGAAAAAAGAAAAACTCTCACTTTCCTCATAAAAAGGACAAATGCAATTGGTTCTGTATTTTACTTACTTGATTGTAAACATCTTATGATCACAGGTGACAATATGAGGAAGAAGCCCAGCATGCTAAGGATGATAAAGAAGAAAAAAAAAAAAAAGTCAATCTGTTGAGTAGTTCTACCAATATCAGCAAGCAATTATCTACCTACTTCTGGATTTCTTGTTATGTGCAGAAAGGAGATTTTTTAAAAAGACTATTTGATAAATAGTCTTATATATATATATATATTACTCAACCATACACACACACACACACACACACACGCCACATCTTCTTTATCCATTCATCTACTGATGGACACTTAGGTTGCTTCCATATCCTGGCTATTGTAAATAATGCTGCAGTCAACATAGAGGTGCATGTATCTTTTCTAATTAGTGTTTGTGTTTTCTTCAGGTACTATCATATGGTAGTCCTATTTTTAATTGTTTGAGGAATCTCATACTATTTTCCATAGCAGCTGCATCAATTTACATTCCCACCAACAGTGTGTGAGGGTTCCATTTTGTCCACATCCTTACCAACACTTGTTATTTGTTGACTTTTTTATAATAACTGCTCTGACAGGTGTGAGGTGAAAGCTCATTGTGTTCTTGATTTGCATTTCCTTGATTAGTTCCATTGAGCATCTTTTCATGTGTCTGTTGGCTAATTATATGTCTTTGGAGAAATGTATTCAGATCTGTCCATTTTTTAAAAATCAGGCTGTTTTTTGATGTTGAGTCATGTGAGTTCTTTGTATATTTTGGATATTAACCCCTTACTGGATATATCACTTGCAAACATCTTCTCCTATTAAGTAGGCAGTCTGTTCATTTTATTGATAGTTTCCTTCTCTATGCAAAAGCTTTTTTTACTTCGATGTACTCCCATTTGTTTATTTTTGCTTTTGTTTCCCTTGCCTGAGGAGACATATTAATCAGTCTATTAGAATTGAAAACATTCCTAACAGATACAAGGATCTAAGCCCATCCTTTTTAAAGTTTGATCAGCCCATAAGGAATTAATAAGCTGTGTCAGAGAGTAAATCATCTACATCCTTAAGCACACTGTTTTTACACAGCAAGGCTTTCCTGATGAACCAAACAGTGTTTTGATTTACATTCCAGTGCAAGCTCCTTATAATTTTGAAACCAGTAACAACCAGTAGTGGACTGGCTACTTAAGGTAGCACAGTTCTAAGCAATTACTCTGAATAAAATTTTGAAATACTGCTTTTGTAAGCTGTGCTCCATTTTTAGTACTAGTCAAGCTGATAGCATAGCTTCAAGGCATATTGAACAATTCACCATAGAAAATCCTGCGATTTTTTTTTTTCTGATAGAGTTGACAAGTTTCACTGTCTTTAATTGTACTTTCTGTAACAAGTGATATTTTCATACACATAAATTTTTCATTTCTCTACATCAGAGACATTTTAAAGACATTTCAAGTACAAATTAGGGTGTCACATTTAAGAAAAATATGACAAATTTAATACAAGTAACTAAGATGACAGTTGGTTCATATTATGCAAGCAATGACAACTATGTCACAATGAACTCCTCTGCCAAGTGTCTGGAGATTTTTCTTTAATATAAAACAAAGGATATATCCTTATATCAGAAACTTAAAAATGGAAAAGAAAATGTGTCCTAAAGATGAGACAATATGATTATGTTTTTCAAGAATTTTGCCCAAACAATTCAGTGAGAAAAAGGAAACTTCATGATTTTAGAGTCTTAGATTCCTTGTTTAATCATAGTCATTTAAGTCTTTAATATTATAATCACAGTTAAGTTAAATATGAATATTTAAATATAAAATGTTGGCCATATCACCAGAACTCCTAGAATTTAAACATCTCTGTGGATAAAAGGAGCATTGCTCTGATAAAATGCTCTCTCAAAATGGGATTTGATAATAGAATTACATATTCTTGAACTAGAGTAATACAATTTTCCCCAAATAAGAAAATATTTATAATTGATTTCAAAATAAGATTGTTTGTTCCACATTTGTTGATAGAGATAAGTACTTCTTAAACTATCTATGCTGAAAAAGACCAATTTCTTTGTGTAATTTGTAATCTCTCAAGAACACCTTTGTAAAACACAATAAAAACAAATTCCTAGAAAAAAATTCCATGCTTTTATGTCACAACAAAGTCAAATTTCTTTAAAAGTTTCTAAATGCTTATGTTCCATTTCTACACTTATATTGCCATGAACTGGGAACAAATAATTTGCAGACTGACACCACACAACTTAGTGCTGGTTTGTTACTGCTGTTGACCAAAGAACATTGATGATCCTTACAGATTTTTTGTTATTATTGTCACATTTATGTTCTTTGTTTCTTGAAAATAAAAATATACAATAGGCAATGATTCTTTCCCTGGGAATCTATGAGGTAAAATGTATGGTTATTTTGTCTCAAAAAGCTGTACAGCAAACAATCAACACAATGAAAAGGCAACCGACAGAATGAAAGTAAATATTTGCAAAAGTTAGGATAGCCAATATCAAAAGAATTAAATAAGTGAATTTAATATGGCAAACATTTGGAGAAATTGGAACCCTTGTGTGTTGTTGGTGGGAATGCAAAATGGTTCAGTTGCTATGGAAAAGAGTATAGAGGTTCCTCAAAAATTAAAAAAGAATTATTGTATAAGCCAGCAATCCTAACTCTGGGTATTTATACAAAAGAATTTAAATCAGGATCTCAAAAAGATATTTGCACTCCTGTGTTTATTGAAGTATTATTTACAACAGTCAAGATATGGAAGCAAACTAAATGTCCACTGACAGATGAATGGATAAAGAAAATGTGGTATATAGATAGAATGGAATATTCTTCAGTCTTATAAAGGAAATCATGTCATATTCAACAATGTGGATGAAACTTGAGGACAGTATGCTAAGTGAAATAAGCCAGTCCCAGAAAGACAAATACTACATAAACCACTTATAGGAGGTAGCTAAAATGGTCAAACTCATAAAGGAAAAAGTACAATGCTGGATGCCAGGGGTTGGGAGAGGGAGAAGTGAAAATTTGCTGTTCAGTGCATATAAAATTTCAGTTATGCAAGATGAAATGGTTCTAGAGATCTGCTGTACAACGTTGTGCTTATAGTTAAATAATACTGTACTGCAGACTTAAAATTTTATTAGGAGGGTGTATCTCATATTATTTCTTTTACCACAGTTTAAAAAATAAAACCATTATTAGTAATACAAAAAAAAAAGATTCAGAATAGAAAGGATGAGGAGCCTTTCAGCTCTATTGTAATCTCTGAATTGATATTTATCCTTAATGATAAACAAAAAGAAAAAAGAGTAAGAAGAACACTGAAGAATCCTTTGAAAAATACACTTCCTATATTTAGGAAGGTGGAAGAAATTATGAACATGTTAAAGAAAGAAATGAAAAATATATTTTTGAAAAGACACAAAAAGAATTCCAAGAAATAAAATATATCTGAAATAAGAAATATATGGGATTAACAACATATTAGAAAAGGAAAAATAAAATATCACTGAACTTGAATGTATAACAACAAAAACCATCAAAAATATAGCACAATGAGAAAAAAGAGAAAATGAACAGAGTTTAGTGACATGTTTGACAATATCGAACAGACTAACGTACATACAAATGGGATCCCAGGAGGAGAGAAGGTGGAGGGACAGGACAAATATTTGAAAAGTTTCAAAAACCTGTTCCAAACTCTATGAAAAGGATAAACCCACAGGACGAAAATGGTCAACAAACCACAAGCAGAATAAAATGTAAAGAAAATCACACTAAGGTACATCACAGATTGCTGGAAAACAGTAAAAATTCAAACATCTTAAAAGCAGCTAAAGGAAAACAATATATTAGGTACAGAGAAACAAATATAAGAATGACAGTAGAATTTCTCATTTTATTTTCATGAACAGTACTAACAACTAGCTGGATCTAATTGATAATCAAAGAACACTCAGTCCAACAAGAGCAGAACATGCATTATTTTCAGCTATACACAAAACATTTACTAAGATAAAACATATTCTAAGCCATAAAATAATTCAATAAATTTCTAAGCATTGAAATCATAAAATAATTGTCATAAACATAGCAGAATTAATTTTTTAAAAAGATATTTGGAAAATTATCCATTATTTACAAATTAAACAAAAAACACTTCTAAATAACCCACAAGTCAAAAAAGAAATCAGAGGAGAAAATAAAATATATTTTAGGCAGACTTAAGTTTTAAGTCTAACAAAAGTTGGCAGGTGCTCCAAAAGCAGTGTTCAGAGGGAAAAATTATTGCATTAAGTGCTTTTATTATAAGAAAAGAGAAAGATCTAAAAATCAATGGTAAACACCTCTTTCTTAAAAAAAACTTGGGGAAAAAAAACAAATTAATACCAAAGTAAGCAGAAGAAAAAGAATAAGAGCAGTAATTGATTAAATTTAAAAGACAGGAGAAACACAATGAAATCAAATGCTGGCTTGTAAAGATCAATAAAATTCATAAACTTCTAACCAGAGTGATAAGGGAGAAGAGAGAAGACAAAAATCACCAACATCAATGAGAGAGGTGATCACTATATATTCCACAGATGTGAAACACATAACAAGAAATTATTATGAAAACTTTATGCCAATATTTTTGACAGTTAGATGAAATAGGAAAATTTCTTAAAAGACATAAACTACCAAAGCTTAAACAAGAAGATACAGTTAACCTGAATAGTCCTATATCTCTAAAGAAATTAAATTTCTACTTAGAAACATCTCCACAAAGAAAATTTCAGACGAATTCACTTATGAATTCCACCAGATATTTAAGAAGAAAGTAATACTAATTCTACAAAAAGTCTTCCAAAAAAATTAAGAAGAGATAACACTTCCCAACTTATTCTGTGAGGCCACCTTTAGTAATTAGACAAAGTAATTACAAGAAAAGAAAACTACAGAGCAATATCTATCATGACCATAAATGCAAAAATGTTTAATAATGTTTAACAAGTTCAGCCCATGAATGTATAAAAAGTAACACATCCAAATGCCCATATGGGACTTATCCAAGGAATATTTTAACACTGAAAATCAATGTAGTTTGCTATATAAACAAATTTTAAAAGAAAACCATATAATTGTCTTAACAGAAGAAGGAAAGGCTTGAGCCCTGGTGCTGGAAGATCCCACATGCTGTGGAGCAACTAAGCCCCGTGCACCACAACTACTGAGCCTACGCTCTAGAGCCCGTGCTCCAAAACAAGAGAAACCACTGCAATGAGAAGCCTGCGCACCTCAACCAAGAGTAGCCCTCACCCACTGTAACTAGAGAAAGCCCACACGCAGCAACAAGGACCAAACACAGCCAAAAATAAATAAATTAAATAAACAAATTTTTTAAAATATTAAAAAAAAATCCTCAGCAAACTAGGAATGCAAAGGAAGTTTCTCAGCATGAAAAACTGCCATCACTTAATGTTAACAGTTAATGATACTGACTGAATGTTTGCCTCCTAGTATAAGGAACAAGGCAAGTTCCATTCAACATTGTACTGGAAGATCTCGCCAGTGCAATTGGGCAAGACAAAGGAAAAAAAAATATTCATACTGGAAAGAAAAAGTAAACCCTCTTTACAGACAACATGATTGCATGTATACAAAATCCAGTGGAATCTATAAATAAACTACTAAAGCTAATTAGCATGTTTACAAGGTGTTAAATAATTACATACAAAAATCCAGTTTATTTCTATGTACCACTAATAGTTGGAAATTGAAAAATATAAATTACAATAACATTCAGAAATATTGAATACTTAGGAATCTGATAAAAGATGTATGGTATATGCACACTGAAAACTAATTAAAAACTAAAATAATTATAATACATTGTTTATAAATTTTTAAATACTCAAATGGAGAAATATGCTGTGTTCATGAGTCAGTAATGTGAAAATGTCAATTGTCCCTAAATTTATCTACAAAGTCAACTTAACCCTAATTAAAAATCCTAGCAGGCTTCTCTGGTGGCACAGTGGTTGAGAGTCCACCTGCCGATGCAGGGGACACGGGTTTGTGCCCCGGTCTGGGAAGATCCCACATGTTGCGGAGCGGCTGGGCCCGTGAGCCATGGCCACTGAGCCTGTGCGTCCGGAGCCTGTGCTCCTCAACAGGAGAGGCCACGACAGTGAGAGGCCCACTTACCACACACACACAAAAAAAATCCTGGCGAGTACTATTTTTGGTAGAAAATAAATCGATTCTAAAATTTATATGGAAATGCAGAGGACCTAGTATGACCAAAACAACTCTGAGAAAAGAACAAAGTTGGAAGACTAATATCTGATTTCAAAACATATAAATCTACAGTAATAGAGAAAATGTGATATTAGTATAAAGACAAGCATATCAATGAAAACAGAATAAACAAACCCACAGATATATGGCCAACTGATTTCTGACAAAAGTACTGAGTAAATAATGCTTGTGGAGAAATAATGTTCTTTTTAGCAAATGGTGTTGGAAAAATTGTATATCTATATGCAAAAAAAAAAAAAGGACTTTGATACTCAGCACCAAATACAAATAGTAACCCAAAATGGATCATAGACTTAAATGTAGAAATGAAACCTTTGAAAAATGTTTTAAGAAACATAGGAGAAAATTTTTGATTTTGGCATTCAAAACTTCTTGGATACAACAGCAAAAGCATGAGCCATAAAAGAAAAAAACTAGTAAGTTTTATCAGTTTAGAAAACTACTTGTCTAATATGATTAAAGTTAAATTTTATTTTGAATCTGCTCTCTTTGTTTCCTTCTATGAAACTATATATCAGACAGCACAGAAGAGGCAAGGTGCATAAGTAAATATTTAATCTCTTTTCTACAATATCAATGTCTAAAGTTCACAAATGGTGAAATGGGTTTACTATTGCATATTTGGTAATCAATAAGCTCACAAGAGCCTAGGCTCAATTTAATCCTTTTACTCTTAACTAAAAATCTCCTAATTAACTCATCCTTTATTGCATAAACCATTCCCATGAACTTCCCCAGAACTTTGTCCAAGGGGGAAGTGTTAAACATCTGCACTTGTCTCAAATGCTTTCATTTTCACATGCTTTTTACAGTCTACCCTTACGATGAAAATTAATTCTATGGTCAAGGCTACTGAGTTATTCTCTGTTAGATCAAACATAGACTGTGTTTCTTGTTAGTCCTGCCCTTGTAGTGGTAAGAATTCAAATATTTTGCAGTCTTCTTATTTGGTTTGTTTCCATAAGATCTTGCTGATTTGTCCACATTCCTTGAACTCGCTAACTTCACACACTCTAATTCTACCAAAATCTTCTTGTGCCACTCCCTTTTCCAATTCTGCTGTATCTTCTACTAGCATTTTGATTGAGGCTACAGTGAATTTATTGCTCAGATTCCAGAGATAAATATATTTAGACTACTGAATGTTCTAATCCATAAACATTCCTTAATTTACATAGGTCATCTTTTTCTCAAATAGTAAGAAGCTGATATTTAAGATATCGTAATAGTGTTGTTTTCTAAACATTTGTTGCTTACACGTCAAAGTATAATGGATTTTTTGCATGTTGACCTGTAAAAAGTATCCTTGTTAGAGACATTATAAGAATGCATGTATAATAATAATTCATATGTAGATACTTATGTTTTTATGTACAAAGTTATATCTTTGAACACTAAGTTTATTTTGTCCTTTTGTGTATTATTCCTTTTGTTTCAATTTCTTGATTTATTGCACTGGTTAAACCTTCAGTACAATTATTTAACAGAAAGGGTGATAGCAAGCACTCGTCTCCCTTTATTTTTTTTTAATTGAAGTATAGTTGACTTACAATATTATATTGGCTTCAGGTATGTGACATAGTGATTCAATATTTTTATAGATTGTAACCCATTTAAAGTTATTACAAAATAATGGCTATGTTTCCCTGTACTATACAATATATTCTTGTTACTTATTTTATACATGGTAGTTTGTATCTCTTAATTCCATATGCTTATCTGATATCCGCTATCTCCCCTCATCCCACTACTAACCACTAGTTTGTTTTCTATATCTGTGAGTCTGTTTCTGTTTTGTTATATTCATTCATTTTTTTAGATTCCACTTATAATTGATAAAATACAGTGCTTGTCTTTCTCTGACTTATTTCACTAAGCATAATACCCTCTAGGTCCATCCACGTTGTTGCAAATAGCAGAATACCCTTCTTTTCATGGCTGACTAATACTCCACTGTGTATATTATATATATATCTTATTTGTTCATCTATTGATGGACACAGGTTGCTTCCTTATCTTGGTTATTGTAAATGATACTGCTATGAACATTGGGGTGCATGTATCTTTTTGCATTAGTGTTTTTACTTTCTTTGGATATACTCCCAAAGGTGGAATTGCTGAATCACATAGTTGTGTTTTTAGTTTTTTCAGGGACCTTCATACTGTTTTCTATGGTGGCCGCACCAATTTACATTCCTATCAACAGTGTACCAAGGTTTCCTTTTCTCCACGTCCTCACCAATATTTGTTAGTTGTAGACTTTTTGATGATAGTCCTCTGACAGCTGTGAAATGGTATCTCATTGTGGTTTTGATTTGCATTTATTTAATAATTAGCAATTGAGCATTTTTCATATGCCTTTTGGCCATCTGTATGTCTTCTTTAGAGAAATGTTTATTCAGGTTCTTCTGCCTAGTTTTTAATCAGGTTGTTTTTTTGATATTGAGTTATATGTGCTGTTTATATATATTTTGGATATTAATCCCTTATTGGTCATATCATTTTCAAATGTTTTTCTCCCATTCAGTAGGTTGGCTTTTCATTTTGTCAATGGTTTCCTTTGCTGTGCAAAAACTTTTAACTGGGTCCCATTTGTTTATTTTTGCTTGTGTTTCCTTTGTCTTAGGAGACAGATCCAAAAAAATATTGCTATGATTTATGTCAAGGAATATTCTACCTATGTTTTCTTCTAGGATTTTTATAGTTTCAGTCTTACATTTAGGTCTTTAATCCATTTTAAGTTTATTTTTGTATATGGTGAGAAAGTGTTCTAATTTCATTCTTTTAAATGTAGCTGTCGGTCTTCCCTGGTGGTGCAGTGGTTAAGAATCTGCCTGCCAACGCAGAGGACTCGGGTTTGAGCCCTGATCCAGGAAGATCCCACATGCCATGGAGCAACTAAGCCTGTGCCCCACATACTGAAGCCTGCGTGCCACAACTGCTGAAGCCTGTGCACCTAGAGCCTGTGCTCTGCAATGAGAGAAGCCGCCACAATGAGAAGCCCACACACTGCAATGAGGAGTAGCCCCCACTCGCCACAACTGGAGAAAGCCCACATGCAGCAGCAAAGACCCAACACAGCCAAAAATAAATAAAATAAATTTACTAAAAATAAATAAATAAATGTAGCTGTCTAGTGTTCCCAGCACCACTTATGGAAGAGACTGTCTTTCCTCTATTGTATATTCTTGCCTAATTTGTCATAAATTAATTGACCATGGGTGCATGGGTTTATTTCTGGGCTTTCTATCCTGTTTCATTGATCTGTATTTTTGGTTTTGTGCCAGTGCCATACTGTTTTGATTAGTGTCATTTTGTAATATTGACTTCAAGTTCCCTTTGAGGTCATGGCACATGATACCTCCTGTTCTGTTCTTCTTAAGATTGTTTTGGCTACTCAGGGTCTTTTGTGTTTCCATATAAATTTAAAATTTTTTTCTAGTTCTGTGAAAAGTGTCATGAATATTTTGATACAGTTTGCATTAAATCTGCAGATTGCTTTGGGCAGTATGGACGTTTTAACAATATTAATTCTTCCAATCCATGAACATGGATATATTTCCATTTCTGTGTATCATCTTAAATTTCTTCATCAGGGTTTTATAGTTTTTAGAGTAAAGGTCTTTCACATCCTTAGTTAAGTTTATTCCTAGGTATTTTATTATTTTTGATGTTATATTAAAAGGGTTGTTTTCTTGATTTCTCTTTCTGATAGCTTCTGCAGAAAAATCACTGATAGCCTTATGGGTGTTCCCTTTCATATAATTCTTTTTTCTCTTTCTGCCTTTAGAATTATTTTAACTTTTGCCATTCTAATTATGATATGCCTTGATGTGAGTCTGTTTGCATTCATCTTGTTTGAGACCCTCTGTGCTTCCTGTACATGGATCTCTTTTTCCTTTTTCAGGTTCAGGAAGTTTTCATCCATAATTTCATCTTATATATTTTCTATCTCTTTCTGTCTCTCTTCTCTTTCTTGGATCCCTGTAATAAGAATGTTGGTATGCACAATGTTGTTGCAGAGGTCTCTTAAACTGTTCTCATTTTTTTTATAATTTGCTTTTCTTTTTGCTGTTCTGATTGGGTGATTTCCATTATTCTATAGTCCAGATCACTTATGCTTTCTTCTGTATCACCTAGTCTGCTGTTAATTTCTTCTAGTGTGTTTTTCATATGTTATTTTATTTTTATATCTGATTGGTTCTTTTTTATATTTTCTAGTTCCTTGTTAAAATTCCTTCTGTGTTCATCTATTCTTTCCCTGATTCAGCTAGCATTCTTATTACTAATGCTTTGAACTCTTATCTGGTAAGTTATTTGTTTCATTAGTTATTTTTTCAGGGTTTTTCTCTTGTTCTTTCAATTGCAACAACTTCCTGTCTCTACAAAATTAGGTAAAACTGTTAGTTTTGGTCTTGAAGGGGGTGTTCTTGTGTGAGTGTCCTTATACAGTCTGCATGTGCTCACTGGCTTTGGTGGGAGAGCTGGATCTGATGTGAGCATGAGTCACATCTTCATCTAGGGTGTGCTGGCAACTATTACACCTTGGGGGGTTGTGGAGCTAGAGACGAAGGGGCTAGAGCCAGAGCCAGGTGTGAGCTGGGGCTTCTCTGATCAGTGGCCAACACCATCGGAGTTGGGATCAGGTCACAAGCTGCTGCAGCAGAAGCCCTAGGGGGTCAGGTCCATGCTGGCTCCATTCCCTTTAAGTATGTGCTCTCCCCGTTCCCAGCACCAGAACACTTGTCCCAGAGAGTAGCAGTGCTGGAACAAGAGGGGCTGGAGCTGGCAGTCAGCATGGGTCTGGGTGTGGAGTGTGAAATCCAGGACCACTTCTGATGTGCTGCTTATGTAAGTTTCAGCAATGCTTGCCCCTGCTCTATTCATAGGCTGGGCTCCATTCTGGGTCTGGGCTGGCACTCTCCCTCTCAACTGAGCACTCCCCTGGGGCACAGCAGCCTTTGCCTTAGTGTGGAGCTGTATAATGAAGCTAGTGGGGTGGAGCTGGCCCTCAGCTCAGGCTGGAGCACACACAGGAGCAGTTGTGGGAAACCAGCCAGAGTTTTGTGCAGTCTTAATTTGTTTCTTCTGCCTTGTTTCTGGAGTAAGCATGTTCATGCTGTTCATGCTGTTCACAAGTGGAGTCTAGGTTTCCTACTGCCTTCTTGTTAGCTCCACTGGTTTCCTAACCAGCTAAGGGGATTCCCCTCCCTTCTGTGTCCCCTTCCAAGGGCACAGGTCCTGACCTCAATTCTTCTCTTCCCTTTCTACCTGGTACCATGTGGATTTTTCTTACAGCCTTGGTTGTACAGGAGTCTTTCTGTCAGTCTTCAGTTTTCAGTGAGAATTTTTTCACATATGGATAGAAGTGTTTTTGGTGTGTCTTTGGGGGGAGGTGAGTTCTGCATCCTCTTACATCACTATCTTGATTTCTTCCCACTTGTCCCATTCTTTATGACAGAGAAAAAGCTTTGTGTAGGATTACTTTTTCTTCCTTAAAAGTTTGGTATAATTCTCAACATAATCCTTGAATCTTATTTGGGAAATGTTTTTAATTTTGGTTTCTTCTTTTAATAATTACCAAGGAATTCAGTTTTTATATTTTTTCTTATGTGAGTTTTGATAACTTGCATGTCCTTATACATATTTGGGGAATTTTCTATTTAAATTTATTAAGGAAAATTGTTAAAATTAAAAATTAATTTAAATCCCAAAGATTTTGTGGTTATCTCCCTTTTTCTTCCTTACATTTATAATCAGTGCCTTCTTTCTTCTTTATCAGTCTTGTGAATAGTTTATTAATATTATTTATCTTCTGGCTTTGAGATTTTTTTTCTATCCCTACAACTCTGCCTGCTCTTAGGGACATATTTAGGAACACATTATTATTTCATCATACTCACAAGAACAGCCCTTGGTTTCTTTGACTTTCCATTGCTATGGAGATATTATCACTCTATTTACAATCCTGATAAAACAGGAAAAACTCCTTACTGAAACTTTGATTTGTTATTAACTCACAGCATATATTTTTTATAGAAATAATTGTCTTAAAAATAATTTTCACAAAATTTGCACATTTTGACCCAATTGTCTCATTATTTTTTATAGTCTTTGGTTTAGATTTTCTCCTTGCATGAAGATAAGTTGAAGTCATTTGGCAACAGATGAGAATTGGGATGTGTATTAGTCATTATATGCTAAGTTATGCTATGATAACAAACCTAAAAATCCTAATGGATTCAAATAACACAGGCTTATTTTTTGATCATGTTATATGTCCTTTTCTGTCAGAAGGGGACTTTGTTCATCTAATTGATGACAGATTCAAATCAGTGAAACATTAATTTAAATGCTGTTTGCTGTGGTGGTTGGGAAAATAACTGTGGAGGGTCACTCATTTACAAATAAATGATCTGGTTTTATAATGACATACATTATTTCTGATCATAACTAATTGCTCAGAACTTTCTCAGATATGATCCCATCTGACTAAAGATAAACAGAAAGTGAAATACTCCCAAATGCTCAGAAGTGAGGAGAACCAAAATTATTTGACAAACAGTACTTGTTGGTTCAAAGGGATACACTTTTGTTTCCAACCAGAAAAGATGTGGAGGAGATAAGAAAAAATAAAGTTCTCACCAATTAATAACTGTGGTCTATATTTATATTTTTGTAAAAATGATCTGTATATGTGATTAAGAGAAAAATGGAAGTTAGCAACCATTGCATTATTAATAATTATTTCTGTCAAAGATATCAATGATTTTTTTTTTTTTTTTGCGGTACGCGGGCCTCTCACTGTTTTGGCCTCTCCCGTTGTGGAGCACAGGCTCTGGACGCGCAGGCTCAGCGGCCATGGCTCACGGGCCTAGCCGCTCCGCGGCATGTGGGATCTTCCCGGACCGGGGCACGAACCCATGTCCCCTGCATCGGCAGGCGGACTCTCAACCACTGCGCCACCAGGGAAGCCCTCAATGATTTTATATATATACACACACACACGCACACAATACACACACACACATATTAGGTGTTTTTCCAAAATTTTATAATAAATACATTAATTTTTTTAAATAAAGTTAAAATAATAAAATTGACAGTGAAATCAAGTGTTAAGTTTTTCTGCATATATCTCCATTTTTCTCCTTTCATCATCCTGACTTTAATAAATTTTAACCACTGGGGTGAATGTGGAGTAGAGGAAACCCTCAGGCATAGACTCGAAAGCAATCAGTGGTCAAGATAATAAAAATTCACTTTCAGTTAAATATTATCCACGATTACACACAAAGAATATTTGCAAGAAAATACTTTGCTCTATTTCAAGCACACAGAAGGCATTTGTAATTGAAATTTAAATTAATATGAGCTCAGGAGAAACATCAAGCATTTTGAATATAATCCATAGTAAAAATTGAGAACTAAAACTTGAGCTCATACATTTGAATGGAAATTGTTATCGATCAACTGATGCTTTTTGAGTAGTTAACACTGTTATATTAAAATTTGGATTTACAGATTTGTCCTTTAATTGCTGACTAAATTATAAATAGTGGGGATTTTCATTGACCCAAATGCACATTCTGTGGGATGACTTTGGAAATTGTGTGACAATGTAATATATGAGCTTGCTCAAAATAGTGTTATTCTGAAATATAGAAACACAATGCACTAATTTCATAGAAAGTCATATACAGTTGGTCCCTCAAACAAAGTGGGGGTTAGGGGTGCCCATCCTCCACATGGTTGAAAATCAAAGTATAAGTTTACAGTCAGCCCTCCCCATCTGCCACTCCTCCATATCTGCAATTTCACATCCTCGGATTCAACCAACCTTGGATCATGTAGTACTGTAGTAGGGGTTTGTTGAAAAAATTCTGCATGTAAGTGGACCTGTGCAGTTCAAACCCACATTGTTCAAAGGCCAACTGTACCTTTTTAATTTTTTAAGGTAAATATTAAATAGTTCCTTCCACACTTATTCAGCTTTCACCTTAACATTAAATTCTGCACCCCTGACAGAGATTTCCAAATATCCATCTGATGAAATAAAAATTCACATTTTAAGGCAAGACAAGAAAAATTTAAACAGAAAACTTTTTCCCTGCCCACTGGCCTCCTCCCTTCCCTCTAGTGTGCTTTGTTCATCTGCACTATGAATTAACCAGACCTCCTCAATGACAGAAATACCTGCTCAACCATAAAGATCAATTTTCTTCTTCTGGCACCAGCCATGTAACTCCTTAGGAGATAACATTTCTTTCTCAGTCCTCTAAGGGGTCTTTTACATGCAAACATCTTTGGTGAACTTTATGTAAAATACCAGTATATCATTTCCCTTAAAGATAGCATTTGGTGCACAACAGATTAGTCAGATGACCTGGGGAGATGCTGGGCCACATCTAATGGAAGTTCTTAGCTTAATACTTACTTATGACCTTATTAATGTTACTAGTTATATTTCTCGTATTCTGCCTATTTTATAAGATTACTGTTTCTTGCATTACCAAATGCGTGACTGAGCCTCAGATAAAATGAATGATGATAGCTGACTTGAAACACTTGACCAAATATACAGTCCTATAAGATAATTGATTGTAAAAGTATAACTCTACACATGGGAAGAGGCAACAAAAGGGAACCATTTCCTGGACCATAACAGACTAGGAAGACAGGTAGTCCAGAGGTTTTGGCTACTGTTAACAGGGCCTAGTCCAGTAAAACACATTGAGTGTCCTGTCAATTAAACCTTCACCTGATCTGGGAATGAGCATTCCTAGCACCATGGGACAAAATGGTCATGAAATGCTCCCAAACCTTGGTCAAAATTAAGACCAAAATGTAAAGAATTATTAGATAAAGAATAATGTCCACTATCCAGTTCTACAAGAATCAGATCACTAGTCACTGACCTACAGTACACCCTGAAAGGTATTCAGGTGAAGGTCAGGATGAAGCACTCTGTGCTCTTGAAGAAACTGGCAGAACAGACCTTCAGATAGACAGACATTTTCAGAAGAAATTTTTTGTGAACCTGTATTCTTGCACTTTCCCATTCTTAGGAAAGCACTACAGCCATTAACTAAGATTTCTGTTCCTCATGACTAGAAGCAACTTTCAACCAAGGTATGTGCTTGACTGCACGTACCCCCTTTACTAAGATCACATAGATACTGGCCTCCCCCCCTCCCTCTTCATAGCAGTTCTCAGAGCTCTCTGAGAGACTGTCTCCCAGGTTACAGTCCTCAGTTTGGCTCATATAAAAGATTCCATTTCTTTCTCAGATTGACTATTGATTAAGTTTTTTTCATCTAACCTTTTGGCAAAACAAGCTGGAGCTAAAGCCAGTTAAATCAGTAAGATAAGTTTTAGCCTCTTCATTTCCTTTAATTATTATTTTGTGTTGTGTGTGTATGTATGTATGTATATGTGTGAAATTAGAGAGAATTTGAGTTTACTTATGAGACTGGAATGTTTATTACTGTTTGGAAGTTCATGGACATTCCTACCTGTAGTCTCTATGACTATATCAAACAGATTTGGATTCAGGTCCTCTGGCTCAGTATCTTACAACCTAGAAAAAGTTACTTAACTTCTTAAAGTCCTATAAGGGAAAAGATACCTAATCTGTTTCACTGATTTGAAAATATCAACATAAAATATATAACATAGCTATCGTGGTACCTAAAACAGACTAAGTTCACCATAAATTTTATCTATATATTACCAATAAAAATAATTTTTTATTAATAGGCTGAAAAATGTTCTTAGTGGCTTCTACTGAAGCAAAGAAAATATGAATTTTTTTCAGTCCATTAATATTTACCTTGATTAAAGAATAATACTTAGAAGCCTCAAGTTTCTTTTTCAGAGAAAATGATTTCCAATACATGGCATTAGTTTTTTTCTTTTCTTTTTTGGTAGGTAATAAAACTAAGTTTTTAATTGGCTTTTTCCACTCTACCTCTGGTGAATCAGGATGTCTACAATATTTCCCTATTTTAAACCATATTTATTAAGTGACTGCACAAATGGCTTATAAAGACATTTTTAAGACACAGTCAAGAAAATTTATGACTACAGCTGCTACTTTGGTTGCATGTGGAAAGAGGCTAAAAAAATCCATTACTGACCAGGGAAAACTTGTCCTGAAATAGAATGTTCAAAACTGATTTAGGGGAGGACCTTCAAGATGTTGGAGGAGTAAGACATTGAGATCACCTTCCTCCCCACAAATACATGAAAAATACATCTACATGTTTAACAACTCCTACAGAACACCTACTGAACACTGGCAGAAGACTTCAGACTTCCCAAAAGGCAAGAAACTCCCCACGTACCTGGGTAGCGCAAAAGAAAAAGACACAGAAGAATAGGGACACGACCTGCACCTCTGGGAGGGAGCTGTGAAGGAAGAAAAGTTTCCACACACTAGGAAGAACCTTCACTGGCGGAGAGGGGGGTGGGCAGGGGCAAAGCTTCAGAGCCATGGAGGAGAGCACAGCAACAGGGGTGCAGAGGGCAAAGCAAAGAGATTCCTGCACAGAGGATCGGTGCTAAGCAGCACCCACCAGCCTGAGAGGCTTGTCTACCCACCAGCCTGAGAGGCTTGTCTGCTCACCCGCTGGGGCAGGTAGGAGCTGGGAGCTGGGGCTCCAGCTTTGGAGATCAGATCCCAGGGAGAAGACAGGGGTTGGCCGTGTGAAGACAGCCTGAAGGGGGTTAGTGCACCACAGCTAGCCAGGAGCGAGCCCAGGAAAAGGTCTGGAACTTCCTGAGAGGCGAGAGAACATTGTTTCGGGTGCGCAAGGAGAGGGGATTCAGAGCACCACCTACACGAGCTCCAGAGACAGGTGCAAGCCACAGCTATCAGCGCAGACACCAGAGACTGGCATGAAACACTAAGGTTGCTCCTGCAGCCACCAAGAAGCCTGTGTGCAAGCACAGGTCACTATCCACACCTCTCCTCCCAGGACCCTGTGCAACCCGCCACTGCCAGGGTCCCGTGATCCAGGGACTTTCCCAGGAGAAGACATGGCGTGCCTCAGGCTGTTGCAACATCAAGCTGGCCTCTGCGGCTACAGGTTCGCCCCGCATTCCATACTCTTCCCTCCCCCTGGCCTGAGTGAGCCAGAGCCCCCAGTCACCTGCTACTTTAACCCAATTCTGTCTGGGTGGGGAACAGATGCCCTCTGGCGACCTACATGCAGAGGCAGGGCCAAATCGAAAGCTGAACCCCAGGAGCTGTGCAAACAAAAAAGAGAAAGGGAAATTTCTCCCAGCAGCCTCAGGAGCAGCAGATTAAATCTCCACAATCAATTTGATGTACCCTGCATTTGTGGAATACCTGAATAGACAACGAATCATCCCAAAATTGAGGCGGTGGACTTTGGGAGCAACTGTAGACTTGGGTTTTGCTTTCTGCATCTAACTTGTTTCTGGTTTTATGTTTAGCTTATTATCATTGGTAGATTTATTGTTTGGTTGCTTGCTTCCTTTATTTTCTATTTTTATATATACATACATATATATTATTTTGCTTTCTCTTTTTGTGAGTCTGTATGTGTATGCTTCTTTGTGTGAATTTGTCTGTATAGCTTTGCTTTCACCATTTATCCTAGGGTTCTGTCTGTCCGTTTTGTTGTTGTTGTTTTTTAGTATAGTTTTTAGTGCTTGTTATCATTGGTGGATTTGTTTATTGGTTTGGATGCTCTCTTCTTTTTTATTTTTAACAATTTTTTTATTTTAATAACTTTAATTTTTTTTCTTTCTTTTTTTTTTCCTCCCTTTTCTTCTGAGCTGTGTGGGGGACAGGGTCTTGGTGCTTTGACCAGGTGTCAGGCCTGAGCTTCTGAGGTGGGAGATCCAAGTTCAGGACATTGGTCCACCAGAGACCTCCCAGCCCCAAGTAATATCAAACAGCGAAAGCTCTCCAGGAGATCTCCAAATCAACACTAAGACCCAGCTCCACTCAATGACCAGCAAGCTACAGTGCTGGACACCCCATGCCAAATAACTAGCAGGACAGGAACACAACCCCACCCATTAGCAGAGAGGCTGCCTAAAATCATAATAAGGCCACAGACACACCAAAACACACGACCAGATGTGGTCCTGCCCACCAGAAAGACAAGATCCAGCGCCATCCACCAGAACACAGGCACCAGTCCCCTCCACCAGCAAGCCTACACAACCCACTGAACCAAATTTACCCACTGGGGGCAGACACCAAAAACAGGAAACTACAAACCTGCAGCCTGTGAAAAGGAGACCCCAAACACAGTAACTTAAGCAAAATGAGAAGACAGAGAAATACGCAGCAGATGAAGGAGCAAGGTAAAAAAACACCAGACCAAACAAAGAGGAAACAGGCAGTCTACCTGAAAAAGAACTCAGAGAAATGATAGTAAAGATGATCAAAAATCTTGGAAATATACTGGAAAAAATACAAAAAAACGTTGAACAAGGACCTAGAAGAACAAAAGACCAAACAAACAATGATGAACAACACAATAAATGAAATTAAAAAACTGGACAAGGAATGAATAGCAGAATAACTGAGGCAGAAGAACAGATAAGTGACCTGGAAGATAAAATAGTGGAAATAACTACCGCAGAGCAATTTAAAGAAAAAAGACTAAAAAGAATTGAGGACACTCTCAGAGACTTCTGGGACAATATGAAATGCAGCAACATTCATATTAATCAAACTATCAAAAATTAAATACAAAGAAAAAATATTAAAAGCAGCAAGGGAAAAGCAACAAATAACATACAAGGGAATTCCCATAAGGTTGACAGCTGATCTCTCAGCAGAAATCTGCAAGCCAAAAGGGTAGGCAGGACATATTTAAAGTGATGAAAGGGAAAAACCTACAACGAAGGTTACTCTACTCAGCAAGGATCTCATTCAGATTTGACGGAGAAATTAAAACCTTTACAGACAAGCAAAAGCTAAGAGAATACAGCACCACCAAACAGCTTTACAACAAATGCTTAAGAAACTTCTCTAGGCAGAAAACACAAGAGAAGAAAAAGACCTACAATAACAAACCCCAACAATTAAGAAAATGGTAACAGGAATATACATATTGATAATTACCTTAAATGTAAATGGATTAAATGCTCCAACCAAAAGGCATAGACTGGCTGAATGGATACAAAAACAACACCCATATATATGCTGACTACAAGATACTCACTTCACACCTAGGGACACATACACATTGAAAGTGAGGGGATGGAAAAAGATATTCCAGGCAAATGGAAATCAAAAGAAAGCTGAAGTGACAATTCTCATATCAGACGAAATAGACATTAAAATAAAGACTATTACAAGAGACAAAGAAGGACACTACACAATGATCAAGGGATCAATCCAAGAAGATATAACAATTGTAAATATTTATGCACCCAACATGGGAGCATCTCAATACATAAGGCAAATACTAACAGCCATAAAAGGGGAAATCGAGAGTAACACAATCATAGTAGGGCACTTTAACACCTCACTTTTACCAATAGACAGATCATCCAAAATGAAAATAAATAAACACAAGCTTTAAATGATACATTAAATAACATGGACTTAATTGATATTTATAGGACATTCCATCCAAAAACAACAGAATACACTTTATTCTCAAGTGCTCATGGAACATTGTTCAGGATAGATCATATACTGGGTCACAAATCAAGCCTTGGTAAATTTAAGAAAACTGAAATCCTATCAAATATCTTTCCTGACCGCAATGCTATGAGACTAGATATCAGTAACAGGAAAAAAACTGTAAAAAATACAAACACATGGAGGCTAAACAATTTGCAACTAAATAACCAAGAGATCACTGAAGAAATCAAAGAGGAAACCAAAAAATACTTAGAAACGAACGAAAATGAAACATGACAACCCAAAACCTATGGGATGCAGGAAAAGCAGTTCTAAGAGCAAAGTTTATAGCAATACAATTCTACCTCAAGAGACAAGAAACATCTCAAATAAACAACCTAACCTCACACCTAAAGCAATTAGAACATAAAAAAACCCAAAGTTACCAGAAGGAAAGAAAACATAAATATTAGATCAGAAATAAATGAAAAAGAAATGAAGGAAATGATAGTAAAGATCAATAAAACTAAATGCTGGTTTTTTGAGAAGATAAACAGTATTGATACACCAGTAGCCAGACTCATCAAGAAAAAGAAGGGAGAAGACTCAAATCAACAGAATTAGAAATGAAAAAGGAGACGTAACAACTGACATTGCAGAAATACAAAGGATGATGAGAGATTGCTACAAGCAGCTATATGCCAATAAAATGGACAACCTGGAAGAAATGGACAAATTCTTACATAAGCACGACCTCCCCAGACTGAACAAGGAAGAAATAGAAAATATAAACAGACCAATCACAAGCACTGAAATTGAAACTCTAATTTAAAATTTTCCAACAAACAAAAGCCCAGAACCAGATGGCTTCACAAGCAAATTCTATCAAACATTTAGAGAAGAGATAACAACTATGCTTCCCAAACTCTTCCAAAATATAGCAGAGAAAAGAACACTCCCAAATGCATTCTATGAGGCTACCGTCACCCTGATACCCAAACCAGCAAAAGATGTCACAAAAAAAGAAAACTACAAAAAAACAAACAAAAACTACAGGCCAATATCACTGATGAACACAGATGCAAAAGTCCTCAACGAAATATTAACAAACAGAATCCAGCAGCAAATTAAAAGGATCATACACTATGATCAAGTGGGGTATATCCCAGGAATGCAAGGATTCTTCAATATATGCAAATCAATCAATGTGATACACCATATTAAAACACTGAAGGAGAAAAACCATATGATCATCTCAGTCGATGCAGAAAAAGCTTTTGACAAAATTCAACACCCATTTATGATTAAAAAGCCCTCCAGAAACTAGGCATAGAGGGAACCTACCTCAACATAATAAAGGCCATATATGACAAACCCAGAGCCAACATCATTCTCAATGGTGAAAAACTGAAACCGTTTCCCCAAGATCAGGAACAAGACAAGGTTGCCTACTCTCATCTCTATTATTCAACACAGTTTTGGAAGTTTTAGCCACAGCAATCAGAGAAGAAGAAGAAATAAAAGGAATACAAATTGGAAAAAAGAAGTAAAACTGTCACTGTTTGCAGATGACGTGATACTATACATAGAGAATCCTAAAGATGCTACTAGAAAACTACTAGAACTAAACAATGAATTTGGTAAAGTTGCAGGATACAAAATTAATACACAGAAATCTCTTGTATTCCTATACACTAATGATGAAAAATCTGAAAGGGAAATTAAGGAAACACTCCCATTTACCATTGCAACAAAAAGAATAAATTACCTGGGAATAAACCTACCTAAGAAGACTAAAGACCTGTATGCAGAAAACTATAAGACACTGATGAAAGAAATTAAAGATGATACAAATAGATGGAGGTATATACCATATTCTTAGAATAGAAGAATCAACATTGTGCAAATGACTATACTACCCAAAGCAATCTACACATTCAGTGCAATCCCTATCAAACTACCAATGGCATTTTTCACAGAACTAGAACAAAAAATTTCACAATTTGTATGGAAACACAAAAGACCCCAAATAGCAAAAGCAATCTTGAGAAAGAAAAACGGAGCTGGAGGAATCAGGCTCCCTGACTTCAGACTATACTACAAAGCTACAATAATCAAGACAATATGGTACTGGCACAAAAACAGAAATATAGATCAGTGGAACAGGATAGAAAGCCCAGAGATAAACCCACACACATATGGTCACCTTATCTTTGACAAAGGAGGCAAGAATATACAATTGAGAAAAGATAGCCTCTTCAATAAGTGGTGCTGGCAAAACTGCACAGTTACATTTAAAAGAATGAAATTAGAACAGTCCCTAACACCATATACAAAAATAAACTCAAAATGGATTAAAGACCAAAATGTAAGGCCAGACACTTTAAACTCTTAGAGGAAAACATAGGCAGAACACTCTTTGACATAAATCACAGCAAGATCCTTTTTGAGCCACCTCCTAGAGAAAAGGAAATAAAAACAAAAATAAACGTATGGGACCTAGTGAAACTAAAGGAAACTACAAGCAAGACAAAAAGTCAACCCCCAGAATGGGAGAAAATATTTGCAAATGAAGCAACTGACAAAGGATTAATCTCCAAAATATACAAGCAGCTCATGCAGCTCAGTATCACAAAAACAAAAAAACCCAATCCAAAAATGGGCAGAAGACCTAAATAGACATTTCTCCAAAGAAGATATACAGATTGCCAACAAACACATGAAAGGATGCTCAACATCACTAATCATTAGAGAAACGCAAATCAAAACTGCAATGAGATATCACCTCACACCAGTCAGAGTGGCCATCATCAAAAAATCTAGAAACAATAAATGCTGGAGAGGGTGTGGAGAAAAGGGAACCCTCTTGCACTGTTGGTGGGAATGTAAATTGATACAGCCACTATGGAGAACAGTATGGAGGTTCCTTAAAACACTAAAAATAAAACTACCATACGACCCAGCAATCCCACTACTGGGCATATACCCTGAGAAAACCATAATTCAAAAAGAATCATGTACCACAATATTCACTGCAGCTCTGTTTACAACAGCCAGGACATGGAAGCAACCTAAGTGTCCATCGACAGATGATGGATAAAGAAGATGTGGCACATATATACAATGGAATATTACTCAGCCATAAACAGAAACGAAATTGAGTTATTTGTAGTGAGGTGGATGGACCTAGAGTCTGTCATACAGAGTGAAGTAAGTCAGAAAGAGAATAACAAATACTGCATGCTAACACATATATATGGAATCTAAAAAAAAAAAAAAAGGTTCTGAAGAACATAGGAGCAGGACAGATATAAAGACACAGATGTAGAGAACGGACTTGAGGACATGGGGAGGGGGGAAGGGTAAGCTGGGACGAAGTGAGAGAGTGGCACAGACATATATACACTACCAAATGTAAAATAGCTAGTGGAAAGCAGCCGCACAGCTCAGGGCGATCAGCTCGGTGCTTTGTGTCCACCTAGAGCAGTGGGATAGAGAGGGTGGGTGGTACACGGAAGAGGGATGGGATATGGAGATATATGTATACGTATAGCTGATTCACTTTGTTATACAGCAGAAACTAATACACCATTGTAAAACAATTATACTCCAATAAAAATGTTTTAAAAAATCATCACATTGTATACCTTAAACTTACACAATGTTAAAAGTCAATTATATCTCAATAAAGCTGGTAAAAACTTGAAAAAAAAGTGATTTAGAATATCTGAAGAAAGGCTATGTTACCCATTTTGATCATAAAGCCATTATTATTATCTCTTTTATTGCATTTCCTCACTAGAAATGTTTTTTTCTTCTTCTTGACCTAGTTTCTGGAAATTAAATTGATTTTACTTTATATCACTGCACCAAAGCTTCTAGGATCAGATCATCTCCGGTAATTTTGTTGTTGATTAAATCAAATCAAATCAGAGATTGTCTTGCCACTGTGTGCTGACATTGATTATGACTTGATGGCAATTATCTGCAATAATTTTTGTCTGTACACTATAACTGGAAGAATCAGAAATTGAAATAATATAGATTATATATTGCTTACATTATATCATCCTCAGCTTTGCTCAGCTTTCATTACTATTTTAAAATCAAATAGAATTTAGGTGTTGTCCAATCCCTGAACAAATTACTGAGCACTTGTACTGATACAGTACTAGGCTCTGTGACTGCAATAATGAGTAAAGCCACAACCCCTGCCCTGGAGTTACTCACGGCTTCAAGGAGTGGATTAAACAAGAAGATGAAAGCGATCATAGAGTGTTTTCTGATGCAAACCATATTGCAAGCATATAAATAAATTTCCTTCTGAATCCCAGCAGTGAAAAAAGATAAAAAGGGTCAGAAAAAAATAAAAATTGTTGAGAAATTTTCCACGCTAGGAAATATGCTAAGTGTTTTAAATACAATATTTCAATTAATACTATGGCAACATTGCAAGACAGAGATTATCATCCTTATTTAATAAAGAAGCTTTCTTATTTAATAAATGAGGCACCCAGCAATCCCACTATTGGGCATATACCCTGAGAAAACCGTAATTCAAAAACAGTAATGTACCAAAATATTCATTGCAGCTCTATTTACAATAGCCAGGGCCTGGAAGCAACCTAAGTGTCCATCAACAGATGAATGGATAAAGAAGATGTGGCACATATATACAATGGAATATTACTCAGCCATAAGAAGAAACGAAACTGAGTTATTGTAGTGAGGTGGATGGACCTAGAGACTATCATACAGAGTGAAGTAAGTCAGAAAGAGAAAAACAAATACCGTATGATAACACATATATATGGAATCTAAAAAAAAAAAAAAAGAAGGAAAAGAAAATGGTCAGAAGAACCTAGGGGCAAGATGGGAATAAAGATGCAGACCTACTAGAGAATGGACTTGAGGATACGGGGAGGGGGAAGGTAAGCTGGGACAAAGTGAGAGAGTGGCATGGACATATATATAGACTACCAAACATAAAATAGATAGCTAGTGGTAACAGCCGCATAGTACAGGGAGATCAGCTCGGTGCTTTGCAACCATATAGAGGGGTGGGATAGGGAGGGTGGGATGGAGGGAGATGCAAGAGGGAAAAGATATGGGGACATATGTACATGTATAACTGATTCACTTTGTTATGAAGCAGAAACTGACAGACCATTGTAAAGCAATTATACTCTAATAAAGATGTTAAAAAAAATAAATGAGGCAACTAAGACTTAAGTATTTAATAAATTTAAATAACTTAAGTTATTTAATAAATGAGGAAAATAAGGATTAAGTTACTTGTCCACAATCATGAAGCTAGTAAATGGTAGACTGAGAATTTGAATTTCAGGTGTGGTGTAGTAACGGGAGAAGAAAAAATTAGGTTACAACTTCTACAGTCATGTGAGGGGACAGAGGAGGAGTGGAAATAAACACCAACATATTCCCCCAAAGCACAGTAGTCACCTCACCCTGTGTGTCAAGTACCTAGATCACTGAATTATAACTTCTTGTTTATTTCTCTCTTCACTAAATCATGAGTGCATGTCATGCTCATTTTTTATTTCTTTGCCTTGAATTCTGCTCAGTTAATGGCTACTGAATGGTAATATTTTAAACAGTTAAGCATTCATCCCATATAAGGGTTATCTTTTGATATTTCAAAGCAACCACTTGAAATAGTTGATGCCAGTTTCAGCAGGCCAATTTTCAGGTCACAATTTTATTCTACTGTAGTACTTAAATGCGTAATTGAAATGCAGCAGAGAAGTTCTGACTTCCCCAGTAAAAGGAAGTGAAATATCTGTCGGAAATATGACAGGTATTAAGTTCATTTGTTTATTTTATATTTATTGCATGCAGTAATAATTTATGCTACAAATTCCTTCAGAAGTTCACTATTTTAAAAATCCCTTCAAATTTTTATTAGTCAAATGAGTATTGACATATTTTTCTCATTCTCAATTTTCCCCAATACCTCTTATATTATAAAAATAACTAGGTCCAAATGTTTAAGAAGAGGTTCTTATAGCCATAGGTTTTAATACAAAGTCGTGGAATTCAAGTAGATGTCTCTACAATCCCCTATAGTTCTGCATTTTCTTATTAGTCTTTCTTTTTTTCTTTCTTTTTTTTTTTTTTTTGATGTGGACCATTTTTAAAGTCTTTATTGAATTTGTTACAATATTGCTTCTGTTTTATGTTTTGTTGGCCCCGAGGCATGTGGGATCTTAGCTCCCTGACCAGGGGTCGAACCCACACCTCCTGCATTGGAAGGCGAAGTCTTAACCACTGGACCTCCAGGGAAGTCCCTTTCTTATTAGTCTTACTGGTGATTTTGAATCTACACATATATCAATGAACACTTTATTGAGCTATTTATACGGATGGAGCAAGAAAAAAGTAAAAGACATTCTCCTGCCTTAACTAAGTTCACAGTGTAGTTAACAGAAGTGGACAATACAATGAATACCATAAGGTAAGGTATGTGAATAAAGGAGTGAGAGGAAAACAGAAGAGAGTTTCAAACTTGATGGGGGTTTTAGGGAAATTCCAAACAACAAGTAAACTGAGTCTTGGAGGATGAAGAGGAGTATGACAGGTAACAAAAGGGAGTAAAGATAATGTAAGCAAAAGGGTCAGAATGCACAAAGGCACAGAGGCATGGTGAAGAAACCCATGAAACATAAAAGAAAGATGAGATTTTGTGCCATTCTGAGCAGGTAGCTTACTCCCTTACTAAGGGAGTAGGCCTTATCCATTCCTCACACACAAGAGACATTTTTCTCATCTCATTTTGAGCCTTAATCAGAATCAACTTATAAGCAAAGGAAAGTTATGGAGATGCAGGTATCAGGGTCTTCCTATACTCCTGATTTGCACGGGGATGGAGCAGGCATGACACCCAGGGAATGGACATGTGTGCTGATTTAAAGGCTTGCTCTGCCAAGCCACCTCGGAGGGGCACTCTGCTGGTGCATCAACTAACAAATGAACCCTTGATCCTGCCAGCCTCTTTTGTTCTCCCTTCCACAACAAAACCCATACTGACAATCCAAAGTGAGTTTACCAAATAGGCAAGACTTCTCTCTGTAGTGTTCAGAATTGCACTATACATCCTGATGTGGCAACATAAGTCATCGATTCATTAAATACACTGCTGTGTACGAGACCCTGTGCTCAGCGCTAGAGCCACAGACCATGGTGGCACTTATAGTTTATTAGGAGATACAGATAACTAAATGAGAAATCACAATCTCATGTGAAAGTAATAGAGGAGTTTTGAGAAGTCAGGCAATGCTTCCCAGGAGAGGTTATATCTAATCTGGGACCTGAAGCTAGGAGAAGAGATTCACGGAGACTAGGAAACAATAAACGAGTTTACCAGGTTCATGAGAAAATATTCAAATCTTTCACTTGTGGAATCTAAAAAAGCCAAACTCATGGAAGTAGAGTAGAATGGTGATTGCCAGATGCTGGGGCCGGGGTGGGGGTTGCAGTGTGGGATGGGGAGATGCTGGTCAAAATGTATGAACTTCCACTTATAAGATGAATAAATTCTGGGGATCTAATGTATAGCATGGTGACTATGATTAACAACACTGTATTGCATACTTGTTAAGAGAGTAGAACTTCAATGTTAACACACACACACACAAAATGATAGTTATGTGATAGGATCAAACTGCTAAGTAACCTTACTGTGTCAGTCACTTCGCAATCTATACGTGTATCAAGTCATCACATTGTACACCTTAAAAGTACATGATATATATGTCAGTAATATCATGATATAGCTCGAGAAAATGTCTTCTGAAGTTACCTTTATATTTTGAGAGAGACTACAGCTTTTTCAAACTGTTACCAACAGACACGTTTAGTGTTTTCTGCTTCAGCCTGTCATGAAAAAGCAGCAGCTGGGAAAAGGACGAATTTGATTTCATTTTTTTAAGGCTGCCTTTACTCAGAAAACATAGCTCTCCCCAGAGAGAAACTGGCGGTATCCAAATAGTACTTAATATATTATTGTTCCTCATTAATTTTGATTTTGGTTTCTTGGTCATTTTAGTATTCATTTTTCTAAATTATGTATTATATCATGTTCTTGGTTGCTTTCCATTTTATTACTTATTAGTTGTCATTTTTGCTTTTCTTCTTGTATTTTAAGCATGGAATGCACCTGCCTTTTTTCAATAGCCAAACTACCAACCACTATTTTAGTTCTGATATAGATGATTTTTCATTTCTAATTCCAAAGGATGTACTTGTTGACAGGCCAGTTTCTAACAGATGAAGACTTGGCATTTTTCTTAGTTTCAATTAATCTCATCTAGAATATGTTCCTTTTTGCTTTTTCTTTTGATCTGTCCACAGATTAAGACCCCTAAGAATTTCATATATATACTACATTTCAGACATCGATATATTTAGCTCCTTTCTGTTTATAATTTGATTGCTTATGACCAAAGTTGTGTAAATTTGTAGTTTCTCAACATGAGATGTGATATGAGACACAGATATGGAAGAATTAGGAAGTATTAAAAAATCTGAGTTAGCATTTTTGTGAGCTTTTTAGAGCAGAAAACTAGGAGTTCAACCATTACACACTGAAGTTTTATATACCTACATGCAATGTTACATTATCTACCTAGAACCAGCTCAAAATTCCAGCAGTGGGGAGAAGTGGGGTGTAATTCCCAAGGCTAACTGCCTTATTCCAATTAGCTCATTCTAAAGAAGAGCCTGACAGCTACATGTTCCATAGTTTAGGAGCAGACCCTGAGTATAGGATATTTGTGAATGTTACATGTTAAGATATAATCCAAGGAAATACTGGTCAAGAAGCGAGGAGGTCAGATGGAGAAAAGAAAAAGACTAAGCCATTGTGCAATGGCAAGCAAAGTCTCACAGAGGGTAAATTTGGGTCAAATCCCACAGGAGTCTCTGGAGGCAATGCACATCACATTTTAGTCACCCCAGTGCTAGGAAAAAAATCTCAAGTTCCCATCAGGAAAGAAAAACATGTGAACAAATCATTATATTTAAGTAGGAGGAAACTAAACATTAAAGGATAAGAATTTGCCACTTTATATCAACATTGTATCTTCATTCTCATGTATTCCCCAGGATTGACTAAAATCACATGTATTTCCTTTCTTGATATTCTATATGTTTAATTTTCTATTAAGCTATAAAAATTACATTTGAGAATATATAGAAATTAACAAATACAGTCTATATTTTTATGTTTTAAATACCCATAGAATATTTTATTTTCTTTAATTTGTCCAGATAGAATTATTTCCCTGCTCCTTCTTAAGACTCTCAGAGTGTTCTATAAATCTTAACAATTTAAAAAAGAGGTTTCCCTTTACAATTATCCATCATGTGTAAGGCAAGCAGGTACATGCAATCAACACAGGGCACACCCCTTGATCAGCTGGCATTCCTGAGCTCCACGGGGCTGTAACAATTGGAAAGACAGTTCTTGACAGGCTACCATACCCAGGGAATGACACAGAGAGCAGACTGAAACAACCCCAGTCTTCCCATGAAAAAGACCTATTTACTTAGCCTGGAACTTTACCCTGAGGGACTGGCTTCAGGTTTCCCATATATTTAGTAATCAGGGAGACACCATCCTTGAACACACTTGGCCTTGCTATAGCTCAACGAAGGTCCCCAGAAAGGAACTTATACACTCATCAGGAGCCGCAATTTTAGCACTTGTCACCAGGAAACATTTAAAGATCTCCTAGTCTGGAGGCCAGCAGGAATACAATTGCAGTCCCACATGACTGTATTTATCTACATACTTTAAAAACTGCTGACAGTTTGGCATCCAATCAGCCTGAAATTAGGTGCTAAATGAGATTCCACCCCTTCAAACACTGACAGGTCTCAGCACACCCTCAACAACAGAGGCATATCAAGAATAAATCAGGTATTATAGACAATACAAAGATTTGAGAGACAATCAAGAATTAGGGGAGGGTTGAACGAGAAGGATCATCACCTACATAAGGCCAGTCCTTCAAGACAGAGATGTAGCAGTATTTTGTAATACATAGAAAAAAACACAGAGAGCCAAGCAAACTAAGGAAACAGAAATATGTTCCAAATAAAAGCACAAGATGATATCTAAGAACAAGACCTTAATGATACAAATATGAATAAATCTACTTGATAAAGAATTCAAAGTGATGGTCATAAAAGTGTTCACCAAACTCAGGAGAAGAATAAGTGAACACAGTGAGCACTTCAACAAAGAGTCAGAAAATATAAGAAAGGATGAGTCAAAGTGGAAGAATACAATAACTGAAATGAAAAATGAGGGAATCAAAGCAGATTAGATTATTCAGAAGAGATCAGCAATTTGGAAGACAGGACAGTGGAAATCACCCAATCAGAACAACAAAAAGAAAAAAGGATTTTAAAAGGATAGCTTAAGGGACCTCTGAAACAACATCAAATATAGTACCATTCTCATTATAGGGGTCCTGGAAGGAGATGAAAATGAAAAAGGGGAAAAAAACTTATTTGAAGAAATAATGGCTGAAAACTTTTCTAATCAGTGTAAGAAAACAGACATCCAGGAAGCACAGAGAGTCCCAAACAAGATGAACCCAAAGTGATCCACATCAAGACACATTATAATTAGAACAGCAGAAGTTAATGACAAAGAGAAAAATTTTAAAGCAGCAAGAGAAAATGTATAAGAGAACCCCCATAAGACTATCAGCAGAATTTTTCAGCAGAAGGTTTGCAGGCCAGAAGGAAGAAACATGACATATTCAAAGTGTTGAAAGGAAAAAAAACTTACAACCTAGAATACTCTATCTGGCAAAGTTATCATTGAGAATTGAAGGAGAGAGAAAATTTCCCAGACAAGTAAAATCTAAAGGAGTTCATCACCACTAAACTGGCCTTACAAGAAATGTTAAAGGGACTTCTTTAAGCAGAAAAGGTCATAACTAGAAATAAGAAAATATATCAAAGGAAAAAAATCTCACTGGTAAACGCATACATGAAGTAAAGGTAGTGGTTCAATCATTTATAAAGCTAGTATGAGGATTAAAAGACAAAAGCAGTAAAGTCAACTGTAACTAAAATAAATAATTGAGGAATACATAAAATAAAAAGATGTAAAATATGAAATAAAATGTGGTGGGATAAAAATGTAGTACTTTTAGAATGTGTTCAAAATTAAGTGACTACCAACTTAAAACAGACTGCTTTATATATAGATTGTTATATAGTGATATAGACCTACCTCAAGAAACAAAAATCTCAAATAAACAACCCAACCTATCATCTAAAGGAATTAGAAAAATAAGAACAAACAAAGCCCAAAGCTAGCAGAATGGAGGGGATGATAAAGATCAGAGCAGAAATAATGAAATAGAGAACAAAAAAATAGAAAAGATCAATGAAACTATGAGCTGGTTTGTTGAAAAGGTAAACTGATAAAACTTTAGCCAGACTCATCAAGAAACAAAGAGAAAGGGCCTAAATAAATAAAATCATGAATGAAAAAGGAGAAGTTAAAATTGATATCACAAAAATACAAAGGATCATTAGAGATACTACTAACAATTATACCTCAACAAATTGGACAACCTAGAAGTGGATAAATTCCTGGAAGCATACAATCTTCCAAGACTAAATGAAGAAATAGAAAATCTGAATAGACTGATTACTAGTAATGAAATTGAATCTGTAATATTAAAAATTTCCAACAAACAAAATTCTGGGACCAGATGGGTTCACAGGTGAAATCTACCAAATAAATGGGAACCCTCATTCACTGTTGGTGAGAATGTAAATTGGTGCAGCCCATACAGAAAACAGCATATGGTTTCCTCAAAAAGTTAAAAATAGAACAATCCTGCATTCCTACTTATGAGGTTTTAATCCAAAGAAAATAATTACAATAACTGGAAATGATATATGCACCCCTATGTTCATTGCAGCATTATCTACAATAGCCAAGACATGGAAACAACCTAAGTATCCATTGATAGATGAGTGGATGAAAAAGATGTGGTACACATATATAATTGAATATTATGCAGCCATTAAAAAGAATGAAACCTCATCATTTGGGACAACATAGATGTATCTAGAGGGTATCATGTTAAGTGAAATATCAAAAAGAGAAAGACAAATACTGTACAATCTCATATGTGGAATCTAAAAAACAAAACAAATGAACAAACAAAAAAGAAAGAGACTCATAGATACAGAAAAAAAATGAGTGGTTGCCAGAGAGAAGGGTTGTTGCAGGGAAGGTGAAATAGGTGAAGGGGATTAAGAGTTACAAATTTGCAGTTATAAAGAAACCACAGGTGGAGGGTCAGGTATGTAATGTACAGCATAGGGAATATAGTCAATACTGTAATAACTTTGTATGGTGACAGATGATAACTAGACTTATCCTGGTGACTATTTCAAAATGTATATAAAAAATGAATCACTATGATGTACACCTGAAACTAATATGATATTGTATGTCAGTTATAACTCAATGAAAAAAACTGTTAAAATTAATTTACAAAAATACTATTTACTATTTAAAATCCATTTTCTAGGCAATGTCTCAAGAAAGCAGAAACAGCCCAAGAGTTTTACTACATATCACACAGTTTCTTCAATGTTAGCTTTTCACATCAATACTGCTGGTTTTTAAAGAGTCATAAATATGGAAACCTTTTATGTGCCATCTCTAAATGACTACATGGAGATTTTAAAAGTATCTTTCCCACTAAAGAGCAGAAAAGGGCCTTGAGACTTTTTTCTAGTTAGCCTTAGCTTTTGACTTTAGAAGAATGTGATACCAATGCTCTATACATGAGGAGGAGGTTAAGGCAGGACCCAGTCTTTGCCAACCACTGTGTGAAGAGCAGAAATGAGGAAGCATAATACAGGGCTTCAGTCTTCTATTAGCTCGTATGCTAAGATAATTCCAATATTTAATATAGGGACATATTATAGCACAGTAATTAAGAACATGGTTTCTAGAGCCAGATTGCCTTACAATAGCATATTATAAGATATTAAAATATCACTACTACCCAAAGTGATCTACATAATTAATACAATCCCTATCAGAATCCCAATGACTTGTTTTTTTTTTGCAGAAATAGAAAAATACATCCTAAAATTTATATGGAATCTTAAAGTTACCCTAAATAACCGAAACATTCTTGGCAACAAAGAACAAAACTGGAGGACTGACACTTCCTGATTTCAAATCTATCTACAAAACTACAGTAATAAAAACAAGGTAGTACTGACATAAAGAAAGACACATAGACCAATGGAATAGAGTCTAGAAATAAAATCTTTCCATATGTGGTAAAATGATTTTTGACAAGTGTGCCAAGACCATTCCATGGGAAAAAACAGTATTTAAATGAATGGTGCTGTGAAAACAAGATATCCACAAGCCAATGAAGTTGGGCCCTTATCTAACACCATTTATAAAAATTAACTCAAAATGGATGTGGACTTAAATGTAAGACCTAAAACAATAGAACTCTTAGAAGAAAACATGGGACAAAAGCATTACAACATTGGAAATGGTAATAATTTCTTGGATATGACACCAAAGACACAGGTAACAAAAGAAAAAATAGACAAATTGGACTTCATGAAAATTTAAAAGTTTTATGGAAGAAACGACACTATTAACATAGTAAAAGGTAATCTAAAGAATGGGAGAAAATATTTGCAAGTCAGACTAACAGATTAATATCCATAATACATAGAGATCTCCTAAAACTCAACAACAACAAAAAAACCCTATGATTTTAAAATGGGCAAAGGACCTGAACAGACATTTCTCCAAAGAAGACATATGAATGGCTAATAAGCACATGAAAGCTGCTCAGCATCACTAATCATAAGAGAAATGCAAATCAAAACCACAAAGATAAATCACTTCACACCCAATAGGATAGCCACATTCAAAAGAATAGAAAACAAGTGTTGGCAAGGATGTAGAATACATGTAGAGTGCACCCTTGTGCACCACTGGTGAGAATGTAAAATGGTACAGCTGCTTTGAAAAACAGTATGGCAGTTCCTAAAAAAATTAAAGTTACCATGTGATCCAGCAATTTCAATTATGTGTTTATAGTCAAAAGAATTGAAAGCAGTGTCTCAAAATGGTACTTTTACACCCACATTCATAACAGCATTATTCACAGTAGTTAAAATGTGGAAGCAAATCAAGTGTCCATAAACAGATGAATGGATAAGAAAAATGTGGGTCATTTAAATCTGTGTCCATGCTTGACCTTATCTCATTACAACTTATGCCTGTAACAAGCCAGAAGCTGATGTCGCTGGTCATTTAGTTTATTCCCAGCTTTGTCTCCAATATTTTCTTCTAGTTTTGTCTTATTTTTTAAATCCCTTTCTTCTTTACTCCTTTCCCCTCAGTTTTGTTCTACTTCAAATCTCAAAGCCCAGTCATGCTTGTCTCTTATTTGCAATGCTTTCTCTTTATCTCAAAGTTCCTTATGAAAATATAAGGCCATATGAAATGTACTAGTTAAAATTCATGAAAGAATTAATAAATACAATATCAACAAGACTCCACTTAGGGGAAAAACTATTTTTTCAGTTACAAAAATTAATGTCTTCTTTTTCATTCAATAGTTAACACCTGAATACCAAAGATTACTAGCAAAAATCTTATTAATGTAAAAGGTATTTAAAAGTTTGTATCATAATAGAATATTTTCTACATCAATACAATATAATAGAAAGCACATTAATTACATTCTCAGTCTGCAGAAGTGAGAAGAAAGTTGGCACTTTTAAACACAGCTCCCAAAAGATTAAAATGTCAGATACACAATGTTCTTGCCAATTTGTCCTTCTCAGTGATCGTAAAAGGAGGTGGGGAGAAATGGTAGGGAAATTAGAAT
The DNA here is from genome assembly GCF_005190385.1 of Monodon monoceros. Taxonomy (NCBI): domain Eukaryota; kingdom Metazoa; phylum Chordata; class Mammalia; order Artiodactyla; family Monodontidae; genus Monodon; species Monodon monoceros. Next base: position 49,243,603 of record NW_021703777.1, read on the forward strand.
CTTTTTTAACAGGTACTTTTTAAACTATAGTTGACATAAAAATTCTAAACCACAGTAACCTATGGGAGGTACCCCCAATTAACAACCACTGTGTGTAATGAGCTATGTTACTGAGGAGCATGAGTTGTGTTTGTCAATAGCTGAGAAACAGAAAAACATCGAGTCTCTATAGATTGTTACATCTTTGGGAATATAATTTTATTTGAGCAAGGCTAACCATAGATTTAATATGGTGAGTTTTCTTAATTGAAAAGTTCCTAGTTCTCCTATTTACTATCTCAACCACCTTGCAGAAGCTGGAACTCACAATTTGAATTGCCTACTCCTTGGCTTAATTCAAAAGAGACATTGTCCTCTCTAAAAAGCAAAAGTTTTTGTGGAGTTAATTGCAATGAACTCATACCCTCCTACACAGGAGTGAAAAAAGCCAACAAATTCTCTCAAATGAGGTGGTTTTGTCAAGATTGGGCGTCACAGAATGAGCAGAAGCAGTTATAAGAAACAAGTAAATGACGGCTGCTGATTGAGAAGAGAATAAAGAAATGGAAGATCACTGATAAACTGCTCCCTTCATGTCACTGCCAATAACAAACTGCTTACAGTACAGCACTGCTGGAATTGGACCCCTTGGGAAAGGCAGGAGACTGCTCTGAGGCAGAGTAAGAGAAGGATTCCACCTGGTAGCAATTTAAAAGAAACATAAAGAATACAGATACCAATTCATTTGCCCCATTTATTTTATTGCAAACAGTTCACCTAATAATTATAGTGACCTTGAACTAGCTAAGTTTTCTGAAATCTTTTCTTCCTTTGATAAAAATTACAGTAACACATACTTTTCCATGTCTAAGCATTAAACTATATGGCGTACATAGAATGCACATTATTAGTATGTATACATATTGCATGAAGTAGTTAACTGAATAATTAGTTGACTATCTGCTATTAGTCATCAGTTAGGACAAAAAAACATTAATATAGTGAGGTAGAATAAGCTTAGATTAGAAACAGAAGATTGGGCTCGGCTCTATTTTTTCACTATCTAACCCTATCAACTCGGGCAAGACAACACACATTCTTAGTTGCTTCATCTGTAAAATGTAGAGAATGAACTATGTGACCACCAATTCCAGATCTCACAATATATGTTTCCAACCATACTAAACATAAATACATTTACAAACAGACAAAACAGACATAAGCATACCATTAAACATAATGGGTAAAGACTAAAAACCTATATTCTTGGCAGCTAAATTACAAAGAAAATTAACATTTATTATTTATTTCCTGCTACCCACTAAATGTCATAAATAGTATGTGTGCCATATTAATTTTTCCTTTTATTCATTAGCTGCTTAAATTTAGTTATAAGTTTAAAAGATCTTTATAGGGCTTCCCTGGTGGCGCAGTGGTTGAGAGTCCGCCTGCCGATGCAGGGGACACGGGTTCATGCCCCGGTCCGGGAAGATCCCACGTGCCGCGGAGCGGCTGGGCCCGTGAGCCATGGCCGCTGAGCCTGCGCGTCCGGAGCCTGTGCTCCGCAATGGGAGAGGCCACAACAGTGAGAGGCCCGCGTACCGCAAAAAAAAAAAAAAAAAAAGCCAGGAAAACACTGAACAAGAACAATAAGGAAGACTAGCTCTACCAGATGATAAAAGCTCCTCTAAATAAACCAGTGTGGTACTAGAACATGAGTAGACAGACCAATGGAAAATTCAGAAATAGATGTTATATATATGGATATTCAGTATATAATAAAGACGGTTTCTCAAAGCAGTGAAGGGAGAAAGTGGACTTTCCAGTAGTGTTGGGATAATTTGATAGGCACATGGACAAAGAAAATAAATAGATTAATTCTTCACAAGAGTATACAAGGGAAAATTCCAAATAAATCAAAGAATTCAGTGTCATTATTAAACTATACAATAATAAAAATAGATGAGTGAATTTTCCTATAAACTGGATGTGGAGAGACATTCCTAATTAGAATTCAAAAATCAGAAGAAATATGGGGAAATGTTGACAAGTTTGTCTACATAAAAGCAAAAACATCGCATGGCAAAACACACCATAAGCAAAGGAAAATGACAAATGACAAGCTGGGAAAATTTACCTATAATTTACATCAGAGAAAAATGTTCCTAGTTTGTTAAAAACATCTAAAATGTAGAGGAGAGAAACAACAACAACCAAGGAAACAATTCCTCAAAAATGAAATGCTAGAAGTCCATGAAGAGATATGCAATCTTATTCATAATAAGAGAAATACAGATTAGAAGTATTCTCAGATATCATTACTCAGCTATCAGTTTGGCAAAATTTCTAAATTTTGATAACATACTCTGTTGGCAAGATTTGGGGAAACAGGAACTCTAATATGTTTCCTGGTGGGACTGCAAAATGATAAAACCCTATGGAGGGGTATTTGACAAGTAACAAAGTAAGCCTTTTCCTTTGACCCAGCAAATTTACCTACGGGAAACTTTTCCAAAGATGTATTGGTAAACTATTAAAAGACATATGTCCAAAGCTATTCACTGCAGCACTATTGGTAATGGCAAAATTCAAGGAGCAACCCAAATGTGGAGCAGGGGGTGGGGGGTGGTGAGGGCAGGGGGGAACTGATTGCATGATTCTGAATATCCAAACAATGGAGTAATACGTAGTGGTTAAAGAAATGAGGATTAGCTCTAAACTGGTAAGGAGTTATTTCTAGAACACATTGCTAAACCAAAACAAGAACACACACACACACACACACACACACACAGAACCAACAAAAAACAAGTTGGAGAAAAGGAGGGGAACAGCCTTGTGGAATTTGTTTGGTTCTTGATTCAAGCAAACTATTTAAAAAATGAAACATTTGAGGAAACTTAAGAGCTGACTAGATGTCTGTAATATTAAGGAATTATAGTTATGTATGATAATAGTATTGAGGTTGTGTTTTTTAAAATCTTGTGTTTTTAAAAATCCCTATCTTTTAAAGGTACTTGGAGAAACACAAATGAAATAATATGTATGGGATTTGCACTGAGTTGGTAATTTTTTGTATATTTCCATAATAAAAATGTTTTAAGGAAAGCATACAATACTAATCATTCCAATTTGCCAGAATTGTTTTTTAGTAAAAAGTAACATCAATAATGAATTTATCAGATTCAACAAACAGCCTCAGAACCTCTCCCTTTCCAAGTCCATACATGTAAATTTCCACATTCTAGAAAAGTAAAAGAAGTACCAAAAAATTATGCCATTACTTATTTTATAGGTAATGCATATGTGCTGCTTAGATGATCGAGATACTTGGAATATTTTCCTTAATTTATAAAAGATAATTTCCATTTTATTATTTGTTCACGATAGTGAGCTCCTTTACAACATTACCCAAAGTTTATATAAACCATCTAATGCCTTCATTTATTTATTAAACAGCTGCTCACTAGGTGGCTGCCATTTTCCAGGCACCCTTGTAAACATGGGGATACTGCAGTGACTGCAATAGACAGCAACCCTGCCTTCATGAACCTTATTCTGACGAGTGTGAGATACACCATAAACAAAATAAGTTTTTAAAAAGTATGTAACCACCACCACTAATGGAGAAAAATAAAGCAGGAAATGGAGTTAAATAACGGAGGAGAAAGGGAAGATACACATTTTAAAAGGATGGTAGTCACAGAAGGCCTTTTTTAAAATGTAGAATTTGAAAAAAAAAACACAAAAACCAAAAGGACCTGAAATACTGGCACATCTGTTGTGTGGATATTGTAGGGAAATGTGTTATGCCAGTGGAAACAGCCAGGGCAAAGAACCTGAAGTAGGAACACACCTGTTACGTTTGGGAAAAAAGAGAGAAGGACAGACTTCCTGGAGAAGAAAAAATGACAGGAAGAACAGAAAATAAGGAGAGAAAGTTAAAGAATGAGTTACATAAGGTCTGTTGATCATTGTTAGGACTTTTGCTTTTGTACCTATAAGAAGGGAGAACTATTGGAGCAACATGAGAAAATGAGTGGCAGAGTCCAAATACTACTTGGACAAAATCATTGTGTCTGCTTTGCTGAAAACAGTCACAGGTGATGCCAAGACGTGACCCATACAACTAGAGAAATGAGATCCTTCTTGCCTGAGATCGGGATGACTGTGAAAGAGCATGTTTGTGGGGGAAGATCTAGATCTTAACTTGGGACAACTTAGGTATGAGGTGCCTAATCCTTGGGGCCCATCCTTTATTAGGGATGAAAAGCAGCAGAACTCCAGTGAGTTCCTTCACATGTGATAGAAGTAACACCACTGATAAAGTGTACAAACACCCTTTGCTGTTCACTTAGTTTCTCTCAAGAGACACCCCATGTAGCCAAAGTGATCTGGAAGAGGGGTGACCTCCTCCAAAACCATAGCATCTGGCAAGGGACTGAGGACTAGGGAGACCACCCCTCCTGCAGGTGACATAAGGCAGAGGGCCCAGGTTTAGTTCTGTCCTGCAGGTAACATTTCTGTTTTAGTTTAGAGGCCTAACAACCATTCTTAGCTTGCAAGGTGCTGTTTCCATGACCCAAGGCCTAATGGGCGACCTGGTACAGTGAGTGGGTCGTGGACTCAGGACCTGTGACAGTTGTTTTCAGGAAAGCTCGGTGAGCAGATAACAATTTCAACTCTACTGGCTTACAGAATTCAGTTAAGGAGGACAGTTTCTTGCACTGGAAGCTCAGGGACAACATTTGGCTATACCCCAGGAGGCATACAATGGGAGTATACAATGCATGAGTTTCTTGATGGCACTAGTACCAGATTGTGATTTTGTCAGATTCTAGATTCCCTTTTGTTGTGGGGAACCCCATTCAATGTTGACAAATTTGCAAGTAACAACATAAAGGGCTTGAGTAGAATTTATAAATGAGAATTAGGTTGCCTCCAGAATCCAAAAGGCCTAAAAGATGTTAGGATTATTTTAACAGTGCTGGTGCTGAGAAGATCAATAGTGCTTGTTTGTTTGTTTGTTTTGTTTTGACAGCGCCAGGACTGAAGAGACCCTTACTGATCAAATAATGCCCAGAAATTTTATTGAGGTAGCAATGACCTTGTACTTTGTGTGTGGCAATGGTCCATTCCTTTTTGTCAGCTCCTTTGTGAATGTTTATATGTATCAAAGAGTATGTCAAATGAATGTCCTTGGAGGAGGATGCTAGCTGTGTGATGCCATAACTGTGCTCCTGGAGAGAGTTGAACAAGGTTAAAATCCTTCCTACAAAGACTTCATGTGATGTTGATGTGTGGGCTGTTGAGATTCCCCATGAATAGCCAGGTGAAGGTATATTGTGTTCCTTCTAAGGCCAAGGTAAACTGCAGCTGAGGGGCTGTTGAAATACTGCATCATATCAGCCAAAATCTATGACTGAAAGGTATTTACTGGTTGTGGATTATACAGAATCAGTAATTTCAATAATATTGGGTATGGGGACCTTAATAGGTAGGACCACATCATTAAGATTGTGGTAATCTACTGTGAGGTGCCATTCATTGGTTTTTAAGTTAAGAGCAGGCCAAGTTGGACTATCAAATGGGAATCACTGGGGATAGTCAACCCTTCTCTCAATAGGTTCTATGTAATGGGCTTTAACAAGGCTTGAAAGCCTTGTTTTAACTTATATTGAGCTGTATTAAATTAACTGGTGAGGAAGATCCATGGAGTCCTATTTGTCAGCCAATTTTAAGCATCAAAGATTTAAAGTAATTTTTACTTCACTGTGTCAGAGATTCAGTGTCTGCTATGAGATATTTTAAGGCAACAAATGCTATGACTGTGGGTAAATTAGGCAAAGCAAGAGTTCTGACGGAGAACAAATAGGTATACCTCACCTTAACTCTTTTATGTTTAACTCCCCTAAAACCATCGGGAGTATCTTGTTTAAATTTAGTGGGATCCCAAGTTATAACTGTAATTTGAGTACCAGTATCAATGAAGGTTTGCTAATGGGTACATTTCAGTAGATGTTAAAGTTGATGCAGAATATATTAGGCTAGCAGTGAAAGACCATTTTTCACCCTTTTATATTTTTGTTGTATGAATTCATTTAGCAAATTTTGGCTTTCCAGTTGCGTTAAGTTTTAAACCTCTGCTTCAGTTTCTGTTTCATCTCCCAATATCTGGGTTGGGTTTTGTTGTTTGGTTTTTGTTTATTTTGTCTTTAGTAGTTGCTGATTAGACCTGAGGTGAGGGGGGAGGTACTTTCCACCCTGCTTATATTTATGTGTTTCTTCTTCCAGAGAATCTCAAATCATTATCATCAGGATTAGGGGTCTCCCATGGCAATGGTGGCTTTGGTAGTTTTAAAGATCTTAGACTTAAATCAGGCTTAAATTAACCTCTTGGCTGAGCCATGGGTGTACCATGAGTACAGGAGCATTTTTCCCTGCAACCCTGAGGATTAGAAGTTTTTTTTGGCAGAAGAGGCATAGGCAGTAGCAGCAGCAGAAGTATTTTGTAGGGTCCTAGTGAGCCATCTGCTTAGCAGTGTGGACCTCTGTGTGCCGTAGAGTGACCAACCAAAGAGCCCATATAATACACAGAGTGTCACTCTTTCCCTGAACACTCATTTCCTGAATGAAGACTCAATGCCTGGTTGAGACCCACAGCCAGTGGTCACAGAGATGTTCCCCCGAGCCCAGCATCAGTCATAGCTTATACTGGAATTGATACACATGATTCAATTCGGAGACACAGTTAGGTCCAGGCCACGGACTGGACTCCTGTGTCCCTCACTGACCTCAAGCAGGCTAGATTAGGCATGTTATTATAGCAAGGCTGAGATACAACAGCAAGCAAGTCCACCTGAGTCAGAGAGCAAGCAGAAGTGCACAAAGACTCAGAACTAGTACATGCCACCTCTGCCATATTCTGTTGGACAAAGAGAGTCACAAGACCATTGCAGAGTAAAGAGAAGGTAGGGACTACAAAGTTATAGGGTAACGTGTATGGGTATAAGACGGCCTTTCACTGGGGCCATCAATGTCATCAAAATATGGGAAAGTCATAGTTCCTTGGGCTAATCACCTGACTTCAATAAATCAACACCTTCACTTGTAATATATCCAAAAGTTTGTTGGATACAATATCTGACACACAGTAGACCCTAAAAAAGAGCCACTTCTCTCTTTTCTCTATGTCCAGGGACATGCTGTACTTCTAATAAGAGTAATCTCCTCTCCTCACCAAGCTAAATGATGCAAAGATGAGCACCTGATGAAAGTCAATCCAATTACAACTATTCCTTCTTTTTTTTTTTTTTTTTTTTGCGATACGCGGGCCTCTCACTGTTGTGGCCTCTCCCGTTGCGGAGCACAGGCTCCGGACGTGCAGGCTCAGCGGCCATGGCTCACGGGCCCAGCCGCTCCGTGGCATGTGGGATCTTCCCGGACTGGGGCACAAACCCGTGTCCCCTGCATCGGCAGGCGGACTCTCAACCACTGCACCACCAGGGAAGCCCCCTTCTTTTTTTTAAATCAAGTTAGTGATAAGAATCAGTGCCAACCAAACTTTTGTGGCTATGAAATAGAAGTCTGGGGAGTTATTAGTGACTGTTTCCTACCATCCTACTAAAAGAGGCAATCTAGAGTACAAAAGAATAAAGTGCACACAGAATAATTTATGAACAAATGCCAAAGAGACAGAGGGTCTTGAGGAGGTTCAAGTGCTTATTTCTAGTTGTCTTTGGAACCTACCAACCCCAATGGCTTCTGTTAGTGAGATACTCCCATATACATGCAACAAATTTTCCTTTTACCAATGTCAAGTTGGATTTCTGATACAACTACCAATACAAAGGAATACCTAGGTTCCAGTCAAAAGTTGCCCTACTTGGAACTATTGCACAAGTAAACAAGAAAAACTAGAAACTGTTTTGATAGCTTTCAAGGATTAATAAAAGAACATAAGACAAATAATTTAGGTGACAAAATTTAAAACAAAATAACATTTGCATTTTATACTTATATGAATTTTAAAAATTTGACATATCAATAGTATGCTTTGAAAAATATAAGTTTGTTTTATACACAAGATTTGAGATAATGCAAATTCCCTTAAATGAAATCATGAATTTCAATTCCCAGCTGTGTTTATGCTCAGCACATGGCAATACCAACTTAACTGAAAAACGCAAATATTGATTATTCTTCCTTATGATTGATCTCAAATTTTGCACAATTTCAATTATGCAAGTTTTGAAGGCTGCAACCATCATGTGAAATATTATATATTCTGTGTGATTAACTAACAAAAAGTCTGGTTGAAAATTGACTGAAAATTGTTAAATGTTGGTTGGTCAAGAAATTTAAATTAGCGGGAATTTCCTGGTGGTGCGGTTGTTAGCACTCTGTGCTTCCACTGCAGGGGGCACGGGTTCGACCCCTGGTCAGGGAACTAAGATCCCACATACTGCTCGGTGTCTCCAAAAAAAAAAAGAAAAGAAATTTAGAGTAGCATCATAAAAGCATAGTCAGGCAACGATTTTCAAGTTGCTGGGTACAAAACATCTATAATTAATGAAAAAAACCTAGACTATTACAAAAATTTTATTTGAATATAATCAATTTTAAGCATTAATTATTAGAACATAATAAATGACTTGAATTATTGGGAGACATTCTCTTTTTTTAACTTTGTCTAAGATCCTTAGGGTGTCAACGAAAATTAGTTAAAATTCTTTTTGTATTTACAGCAAAGATGACCAGTATGTAGTAGGTGTAATAACTGGTTAGATAGCTATTTACAGTATACACTGAAAAACTGAAACTGAATCAGAAATACAAAATATAATGACAAGCAATACAAACTAACACCCATTGAGTGTCCAGATGTCTTTCAGGGTGTTCTCTATGTATTAAATCATTTAATCCTTAAACATTGTATGTAGTAGATCTTATAATTTTAAAATGAAGAAACTGACACATAGAAGTGCTAAGTAACTAGACCAAGGTCAAATAACTAGTTAGTGGCCAGTACTTGAACTGGGTAGTCTGGTTCTGGGGATATGCACTCTGAACCACTATTCTATTCTGTCTCTCATTATATTACTGGTCAGGAATTTTAGAAATTAAAGTGTTACGGGCTGAATATTTCTGTTACCTAAAATGTCTTATATTGAAATCCTAACCCACAATGTGATGGTATTAGGAGGTGGGGCTTTTGGAAGGTGACTAGTTCATAAGGGTAGAGCTCCCTTCAACCATGTAAAGACACAGAAAGACGACAGCCTTCTATGAAGCAGGAAATGGACCCTCACAAGATACCAAATCAGCTGGCATCTTAATCTTGGATTTCCCAGCCTCCAGAACTGAGAAATAAATGTTTGCTTGTAAGCCACCCAGTATATTTTATTTTATATTTTTTTATATTTTATTTTTGTTATAGCAGCCTGAACAGACTAAGACAGAAGGTAACCATTCTGGCCTTGGTAGTAAGAATATACTCTATCCCTACATTTGACACGAAGTTACATTTTGTGTACTGGTTGAAAGAATTAGGGTAGGGGAGATGAGGAGGGTTGGGGGCAGAGGTGGAGCATTTTGAGTGCCACAGAAACAAAAATCCAGAAACTCATGATATTCTGAATGGCAATAAAACTGTAGGTTAGTCACTACTCGCTCTAGGGCCCAGTGGGTGAAAATGACTGGTGATACCTTCTAATAAAAGAACAAAGAACATTTACTATTGAGAAGCTACTAAAAAGTAGCTGGAATGTAGACACTGTTAAAGCTGGAAAAAAATATCAAGAGTAAGTAGATAGTGTATGAAATAAACTGCATTTAGTACTGTGCTCTAAGTAAAGGAATCTTGAATATGTAGGTCTGCTTACAGGTGCTGGGGAGCATTGAAATCAGGCCACCCTGGAGTGGCAGAGTCCTAAAGGCTGCCGGAAGCAGTGTTTAGGCTAGAGTAGGAAAGCTTCAAGGCTCTCTTTGAAAGACAATGCCTTCAAACTCTGAAGGGTGAAGAAAAAGTAAAAATGAAAGATCACATGGCAATATCCATAGTTAACATAATTGAGAACAGGATGAAATGAGACTCAAGAAATAGCCTGAAATTAATTGTTGCTTGGAGAAGACAATTAATTGTAAGTCCATACCAGTATGTCACTTTTATGTGGTTGTGGGGTGTCACCAAGTACTACATCAGAGAACCCTAGACACTTGTCTTAGTCTGTTCTTGCTGCTACAACAAAAATACTACAGACTGGGGAGCTGCCCAGTAATAAACAACAATCATTTATTTCGCACAGTTCTGGAGGCTGGAAGCCTGAGACCAGGTGCCAGCATGGTCAAGAGAGGGCTTTCTTTGGTTGCACACTTTATCCTTATGTGGTAGAAAGGTCTAGGGGTCTCTGTGGGGTCTCTTTTACAAGATTATTAATCCCATTCATGAGGGTCCATCCTGACGGCCTAAAAATCTCCCAAAGGACCCTCCTCTAATACCATCACAATGGAGTTAGGATTTCCACTTGAATTTGGGGGTGGGGGTCACAAACATTCAGACCATAGCAACACTCTTACAATCATTTTCCGATGTATGTGACTAGGAGAAATAAAAGCAAGGTGTTCTTACTATAAGAAGCTCACAAAATAGTTGAGCAATTTCTGTGCAACCTTGTCCTATATAAAAGTTTAAATTGTTTTGAAAGCAGGTACTGTCTTGGGATTCTCAAGAAAAGGTTAAAACAATCTTGACTTCCTGACAACAGAGGAATCCTAAAAATAGATTGAGATGCAATTCTAGGAAATCATCTTTTCAGCTTTATTCTTCCTGTGATGTGAAACAGCTCACCCTTTCCACCTCCCTTTTGTAGGGGATGAACAACGGGTCAGTGCACCGAGTTCTGAGTACACCTCTGCACAAGTTTCCATGTTTTTTATACTAGTGTCTTTGGTTAGAATGTTAAATTCTAAATTTAATCAAACATCTGTGGGTGGGAATAGATGGACCTGATGCTTCTCACAGAGCCCACCGAGCTCTCTCTATAGGGCAAAGGCCAGACATGCACTTGGGTCCCAAATATTCATATGCACTCATTTTGTGAGCATCTACTATGTAGAGAACCCAATTCTAAGTATTTGCTAAACCTCAATAAACAAAAAAGTCCTTTCCCTCACACAGCTTACCTGTAGTAGAGAAAACAGATTCTTAAAAAATATACACATGAATGTATAAATTATCAAATGTGGTATTAAGAAAACAGACAAGGAGGACTGGTTCAAGATGGTGGAGGAGAAGGACGTGCTCTCACTGCCTCCTGCAAGAACACCAGAATCACAACTAACTGCTGAACAATCATTGACAGGAAGACACTGGAAATCACCAAAAAAGATACTCCACACCCAAAGACAAGGGAGAAGCCTCAATGAGATGGTAGGAGGGGCACAAACACAATAAAATCAAATCTTATAACTGCTGCATGGGTGACTCACAAACAGGAGAGCACTTATACCACAGAAGTCCACCCACTGGAGTGAAGGTTCTGAGCCCCATGTCAGGCTTCCCAATCTGCGGGTCTAGTAATGGGAGGAGGAATTCCTAGAGAATCAGACTTGGAAGGCTAGCGGGATTTGATTGCAGGACTTCAACAGGAATGGGGGAAACAGAGACTCCACTCTTGGAGGGCACACACAAAGTAGTGTGCATATCAGGACCCAGGGGAAGGAGCAGTGACCCCAGGTGAGACTGAACCAGACCAACCTGCTAGTGTTGGAGGGTCTCCTGTGGAGGCGGGGTGTGGCTATGTCCCACCGTGAGAAAAAGGACATTAGCAGTAGAAGTTGTGGGAAGTACTCCTTGGCCTGAGCCCTCCCAGAGTCCACCATTAGCCCCACCAAAGAGCCCAGGTAGGCCCCAGTGTTGGGTCACCTCAGGCCAAACAACCAACTTGGAGGAAACCCAGCCCCACCTATCAGGAGACAAGGGGATTAAAGTTTTACTGAGCTCTGTCCACCAAAGCAACAGCCAGCTCTACCCACCACCAGTCCCTCCCATCAGGAAATTTGCACAAGCCTCTTAGACAGCCACATTTACCAGAAGGAAGACAGCAGAAGGAAGAAGAACTACAGTCCTGCAGCCTGTGGAACAAAAACCACATTCACAGAAAGATAGACAAGATGAAAAGGCAGAGGGCTATGTACCAGATGAAGGAACAAGATAAAACCCTAGAAAAACAACTAAATGAAGTGGAGATAGGCAACCTCCCAGAAAAAGAATTCACAATAATGATAGGGAAGATGATCCAGGACCTCAGAAAAAGAATGGAGGCAAAGATAGAGAAGATGCAAGAAATGTTTAACAATATCTAGAAGAATTAAGGAACAAACAAACAGAGATGAACAATACAATAACTGAAACGACAACTGCACTACAAGGAATCAATAGCAGAATAACTGAGGCAGAAGAACGGATAAGTGACCTGGAAGAAAGAATGGTGGAATTCACTGCTGCGGAACAGAATAAAGAAAAAAGAATGAACAGAAATGAAGTCAGCCTGAGAGACCTCTGAGACAACATTAAATGCAACATTCGAATTATAGGGGGTCTCAGAAGGAGAAGTGAGAGAGAAAGGACCCAAGAAAATATTTGAAGAGATTCTAGTCGAAAACTTCCCTAACATAGGAAAGGAAATAGCCACCCAAGCCCAGGAAATGCAGAGAGTCCCATACAGGATAAACCCAAGGAGAAACATGCCGAGACACATAGTAATCAACTGGCAAAAATTAAAGACAAAGAAAAATTATTGAAAGCAGCAAGGGAAAAATGACAAATAACATACAAGGGAACTCCAATAAAGTTAACAGCTGATTTCTCAGCAGAAACTCTATAAGCAAGAAGGGAGTGGCATGATATAGTTAAAGTGATGAAAGGGTAGAACATACAACCAAGATTACTCTACCAAGCAAGGATCTCATTCAGATTCGATGGAGAAATCAAAAGCTTTACAGACAAGCAAAATCTAAAAGAATTCAGCACCACCAAACCAGCTCTACAACAAATGCTAATGGAACTTCTCTAAGTGAGAAGAAAAGGACCTACAAAAACAAACCCAAAACAATTTAGAAAATGGTAACAGGAACATACATATCAATAACTACCTTAGGGCTTCCCTGGTGGCGCAGTAGTTGAGAGTCTGCCTGCTAATGCAGGGGACGCAGGTTCGTGCCCCAGTCCGGGAGGATCCCACATGCCGTGGAGTGGCTGGGCCCATGAGCCATGGCCACTGGGCCTGCATGTCCGGAGCCTGTGCTCCGCAACGGGAGCCACAAGAGTGAGAGGCCCACGTACCGCAAAATAAAATAAAATAATAATAATAATAATTACCTTAAATGTAAATGGATTAAATGCTCCAAGCAAAAGACACAGGCTTCCTGAATGGATACAAAAACAAGACCCATAAATATGCTGTCTACAAGAGACCCACTTCAGACCTAGGGACACATTCAGACTGAAAGTGAGGGGATGGAAAAAGATATTCCATGCAAATGGAAATCAAAAGAAAGCTGGAGTAGCAATACTCATATCAGATAAAATAGACTTTAAAATAAAGAATGTTACAAGAGAGAAGGAAGGACACTATTTAATGATCAAGGGATCAATTCAAGAAGAAGATATAACAATTATAAATATATATGCACACAACATAGGAGCACCTCAATACATAAGGCAACTGCTAACAGCTATAAAAGAGGAAATCAACAGTAACACAATAATAGTGGGGGAATTTAACACCTCACACCAATCATCCAAAGATCATCCAAAATGAAAATAAATAAGGAAACAGAAGCTTTAAATGACACAATAGACCAGATAGATTTAATTGATATTTATAGGACATTCCATCCAAAAAGAGCAGATTACACTTTCTTCTCAACTGCGCACGGAACACTCTCCAGGATAGATCACAACTTGGGTCACAAGTCAAGCCTCAATAAATTTAAGAAAATTGAAATCATATCAAGTATCTTTTCTGACCAAAATGCTATGAGATTAGAAATCAATTACAGGGGAAAAAAAACGTAAAAAACATAAACACATAGAGGCTAAACAATACATTACTAAATAACCAAGAGATCATTGAAGAAATCAAAGAGGAAATCAAAAAGTACCCAGAGACAAATGATAATGAAAACACGATGATCCAAAACCTATGGGATGCAGCAAAAGCAGTTCTAAGAGGGAAGTTTATAGCTATACAAGCCTACCTCAAGGAACAAGAGAAATCTCAAACAAACAATCTAACCTTACACCTAAACGAACTAGAGAAAGAAGAACAAATAAAACCCAAAGTTAGCAGAAGGAAAGAAATCATAAAGATCAGAGCAGAATTAAATGAAACAGAAACAAAGAAAACAATAGCAAAGATCAATAAAACTAAAACCTGGTTCTTTGAGAAGATAAACAAACTTGATAAACCATTAGCCAGACTCATCAAGAAAAAGAGGGAGAGGACTCAAATCAATAAATTTAGAAATGAAAAAGTAGAAGTTACAACAGACACTGCAGAAATACAAAGCAACCTAAAAGACTACTACAAGCAACTCTATGCCAATAAAAGGGACAACCTGGAAGAAATGGACAAATTCTTAGAAAGGTATAACCTTCCAAGACTGAACCAGGAAGAAATAGAAAATATCAACAGACCAATCACAAGTAATGAAATTGAAACTGTGATTAAAAATCTTCCAACAAACAAAAGTCTAGGACCAGATGGCTTCACAGGTGCATTCTATCAAACATTTAGAGAAGAGCTAACACCCATCCTTCTCAAACTCTTCCAAAAAATTGCAGAGGAAGGAACACTCCCAAACTCATTCTATGAGGCCACCATCACCCAGATACCAAAACCAGACAAAGATACTACAAAAAAAAATTACAGACCAATATCACTGATGAATATAGATGCAAAAATTCTCAACAAAATACTAGCAAACAGAATCCAACAGCACGTTAAAAGGATCATACACCATGATCAAGTGGGATTTATCCCAGGGATACAAGGATTCTTCAATATATGCAAATCAATCAATGTGATACACCATATTAACAAACTGAAGAATAAAAACCATACGATCAT
Organism: Monodon monoceros; assembly: GCF_005190385.1. Taxonomy (NCBI): domain Eukaryota; kingdom Metazoa; phylum Chordata; class Mammalia; order Artiodactyla; family Monodontidae; genus Monodon; species Monodon monoceros. The sequence goes on from NW_021703777.1 coordinate 49,258,716, forward strand.
CTCAATAGATGCAGAAAAAGCTTTTGACAAAATTCGACACCGATTTATGATAAAAACTATCCAGAAAGTGGGCATAGAGGGAACCTACCTCAACATAATAAAGGCCGTATAAGACAGACCCACAGCAAACATCATTCTCAATGGTAAAAAACTGAAAGCATTTCCACTAAGATCAGGAACAAGACAAGGAGGTCTACTCTCGCCACTATTATTCAACATAGTTTTGGAAGTCCTAGCCACAGCAATCAGAAAAGGAAAAGAAATAAAAGGAATACAAATTGGAAAACAAGAAGTAAAACTGTCACTGTGTGCAGATGACATGATACTATACATAGAGCATCCTAAAGATGCCACCAGTAAACAACTAGAGCTAATCAATGAATTAGGTAATGTTGCAGGATACAAAAGTAATGCACATAAATCCCTTGCATTCCTATACACTAATGATGAAATATCTGGAAGAGAAATTAAGGAAACACTCCCGTTTACCACTGCAACAAAAAGAATAAAATACCTAGGAATAAACCTACCTAGGGAGACAAAAGACCTGTATGCAGAAAACTATAAGACACTGATGAAAGAAATTAAACATGATACCAACAGATGGAGAGATATACCATGTTCTTGGATTGGAAGAATCAATATTGTGAAAATGACTATACTACCCAAAGCAATCTACAGATTCAATGCAATCCCTATCAAATTACCAATGGCATTTTTCACAGAACTAGAACAAAAAATCTTAAAATTTGTATGGAGACACAGAAGACCCCGAATAGCCAAAGCAGTCTTGAGAGAAAAAAGCAGAGCAGGAGGAATCAGACTCACTGACTTCAGATTATACTACAAAGTTATGGTAATCAAGACAATATGGTACTGGCACAAAAACAGAAATATAGATCAATGGAACAGGTTAGAAAGCCCAGTGATAAACCCATGCACCTATGGTCAACTAATCTATGACAAAGGAGGCAAGGATATACAATGGAGAAAAGACAGACTCTTCAATAAGTGGTGCTGGGCGCATAGCACAGGGAGATCAGCTCGGTGCTTTGTGACCACCTAGAGGGGTGGGATAGGGAGGGTGGGAGGGAGAGAGATGCAGGAGGGAAGAGATATGGGAACAAATGTATAACTGATTCATTTTGTTATAAAGCAGAAACTAACACAATTGTAAAGCAATTATACTCCAATAAAGATGTAAAAATAAATAAATAAAAATAAATAAATAAGTGGTGCTGGGAAAACTGGACAGCTACATGTAAAATAATGAAATTAGAACACTACGTAACACCATACCCAAAAATAAACTCTAAAATGGATTAGAGACCTAAATGTAAGATCGGACACTGTATAACTCTTAGAGGGAAACATAGGAAGAACACTCTTTGACATAAATCACAGCAAGATCTTTTTTGATCCACCTCCTAGAGTAATGGAAATAAAAACAAAAATAAACAAATGGGACCTAATGAAACTTAAAAGCTTTTGCACAGCAAAGGAAACTACAAACAAGACAAAAAACAACCCTCAGAATGGGAAAAAAAATATTTGCAAACCAATCAATGGACAAAGGATTAATCTCCAAAATACATAAATAGCTCATGCAGCTCAATATTAAAAAAACAAACAACCCAATCAAAACATGGGCAGAAGACCTAAATAGACATTTCTCCAAAGAAGATATACAGATTGCCAACAAACACATGAAAGGATGCTCAGCATTACTAATTATTAGAGAAATGAAAAGCAAAACTACAATGAGGTATCAATTCACATCAGTTAGAATGGGCATCATCAGAAAATCTACAAACAGCAAGTGCTGGAGAGGGTGTGGAGAAAAGGGAACCCTCTTGCACTGTTGGTGGGAATGTAAATTGATACAGCCACTATGTAGAACAGTATGGAGGTTCCTTAAAAAACTAAAAATAGAATTGCCATCTGACCCAGCAATCCCACTACTGGTCATATACCCAGAGAAAACCATAATTCAAAAAGACACATGCACCCCAATGTTCACTGCAGCACTATTTACAATATCCAGGTCATGGAAGCAACCTAAATGCCCATCAACAGACAAATGGATAAAGAAGATGTGGTACATATATACAATGGAATATTACTCGGCCATAAAAAGGAATGAAATTGGGTCATTTGTAGAGACGTGGATGAATCTAGAGACTGTTATACAAAGTAAGTCAGAAAGAGAAAAACAAATATAGTATATTAACACATATATGTGGAACCTAGAAAAATGGTACAGATGAACCAGTTTGCAGAGCAGAAATTGAGACACAGATGTAGTGAACAAACGTATGGACACCAAGGGGGGAAAGCAGTGGGGGGTGGGGATGTGATGAATTGGGAGATTGCGATTGACATGTATACAAATGTGTATAGAATGGATAACTGGTGAGAACCTGCTGTATGAAAAAATTAATAAAATTCAAATCCCCTTGGTACTCAGTGACTTTAAAAATGTACAAAACTTTTTTAAAAATAGTATTGGGATGGGCTTCTCATTATAGAACAATTTTCCTTGGGCAACAGAGGCTCAAATATCCTTAATATTAAAAAGTATATAATCGTATGTATTAGAGGACTATGAATACTAAAATAGATATGCCACATGCAGTTTAGAAGAACATGGGCTCATCGGATTTCTCATAGTGTTAATTACCTGTGTAAGGAGGGTCCACTAAAAACTTTTGCGTTAGAAAGCGATTATCACTACTTAACAAATAATTCTATCCCACTAGAATTACATTCCATTAGGGCAAATATTTTTGACTGTATTTTCATTACCTTACCCTCAATTCTTAGAACAGTGCCTGGATGAACAAAAGTGTGAATGAATGTGTTACTAATGCTAGTCAAAATACTATAATTAACAGTATAACAAAGAATATGCTATGAACAATTTGTCACTATACTTATGCCAAATGACTACAGATTAGGCTAGAGTTCTGTTTTAAAAAGGGGGTTTATTTTATTTCTTCCGATTTGTTTTATCAGTCAACATTTATAGAACCAAGAAATTTAACTCCTCATGAATTATCCATGATTGAGAAAAATGATGTGTTCTAAAAATACAAAATAGAAAACAAGTTATGTTTGTGTGTGTGTTGAATTGAATGTTTATATTTACCTAGGTGCTTTAAGTAAACTTTTTCCATTTAGGCTTTTTTCATTAAACTCATATTATTGTATTAATCAAGGTTGATAGGTAAAGCTAAGATACAAATCTTTGTCGAACGTCAAAGTTCAAGCTCTTTCCACTGTTCTAAGAGATTGCTTACTCCATCAGGAGAAAGCCATCTACCTTATATACCAATGGTGATAATCTGTTCTAATCCAGTTAGTGGGAAGTACTCTGGTCTTGCAGTCAGGTTCTGAATTCTAATCTTAAAAATTCTCAAGTACCATTGGTATTGAGTCAACTCTCTTGTTTGTAAAATTAATGTTCTGCCTATCAAGGCATAAATTGCTGTCTAGAACAAAGGAAATTAAAAGTATAGGAAAGCAGTTTGTAAATTGTAAAGCAACATTGAAGTGCATATGATACTGTTTTCATTAGCACTTACCTATATCCATTCATATTTTTAAAAAAACTTTTTAAGAATTGTCACTTTATACCAAATTTTCTTTGTGGGGATGCAGTAGATTCCCAGATATCTGAAGTAAGAGGATAAAAAAAAAAAAAAAAAAAAAACAAATAGCCAGTGTTTAAATTGTACTGTATCCCTTTACATTTAACTGGACTCCTTTTTCAGAGTGAATCCTCGTATAGCATTCACATGGCAGTACTTTGAAATAGGAAAGGGAGAAATATGTAAAGTTTTCGTTATACATTAACCTGCTGTTTAAAGTCTCCACATTTGAAGTTAAAGTCCAAAGTAAACTATCTAATAGATAATCAGATTCCATTTTTTAAAAGAAACTTGAGTAGAAATAGAATGAGAATAAAATTTTTTCTGTTACCAGAAAACAACTTTTCTTTGCTAGTGCTTTTTATCCCCGACCCAATTAGAGTTTAGATATGACATCAAACTGAGTTCATCAGATCCCTTTCTCTCTTAGTCACACATTTGAGTGTTCCAGATGGTGGTTTGACTGAAGTAGGCAGCGATTTGACTGTTATCCAATCAATTCAATCAAAACAATGTCTGAATAGTGCTAATTAAACTCTGGGATATCAAGAATGAGAAGAGCAATGTGAAAACAACTTGACAATTTTGTATTGTTTAATTTTTTTTAATTCCCTGTAATTAGACTACCCATGCTAATTAGACTACCCATCCTAACGGTCTTGTTTTCCTGTGAAAGATCATCTTGACCTAACCTAATGATTTTGCATGTGAATACTCCAGAAGGTAAATGTCAATCCAAAAAATATATATTGTATATACATATATACATATGTATACACACACACAAATAATATTAAACTTCAAACAAACACTAATTGTACTAATTAAATGCACTGGAGAAACTAAGACTACTAAAATAATGAGGTGTTCACCAGAATACTTAATAAAAAATAATTAAAATGGTGAATATATGAAGCTATTACACTAAAGGCTTATATCCAATACGCAGAGTCAAGACATCTGTTCAAGCAAAGCAAAGAAATAAAGGTATTATTCAAGACTACAATAAAGTCAATTAGTTCAAAAAATTATTTTGTTCACTTCAACAAAATTACAGAAAATTTAAGCTGGTTTCTTCAAACGCTTGATCCTTCCAATACTAAGATTAATTTCCATCTTAGCATTAAACTAGACTTAGAACAGGTAAAAAAAAAATTACACAAAGTTACAGGAAAGTTGAGAAATATTAACATTTAAAAATTAAAGTCTAGTCATTTAAAAATTTTAGAATATGCCAGTAAAGTTCTTGAGTAATTATTTATTATTGTTAACATTTATAGGCAAAGTTTTTTTATATTTTAGGTATTTGTAATTGTGTTTATACATTTAGAGTATTTTCCCTTCTGGGTATAAAGGAATAGCAGGAAAGTCAAGTACCATACTAGAGTTCAGGCTGTAAGAAAGCATTAATGAAGTACCTGTTTTCAGGACTGGACAACAGATAAGTTTGAGATCCCTCTGGGTAAGGACAAAGGTGAGCTCCAAGGTTACCTTGATTCTCTATTTGTATAAAATGTCCTGACCTTGCTATATCAAGCTGAAATCCAAAAGTGGAGCACAGTGATCCCACTGAGATGAGGAGGCAGAGATTAGAACTTAGGGCAGCTTAAACAGTGGAATTTGCAGAGTAGGGTACCAGAGGGGAAGAATCTGTGTGCAGGCAGGAAATATACTCAGGGGGCATAGCTTCCCCATAGGTCCCACACAGAAGTCTCAGCTGTGTGTGCACAGGACAAAGACATATGAGGCTTGCTAATGGGTAAGGTGTTTTTTTTAATAATATCTGCTTTATTGAAATAATTCACATATTATGTAATTCATCCATTTAAAGTGTTAGTATATTCACAGATACATAAAACCATCACCACTGTCAGTTTTAAAAAATTTTCATCGCCTCCAAAAGAAATGCTATAGCCTTTAGCTATCACCACATGGATCCCCCATTCCCCCAAAACTAGGCAACCACTAATCTACTTTGTCTCCATAGATTTGCCTATTCTGAATATGTCATATGAACAGAATCATGTGATGTGTGGTCTTTCATGACTTGCTTCTTTCACTTAGCATAATGGTCTCTAGGTTAATCCATGTTAAGCATGTATCCATATTTCAGTCCCAGTATTCTGTAAGGATATACCACATTTTGTTTACCCATTCATGGATTGATAGACAGTTGAGGTTTTTCCACCATTTGGCTAATGTGAATAGTGCTGCTATAAACATTTAAATTTTCATGTGGACATATGGCTTCATTTCTCTTGGGTAGAAATCTAGGAGTAGAATTGCTGGGCCATATGGTAAGTTTAACCATTTGAGGAACTTACAGATGATTTTTCAAAGTGGCTACACCATTTCACATCTCACAAGCAGTTTATGAGGGTCCAAATTTCTCTACATCCCCAAGAACACATTATTATCTGACTGAGAATATAGTCATTCTAGTGGGTATGAAGTGGTGCCTCATTGCCATTTTGGTTTGCATTTTCCTGATGACTAATGAGGTCAAGCATCTTTCATGTGCTTATTAGCCATTTGTATACCTCCCTTTGAGAAATGTCTATTCAGATCCTTTACCAGTTTTAATTGGATTGCTGTTGTTGAATTGTAAGAGTTCTTTATGTATTTTGGATACAAAGACTTTTTTCTTCCTTTTGGCTGCGCTGCACAGCTTGTGGGATCTTAGTTCCCCAACGAGGGATTGAACCCAGGCCCTCAGCAGTGAAAGTGCCAAGTCCTAACCACTGGACCACCAGGGAATTCCCTGGATACAAGACCCTTATCAGAAATGATTTGCGAATATTTTTTTTTCCTACTCTGTGGGTTGTCTTTTCACTTTCTTGATAAAAAAAAAATTTGCACTTCAAAAGGATACTAATTTTATCTATGTTTTCTTTTGTTGTTCATCCTTCTAGTATCATATATAAGAATCCATTGCCAAATTTAAGATCCTGAAAATTATCCCCATACCTTTTTCTAAGACATTAATAGTAAAGTAGAAAGTATAGAGTGTCAGCTGAGCTGAGCATTCAGCGGAGGGAACAGGCATCAACCCCAAATCTCCTTGGCTTGTCTCTCTTGTCCTGGGGCTGAAGCAAGGGCAATTAGTCATGCCAGGCCCAAGGTGGAGTCTACCTCCCACAAATGGGGCCTGGGAGGAAAAAGGGCACCACTTTTTAGGCCACACTCACCTGGAACTTAGCCCCAGCAACAGGTAGGTGAATGTATGAGGAGAAATGCTGGCATCCTGCCCCTCTATGGAAAATAGCCTTCTAACTGGGAGATGGGGTGAAAGGGAGCCCTGAGTACTTAGTTATACTTGTCTTGCTGAGCTGGAGCTAGGAGTGAGTGAGTAGGTCCTGGCTCAGATTCCACAGACTGTCGCTTTTCTTACCAAGTTTAGTCAATTTTCTTAATTAAGCTTTTCATTTGCTACATGCCCTTAGAATCATTTCCATAGATTTTCACCAGTTTCTTTGGGGAGCAAGTCTATGGAGCTCCTCATACTATCATGTCAAAAGGAGAACTATAGGGCTTCTCCTTGGGGTAATGATAATGTTCTAAAATTAGATAGGGTGCTGGTTGTCCTACTCTGAATATACCAAAGCCCACTCAATTTTATACCATAAATAGGTAAACATTATGGAATTTAAATTATAGCTCAGTAATTTTGCTTTAAGAAAATTATATATATAGTTTTATATAAAAAATTATGTAATTATATATAAAATTATATATATAATTACATATATGGTTTACCAAAAAGTGGCTAGTAAGGTGTTGAGAAAGGAAAAGAGACTAGAGGTCAAGCAGTGCTAGAAGACTTTGGAGGCCCCACCTTGATAGTGGGAAAACCCCTTTATCACCTTTTTAAACACCAAAGCACCCAGCTAAGACATTAGAAAGACTACACCTTGGAAATACAGACCTCACTGTAGAGTAAGGCCTACTCCAGACTCACCTGTACAGAGTCTAAAATCTACATCCTTACAAGAGTAATAGTGTTTAGAAGGGTTAAGCCCGTCCAAGTTACAGGGGCTTGGGAAACGCTTTGTGCTCTCCACACATCCACCCTAAGAAAAGACAATATTAAGCTCACACGAGTTTAAGATGATTGGTCAGTAACTGAAGTGCCAACTGAAACAAAATTCAAATCTTTACAGGAATAGAATGGAATACAGAGTTATTATAACATATCTTCAATAAAGTACAGCGTATAGTGAAAATATTTCTACACTTGAAGCAAATATCACTGATAATCCAGATTTTAAAAAAAAATCAGTAGAAACCAACTCTGAGATGGCCCAAACATAGTATTTAGTAGACAAAGACTACAAACAAAGCAGCTTTTATTAATATGGAGAAAGATTTAAAAGATAATATGTTTAAAGCATTTAAAGCAAATACGGTCTTGAGTAAACAGAAACTCAGCAGCAAAACAGAAACTAAGAAAATCAAATAGAAATTCAAAAACTGAAGAATGCTAAATTTATTGAATGAGATTGGAGATACAAGAGTAATGAACTTGAGACTAATGAACAGTAATTATCCAAACTGACGAGCAGAGAGAACAAAGGTTAAAGAAGCTGAGTAGAACCTCAGGGATGTGAGATAATATCAAATAGTCTAATACACCACTGGGACCATGTGTAATTATTATCCTGAAGAGGATGAGAATGAAGCAGAAAAATCCTTCAAAAATAATGTCTGAATCTTTCACAGATTTGATGAAAAACACTGACTTACAGAAACAAGAAGCTCTATGAACCCTTATCAAGATAGATAGGAAAAAAAACCACACCATGTACATCAGATAATAACTACTGAAAACCGAAGGTAAAGTGCTAATCTTGAAAGCAAATGGAGAAAAAAAAAGACATACCACATACAGAACAGCAATAATAACAATGACCACTAACTACTTGTCAGAAGTTAATAGGAAAACATGTTTAAAGGGCTAAATAAAATATAAGGCAAAAAGAATAGCTCTGAAAGAAAGGTTTATAAAACAAAAATACAAAGTATGACAAAGTACAAAGGATGGGATGGATAAATGGTATGCTGTTGTAAGCTTTTAAAATGCGTGAAATGGTAATGAAAATATGGAGTGGAAAGTAGGAAATAAAAACTATCAGATGTGAAATGAGAAGTGTGAAATAGAAAGTGCCAGATATAAAACCAATAAACTTTGATTAAAGATGAGTATTGTTAGTCCTAGAGCAACCACTGAAAAATAAAAACAAAGAAGCTGCAAAAAATTAATGAAACATTCAACAAGAAGAGGCAAGAAAAGAACAAAGGAACAAAATACAGAAGAGAAAAATGGAAAACATTCAAGTACATAAAACAACAAGATGATAGATTCAATTATATCAATAATAACATTAAACATAAATGAACTAATAAACACTCCAATCAAAAAGTGGAGATAAGTCTTAATAAAAATGATGCAATCATATTCCTTTTTCAGGAGAGTCACTTTACAGAGACACAAATAGCTTCAAAGTAAAAACATGGAAAAAGATATGCCATGTAAAAGTATAACAAAGCTGTCATGGCTATATTAATATTAGACAAAAGAGACCAAGACAAAGTATTACATAAAGGACATACCAATAAAAGGGTACATGTATCAGAAAGATAAGTTATAAGTCTGTATGTATATAATAACAGAGCTTCAAAATTCAAGACTCTACAACAGTAGAGGAATATAAGAAAAAATGGAAAAATCCTCAAGAGCTGGAAATTTTAACATCCCTGTTTTCCTGCCCTTTCCAACTTCTAGAGGCTGCCCACATTTCTTGCCTCATGGCCCCTTTCCATCTTCAAAGCCAGCAATCACATTACTCCAATCTCTGCTTTTCTCCTCACAGCTTTCTCTGACTCTTACTTTCTGCCTTATTCTTCCACATTTAAGGGACCCTTGTGATTATATTGGGACAAGGATAATCCAGGAAAAGTTCCATATTTTACAGCAATCCAATCAGCAACTTAATTCCCCCTTGCTATGTAGCATAACATTCACAAGTTCCAGGCATTAGGACGTGGGCATTTGAGGGGGGCGGGGGGGGATGGGCGCCAGAGAGGTCTGTGGGGAATTATTCTGCCTATCGCAATCAGTTTCATAAAATTTCCTATTTCTTAACTTTCCAGACCCACCTAAATAGAAATTCATGAAAACCAAGGTAATACATTTTCAACCAAGTAGAATTTATTAGATTATCTAATATTAACTAGTGTCACAATATGCTCCTGAAAACTTCAAACCCATATAATCCAATTTAAGTATCACTTTTTTTTTTTTTTTTTTTTTGCGATACGCAGGCCTCTCACTGTTGTGGCCTCTCCCGTTGCGGAGCACAGGCTCCAGACGCGCAGGCTCAGCGGCCATGGCTCACAGGCCCAGCCGCTCTGCGGCATGTGGGATCCTCCCGGACCGGGGCACGAACCCGCGTCCCCTGCATCGGCAGGTGGACTCTCAACCACTGCGCCACCAGGGAAGCCCCTAAGTATCACTTTTTATTCAAATTGCCAGACTTTCTTCTATAGAATCCGGCTTATTACAGAATATATAGGAAACAGCATTATTAGAAACTCTTAATGAAGTTTAACACAGGCTATGAATATTAACAGTCTATCTTTATAGACCCTATTCTGAGAAAGTATTTTAAAATTTGGAAGAGAAATATGTACATTTTGGGCACAACAATCTGTACTATTCACAGCAGATATTTTACCGTAAGTAGATGCATTTTCTCATTCTCATTTTCTTTCATCTTTTATTTTTCCCCATTCTCTCATTTTCTCTTTTATCAACCTCTGCCTCTTTCTCTATAAATGATACAAAAAATATACCACCATTGGCAATGCTCTAGAAAATAATTGCAGTTTTAATAGGCAGACCTGTTTTCACCAATTAGTTGGCTTCAGTGTTGGAAAATAGCTGAGCAAGAAATTGCTATAAAGTGATTTCTTTTCAACTGAACCTAGACATCTTTTTTCCCAATAGTACTAAGAATACTTAACTGACAGTTTACTAGTTATGACTATGCTTATAACAGTGGCGACTATGGAGTTCTTCATTCCATCAAACAGAGGCAGAAATATGTAGCTGTTTGTCCAAGGTTATTGAGGAAAGCTCAGATGAACCTTGTTCCTGGATTCCTTCCTTTTCTTTCTCTTTCTTTCTTTGTCTTTCCAGGCAGAATATAAAATTGTTTTCTAGTCTGAATAAGCATTTCTCTTAAATATCTATGATTCTCTTTAGCGATGTGTGTTTCTTTATGAAAGTGTTCTTGGGAAATTGATGATTTGCCAGTTTATCATATAAAACTTCTTAAACTACTGCAGTCTTGGTAGATGGAGCCATGGTAGAAGACAATTTTCTCTAATTTTAGTTCAAATTTTCCTTTTAAAATAAATGAAGCCATCTTGCTTAATAAATCATTTATGTTTGTGAGATTTTTCTAACTTCTGTCCTCTGTTGAAAATATTTATCTAATAGCCTTTTTTGTTTTAAATACAGAGGAATCATTCACAGATTTGCATAAAAATCCAAGTAAAATTATAAATGAATTAGCTTGTTCATCAAAACAGTGATTTGTTCTAATTTTACCTGGATTTCAATGAGCAAAATCAAATTATAGACTTCTATCATAGCCCTTCATTTTAAACAGAGGATTGACAAACTCACTAGATATTTAAATTCCTCCATTAAACTGATTGTTTCTCAGGATTTATCATGTTGAGTTTCTGTGCTAGCTTTTGGGAATACCTAGATGAATAAATTTTAGCTAGACTAAGAGCACTGTGGGAGAGCACAGCTCAGAGAAGGAAGACTCAGTGCAGCCTGGAAATTCAGATCTCTTCGGCACTCCAGGGTGGTAGTCAACCCTTGATCTCCTGGGGGGATTGCTTCCACAATCCCCACAGATATCGAAATCCAAGTATACTCAAGCCCCTTATATAAAATGGTGCAGTATTTGCATATAAGTTACACACATTCTCTGGTATACTTCAAATCATCTCTAGGTTACTTCTGTCTAACGCAATGTAAATGTTATGTAAATAGTTGTAAACACAATATAATCCTATGTAAATAGCTGTAAATACAACATAAATGCTATGTAAATAGTTGCCATGGTCAGCAAATTCAAGTTTTGCTTTCTGGAATTTTCTGGAATTTTTAAAGTATTTTCAATTCGAGATTGGTTGAATCCAAGGATATGGAACCTGCAGCTATAGAAAGCCAACTGTATATCCATGTACCTAATCAAAATTCTCCCTAACACATCCTCCCCCAAACTATGTGTCTCCTCCAGTTTGTTCTATCCCAGAAAATGGCACAGATGTCACTCACGTGCTTAGGCCAGAAACCTAGGGAATCACCTCTGACTCCTACTGCCTCCCAACATCTAGTCAATTATCACCCCCCTAATTCTGTCTTCTAAGTAGAGTCTCTTCATCCCATTGCCAGTACCTCAGGCTGAGCCACTGTCATCCCTTGCTTGGACTTCAAAGCAGCCTTCAGACTGGTCTCTCTGCATCTACTTTTACCGCCTCCACTTCCGTCCTCCACACACTCACCACTCAACACATTTGTTGTTTTCATTATCTGCTTTCCTAGCCGGATTAGAAGATCCACGAGGTAGTTATGTACACCGTTATAATACCAACTATTTGCGTGACAGCTGGCGTAAAGTGGTGTCAATTAAATATATGTCAAATGAATAAGTGAAAGCCTTCTTCTAGTAAAAGATAAGAGCAATCACGCAAAACAACAAAGGGGGTCTTTCAAAGAAAAGAGTGTGAACAAAGACCTTTGGAGGCCCAGCAGCACAATGTGCTCAGTGAACCACAAGCAGTTCAGCTGTACTAAATTTTAATATGCAAAGAGTACCCTACAGAGGTAGGTAGCATGAAGTCACAAACTTTGAGCGCAGGCATTTAACTGAAGGGTTATAAGTAGGGAAGCAATAACATGGTCCTGTTCACATTTCAGATAAATAATGACAGCAACAGAGGGAAGACTGGTCTAAAATACGTTAGTTAGGATGCTTTTAATTGCAAATAAATGCAGCTTGAATAGGCTTAAGTAAAAAGGGAGACTTATTAGGATATTGGAACTTCTCATGGGAGTCGAGAAAAGCAAAGTGATTGGGTTACGAGAGTTCCCTGCAGCCTAGACTGTCCTCCATTCCTGCTCTGCACATCAACTTTAAGGATATCACTTTATGCTATTGATATCCATTTCACCAGGTCATTTATCAGGGAAAGATGCTGAAAATGCACTTTAACAATATAATACAGAGAATCTGAATAAAAACTCTCTGGCAAATGAAATCGATTTGAAGGTCATTTCTACTGGACTACTATAATAGGAGAGTTTTAAGCAGCCTGTTGCAGCATAAAAATGTTAAAGATACTCCTCTAGTAAAGGGTGTAAGATCTAAGAGTTACTACAAGAAGAGAATGTGATAGCAAAAGAACAAAAGATGGGCTTTATCTCACAATTTTGCCTAGAACTAGCGCTGTTTAGGGAGAAACCTACATTTCTTCTGAAGCCAATGGCAAGATAAAGAGGTGGGAGATTACTTCAAATCAGCTTTTTAACTGGTTTATAATATTATATCAATTTCATGTGTACAACAACTTATTTCGACTTCTGTATATGCTATTTGATTCTTTATGGGCAAAAAATTCCTGTGAAATTCTACTGCTTATTTAATAAATAATTCTTCTAAAATAACTATTTCCATTATAAATTTCTGAGTTGCTGTAACTGTGGCAGAAGATTTCACTCGGTCTTTTTTATCTTCCCCCCGCCCCATTGGACTTACTAGAGTAGTCATGGCAAGATGAGATATCTCAATTAAGCCAATTATTTCTTTCCAACAGAATGACGGTGAGCTATCAACATGTAAAAGAATTAAAGGAGAGTTATATAAATAAGACTGAGAGATGGTTCATGTATTTAGCTATTAGCACATGAGTGCCGATTTTCAGTTGGAAAAAGGTAAACTCAGCCAAGAGAATGCATTTGGCAGCTTGTGTAGAGATTTCTCAGGAGGACCTAAATGAGATGTTGCAACTCTTGCTACATGTAGTTTATCATTAAACGAAAGTGGGAGATATTATTGCAAAATCAGAGATAAAGTTATAATTGTTTTTTAAACGAAAGAACGGGCTGATCTTAAACCGTAGCAAAATTAATGGGAAACAAAGCAGTATATCTTTGAATGAACTAATCATCAGAAGATGAAATACTGTTAAATACAAAACTCTATAAAAATGGATATGTGTATTATCTTAAAAATGGAAACTATAATGTGTTAATAATGTTTCTGAGTTCTGGGCTTCTTAGTTATTTTTAAGTGTTTTGGCACTTAAGATAACAGTTGATTATTAGTGCCACTTGATTATTTGGCACTTCCAAATAATCTATACTAAGATTAAAACACACTTTTAAATTAACTTGCAAAGTAAACTGAGAGTTTAGCCAAAGGAAAAGTTTAGAAGACTTGTAGTAGGAAGGAAGTTCATCTTTGAACAGCATATAGTTGGTCCTTGAACAGTAAGGCTATCTTCCCATACTGCCCCTAGCAATATTTAGAGTATCTTTTAGTCTCCTCTAGCACGTGAATTTCCGTTGGCTTTATAGAGATATCTCTGCTTTAATCTTGCTTAGTTATCCTTTTCCAACTACCTGGACTGTATTTTCTGAACTTAACACTCAACAATTTTCAATATAGATGGAGAATCTTACTAAATATGTAAGCTGCTTATGCAATTTGAGATTTTGATGGAATCTGACCATGCAGTTAACCCTTAGCTACTAAATTGATATCAGAATTCTTTACCACTTATCTGTGATGGTCCTAAACTCATAATACAGGCTGGCTTCAAGATCTTCCACTGAGTTCTAGGCCTCATTAGATTCAATAACCTTCTCAGATATTATAAATTTGGAGAGCCAGTGAAAAGAGCGGGCAATAACTAGAATGAGAGCAATAGTTAACATTAATGCATGCTACCATGTGTTTGTTATTATGGTAAACCTTGCACAGTATCTTAATTAAGCTCACAACACTTGTAACAAAAGTACTAGAAGTTATCATCATTTTGCATAGGAGAGAGATGAGGCTTAGAGAGATGATTTTCCAAGGTTATATAGCCGATAAGAGCTGAGTAGGGATTTGATTCCAGAGCTGGTGTACCCAACCCTTATCTGACCCTGTTTCCTGAAAAGATGACTACTGCAAGAACAAGATGCTGACCTGTTTCCAGTGATGGAATGAACGACAACTACCTGTGCCTTTCTGGGCAAGCCACAGGATCTCTGGGGTTTAGTTCCTTCTTCTGTAAAATGAAGATGGTGGATTCTGCATTCTACAAGGCCAACTGTGTACTCTCAAGTTATATTATCCTAAAATATACTAGTTGTGTAGTACTAGTAAAAAGAACTTTAAATGAGCTATGGGGAGTCCGAGATTTGCCACTAATTTTTGTGATTTCAAGGGTTATTGCTAATATGTATGTCAGTGCTTTAGAAATATATTTGTGTAATATAGCACATAAATATAAAGTACTATCCCAATCATCTTCAATAAAATATATAGCATTAAAATTATGGATTTGAGCAATTGCGATAAATTGGGTTCTCACTTTTTTTGCCCTTATTAAACATCTAGTCTGCGATATTTTAAGATAATCTTTATTTCTAGTAGGTTTAAACAAAGAGACACCTCCAAGTTTCCATTTATACACATGAGAAGGGTAGGGAATGTCCAAAGACAACACAGAAAGAGGGAGGGAAAATGTGCCCATAAATACATTAGATAAGCTTTAGCAAAAAGCAGAAGTGGGGGGAAAAAATCTATATATACCCTGACTCTTTTGCAGTTCGACAAAGTTAATGATTAAAATCTCCTAGATTTTCCACTACTTTTTCCCCAGGTTGTCTATTTGCCTTGATTGATGATATTTTATCTCTTGTGGCCCAAGGATGACTGCCCTTCCTTCCATGTAGAGATTAATAATTGATTAGCTCACAGTCAGGAATCTTATTAGTAAAAGGGAATTGGTTACTTTTGGATGCCATTTTTTTTTTTTTAACTGGGTAACATACAGGAGACAGGGGTGCTACAGGACTTGCCGGCAGGAAAATGAAGAGGATCCTGGTTTTCCTGCTTGCTGTAGCATTTGTGCATGCTCTAGAGAGAGGTAAGACTTCCAGTGCTGTGACCATTTACAAGAACTCTCAACTAGTCTAATTTTGTTACCATTTTAAAAATTATACACAAGGTGAAAAACAGAAGAATCAGTGAATATGTTGGGGAGAGAGGGAGGAATCAAAGGGGGGTTAATCTGAGCTCAAATGTCACATAGAGTGTTCAAATAGAATAGCCAAGAAGTCATGATAAGAATCTCATGAAAGAAAGAAAAACTATATAATTTGTCACTTATCTTTCCCTGTTTTCTTGATAACCAAGATCTTAAAAAAATGGCTCAAAATTAGAATTTTTTAATTTGTTAAAGGAGAACGCAAATGGAGGCTGTGATCCATCACTGAGCTTTGTTTTTCAGACTTCAAATATTCATTGCCAGTGAGAGTACAATATACCATATCAATGACGAAGTCAACAGATTTCTTTGATCTTCTTCAAGGAATCCTCTATGTGTAATATTTGAAAACGCATTATAGTTTCTAAAATATCTCACATAAAAGAATTCATTAGCTAAGAAATATGACTATCAAGGTCTCTGAGCTATATTTTTCATTAAGTTCATTCATCACATGGTGTCTTCGTCTTTGAGCAATATACAACTTTATAAGTTCCCAAGCTGCGAAATTCATAATCAGTTCCAAGTTACTTTCTGGCTGATTCTTTAATGCTTATAAAAGGAATCTGCATTCATCCGGCTTCAAAAAATCAAAATTTTCATGTAGTGCTTCCAGTTAACCGCTTTACCCAAGTCATATTAATAACATTTAACCAGTGGAATAAAATGCATGTATCCCAGGAATCAACAGTTATTAATTATGACAAGAATAACCTTATTCCTGACCTTATTTTTACATTTTTTTTAAAAAACCTCATTTTTGTCATTAAATTATTTTAAATTTTGTCTTATTCATGTCCCTTACAAGACCTCTGAATAGCCCAGGTCCCAAGGAACCCTAAAAGCTTACTCCTTCACCCATGGTTTCCCTGAGGCAGATCTGACCCTGAAAAATCCTCCTGAAGTAGGTTCAGATCTGGATTTTCAAAACACAGAAAGTCCAGTAATGGTTATGTCCTGGGATTATATGTGGATGCCATAATGTGCCATTTTGAACTACTGACTCAATAAATGTACATTGGCTTCACTTCAAAGAGTTACAGTGCTTTGGAGAATAACAGTATTCTGCAACCTCTATTTCAACATCCTTTAGTATTCACTCAGCCTCTGACGAAACAGATGCTGAAAACTTCAAGTAAGCTCCCTTGAAGGTCTGAACTTCACAATGAACTCGATTACCTATGTGCCATAGGTCAGATCATGACTCCTGAGACATAAAGTACAATTACCTACATAACAAATGTCCAATATTTGGGGACAGTAGTCCTGACCCATCAGTCCTCTGTTCTGTAATACCTGAGCATAACCCAAATACCAAGTCAGTGTTTTACCTGGAAGCTAGGTGTGCTCACTCCTGGCAAGAAGTGTACAGATTGAAGGAGTTGAGAGGAACTTTGGATGCTGGAGGATTGGTTTGGGTAGCAGTTCTCTGCCTAGTTCTACAGAGCTGACCAATCACCCACAGCATTTGTCTAGAACCTCTTTTCCAAGATGTATTTCCTTCAAGACTCATTTTGGAAATATGTTTCTATGGCCAAACATATTTAAGAAATAAGCCAGACATTAGTCTTTCTTGGTTGGTTCATAATCAATGTTTTTGTTGTCCTAAGAGCTCTGAGAAATCAAAACAAGATAATTTAACTTTATTCAAAACAATAAAGTTTCCCAAACGCATGGGCTCTTTCCTAAAATGCCTATATCCCATGGAAGCAGTCTTTGGAAAACCTCAGTTCTAAAGAGGATACAATATGAACATTAGCTCCAGTCAGGCTCATCCTCTTCTATCAAATGGCATTGGGGATTCAGTTCACAAGCCCTTGGGTACATCTTGAGAGAGAAGGGCTTACCAAATATACCAAATCTAAATGATATTATAATATCCACTTTAGCTACCCTGTGAGAGGCAAGAAATTTATGTTTGCCAATTGCCTCCACTTGGCCTCTTTACTCAAAACTGAAATGGATAAAGCACTAATCTAAATCATATCTTTCCTTCTTCCCAAGAAACAAGAAGGCTACACAATTACTACACAATTGCTACACAATTACCAAAGAAATAATGCTACAGGAAGCAAAGCACTGCTGTTCATAAGAGCTACTGGCAAGAACATTTTCCTTTTGCTTTAAGCATTTCATTCTCAGCATAATTTTAGTAAACATGGTATCAAATAGCAAGAAGAAAGTCAATTCCCCTTGAGGTGAGGGGGAAGCTGTATTTCTCCTTCTCCCACTTACCTGTCGAAACAGCCCTGAGACAATGTGTTTCATCCCAATCTTCCAAACCACCACTGAATCACTGTTTCTTTTTTCTACAAGTTGCCACCCCTTCATCAGGAGCCATGTGAAAAACAAAATTGCCCTCAGTTTGATTCAAGAACATAGCTGTACAGAATGCTAAAGAGAAGTAATTTAGAATAAGAAAATATTCTATTGATACTTTCCCAGATATGTCTGTATATGCTCTCTGCAAAATAAGCACAATTTTACGCTTATTTTGGTGCTTAGTCACCTCCTCAGGTGACTGAGGAGGCAACATAGGATTTGAGATCTACATGATGAAAAGACGACAGCCATGCAAATATCTAGAAGTATGTTTCAAGCTGACGAACTCAGGGGCAAATGTCCTGAGCTAGGAACAAATACGGCCTGATCCAAGTTCACAAAGCACCCAGAGTAAAAGCATTAAAGAGGCTTAGCTGAGAAGGGAAAGGAGGAAAGGAGGAAGAGCTGAAGTCAAAGAGGTAGCTAACCTCATCATCAAAAGCAATGTTAGGAATCATTAGAGAAATGCAAGTCAAAACTACAATGAGATATCATCTCACACCAGTCAGAATGGCCATCATGAAAAAATCTAGAAACAATAAATGCTGGAGAGGGTGTGGAGAAAAGGGAACACTCTTGCACTGCTGGTGGGAATGTGAATTGGTACAGCCACTACAGAGAACAGTATGGAGGTTCCTTAAAAAACTACAAATAGAACTACCATATGACCCAGCAATCCCACTACTGGGCATATACCCTGAGAAAACCATAATTCAAAAAGAGTCATGTACCAAGATGTTCATTGCAGCTCTATTTACAATAGCCCAGAGATGGAAACAACCTAAGTGCCCATCATCGGATGAATGGATAAAGAAGATGTGGCACATATATACAATGGAATATTACTCAGCCATAAAAAGAAACGAAATTGAGCTATTTGTAATGAGGTGGATAGACCTAGAGTCTGTCATACAGAGTGAAGTAAGTCAGAAAGAAAAAGACAAATACCGTATGCTAACACATATATATGGAATTTAAGAAGAAAAAAAAAATGTCATGAAGAACCTAGGGGTAAGACAGGAATAAAGACACAGACCTACTAGAGAACGGACTTGAGGATATGGGGAGGGGGAAGGGTGAGCTGTGACAGGGCGAGAGAGAGTCATGGACATATACACACTAACAAACGTAAGGTAGATAGCTAGTGGGAAGCAGCCGCATGGCACAGGGATATCGGCTCGGTGCTCTGTGACCGCCTGGAGGGGTGGGATAGGGAGGGTGGGTGGGAGGGAGGGAGACGCAAGAGGGAAGAGATATGGGAACATATGTATATGTATAACTGATTCACTTTGTTATAAAGCAGAAACTAACACACCATTGTAAAGCAATTATACCCCAATAACGATGTTAAAAAAAAAACAAAAACCAATGTTAGGGCTTCCCTGGTGGCGCAGTGGTTGAGAGTCCGCCCGCCGATGCAGGGGACACAGGTTCGTGCCCCGGTCCGGGAAGATCCTACATGCCATGGAGCGGCTAGGCCCGTGAGCCATGGCCGCCGAGCCTGCGTGTCCGGAGCCTGTGCTCCGCAGCGGGAGAGGCCACAACAGTGAGAGGCCCGTGTACCGCAAAAAAAAAAAAAAAAAAAGCAATGTTAACCTAATAGCAAAATTATGCTTCATTGCTATGAGGTGCAATGCCAGTATGAATTCACCATCATATATGGGGTATGGGGATGAGTAAGCATACTTTAACAGGCCACAAGGTTGATCTATACAGAAAGAAGATGAAGAAATCCTTAAAATGAACTGATTACCCTCCCCCTAGTGTCTATGGTCACTTAACTTCTTTATTCTGCCCACTGCTACCCCCTCTCTATTTCCCCCCAGTTCACTCTGTTTCAGCCACACTGGCCTCCACTAGCTCCCACTCTCTGTATTCTGCACCCCAGGGATCTGCCTTAGCACCTCACTCATCTTAGAACATGGATCCCCTCTGTCTGCTCCAAGTTCACATATAGAGAAGACTTCCCTGACCAATCTACCTCAAATAGCACCTACTACTCCATTTTTCTCTATTCTCTTACCCTGTTTTTGTTGTTTTATTTTGCTTTTATTTTTAGCACTCATCACCTTATTACCAGCTGTTCATTTGTTTATTGTAATGAAAGTAAGATGTAGAATGTAAGCTCCATAAAATCAAGGACTTTTTGTTCCTTGCTGGAATTCTCAGTTTTAGAACACTACTTGCCATATATTATGTGTAGCAGTTTTTTGTGTGTAAAATCACAAAACTAAGGTTATTAGAGTACCTACCTCATAAGGTAGTTTTGAGTATTTAAGGAAAATTAAATATCAACTAGGACACATAATATATATCCTAGAAGGAGTAAACTTTAAGTCTTTTGTTATTTTCATTATAAATTTTATATATAGTATCCACTGTGAAGCATTGGCACTAGATTTTATCCATTGAATAAAATAGCTAATAGTTTATTTACAATATGTTAACATGTTTAAAATCTTTCAGATAGATTTATTTCATCCTTTCAACACCATGATGAGCTCAGTACTATTATCCCCATTTTATAAATGGGGAAAACTGAGGAAGAGAGGGGTTAAGTAACTTATCCAAAGTAACTGAGCTAGTTAAGTGTCAGGATCATAATCTTACATCAATTCACTGGGTTTACAGTCACTCAAAATCACTGCTTTGCTGCCTCTCATGAGACACATACCTGAAATACTTTCACTAATCTTAGAATAAGTGTAAGAGAGAGCCAATCATTGACACCAATTTAGGGGGAAGTAAGTGAAATTCATTCTGTCCACCATGGTCATCCACAGCTGATCCAAATCCCAGTTCATCCCTATTCCATGAAACTAGCTCTGTCTTCTAACTTCCTGTTTTCCTGGCACTATCACCTCTAAATCATTTATGTTCAATCCTGTAGAGCACTGTTGGATTTTATTTTATACACTTGTTATCAGTATCCAATCATTTCTATATTCTATAAATTTCAGCCCTAAAATATGTCAGCCTTGTACCGAAACTCCTCAGTGGTCCTTTTGTCTGTCTCCTTTACCCCCTGCATAGACCTAGTTCTCAAAGCCTGGGAACACTGGCTCTTTTCTACTACATTTCCACTTTCTTATACTGTCCTTGTGCAGGCCCTTATTAACCTTCACCCAGCTATTGTAGTGGCTTCCCTAACAAAATCCCTACATCCCATCCCTTCCCCAATCAATTCATACTAAAACACAATGCAAAACCTGACATAACCTGGTAAGTAGAGGCCAAAAATGAAATACGTAAAAATTAGGATCACTGTTGGGAAGGTAAATGAAATGCTAGGGGTGAACATGTATAGCTGACTGGTGGGATTCTAGCTATCAGACTGTCTGATACAAACCCACCCCAATTCTGGTCTCTATTTGGAGTCATGTGACGGTGGGTACAACCTCAGGCTTAAATAGTAATGTGTATGTTAGGCAGAATGAGCATCCTCCAAAAATGTTGACATTCTAATGCCTGGAACGGGCTAAGAGGTTAGCTCACATCACAAAGGGGAATTAAGGTTTCAGACAGAATAAAGGTTGCTAGTCAACAGAACTTAAAGTAGAAAAACAATGCTGGATTATCTGAGTGAGGCCAAAGTAATCAAAAAAAGGGAGCAAAACAGAATCAGTCAGAGGATGATGTCACTAAAGAGAAAAGGCACAAAGAGACACAAAGTTGCCACCTTTGAAGATGGAGGAAGGAGTAGAATCCTAGGCCACCTCTAGAAGTTGGAGTAGGCAAGGAAGTGGATTCTCCCCTAGAGCATCCAGAGAGAACACAATCCTGCTGACACCTTGATTTTAGCCCAGTGAGACCTGTGTCAGTCTACCCAGTAGAAATGTAAAGCAGTAAGTTTAAGCCACTGAATTTGTGGTAATGCGTTACAGTAGCAATAGAAACCTAATACTGTAGGTTTCTGGGTTCTGTGACAGGCTGGGACTTCCCCAAGGAAAGGATCATTGAGTGAAAGCATCTCACTGTTGATAGACTATAATCTCATTGGTCAGATCCAGGGAGAATTGGCCAGGAGATAACTGGGGTACATGTTAACTCATTTCCATGCTTCCCGGGAGTTTTCTATTCTCTTCCATTTCCTTCTGACCAGAAAGTAATTTAGCCTACCATCTGAGAGAAGGACCGGAGCAAGCCACATGGGATCCTTATCACAAGGGCATGTAGGTATCATCACTGGATTTTACTATAAGAAGAGGTGCTAACATTCACTGTGTTTTTACCACGTTAGGCAGGAGATGTGCTAGGCATTTTTACATAGACTAACATATTTCACAGAACAGCCTTAATAACAAGGTACTATTTCGCTTAGATCCCAAGGTTACTCTTCCTTGAGTACAGCTCTGAGTTGGTCATTTCTCTCCATGAATGTATTTCAATAGATACCCCATTACCTTAAAAAGTAAGTAAAACTTTGGTGATCCAGTTTTCTAGTATTTAATTCCACTGCTTCAGTTTTATTGGATTACTCATTCTCCAGATATGACTGGAGATTTTCTAACTTCAGATATTTCTTCATGTTCTCTCCACTTAAAATTCCTCTCCCAATTCACTTATTCCTGTTAAAATCCTGCCCATCATTCATGGTCCACTTCAAGTAATAGTTCCTTTCATGAGGTTTTCTAAAAACTCTCTTCCATTCCATGGGTTCATATGCTTTGTTTCAATCTCTTCCATGGCAATGATCACTACTGCTGCTATTGGTGTTGTATTCTTATTCTTATCTCTAATATCAGATCTCAGTTCCTTAAGTATTGGTGGCTTTCAAGTTTCTTGTATGTGCTTTATCATGTTATTTGTTCTTATATTGTTTTAAAAACTAAGCCCTGTAATGCATTCTAAGTTTCCAATTCAGGATACCAAAGACACCACCCTCACTCATGCAAAAGGTTGGAGAGGGAAACTTGCTCCCTTATCTTCACCTCTGAAAAAGCACTTGTTGATGACAGGTGCTCAACTTGTGAAGGAAAAGCGAGGTGGAATGAGATGTGTGGAGGAAGAATGCCTCCTCTGGGACTTTGGTGAGTGTAGCACCTATATGGGCTACCACCCATGTTGAAACCAAAGGCATCAAATTTGAGTGAGTCTATGAGGCCATCCTCTATGGCAGTTTTAGTATTGGGGCAACTGACCCATTGCCCCTATATCTTCTACTGATTTTGAATTTTCAACATCTGAAATGTTCCACTGATGGCATCCTAAGAGGTACAGTTAATTTCCTCTAGATAGTTAATCTATAGATGTCATGCAGAACTCTAAGTTTACTTTCTATTGACTTAAGCTCAAAACTGCACCCCTGCTTGCAAACATCAATATGAAACCAGATCAATGCTTTATTTAATAGTGATTTAAAATGTCAACGGAAATGAGACCCAAAAAGCCTGAAAAATGAAATAAAAGTACTAATTTGAATACCACTTCTTCGTTGACAATGTTTTTAATGACATATCGGCAGTTTTCTTTAGTTCCAATTATCAGGGCAACTTCCTAAACCAGCCCAACAATATTTAATTTCTCAACTAAAACCACTACTCTGAATATGTAGCCCACCTAGTTTGAACGAATACTACAAACCATATTCTTTAAGTTAAAAAAAAAAACGCACTTATACACTGACCTTTTCTGACATAGATGAGTCTGTCAGTGCAGAATGGAAATAAAAATGTCAAAGGAATAAAATTTCAAAAATATAAATGCCCAACAGTTCTGAAAGCCCATGATTCTCCAGAACAGGAAAATAGCAACGTAAGACAGTTCCTAGCATCCTATATAAGCGTTTTTATTCAACACAACATATATAGGCTCCAACCATTGCTCCCGGTATACAAACAGCTTTTCTAGAGGACCAAACTCGTTTTAGAGAATGATTATAACAATAGTTAAAGCATTCAAAATACCATTTTTAGTAAAGTTTGTACTATAACAATGAGTATCATATTGTCTATCCCCACTAGATTAAAAGTTCCATAAGGGCAAGGATATGTCGATTTTGCTCTTTATTGTATATTCAATACTGAACCCAACGCCTGGCACAGAGTAAGTCTTCAAGACATGTCCGTTGCATGTATGAATGAGTATCGTCAGCTGTGTTGGGAGAGGAGAGATGCATGAAGCAGTGAAGATTTCCCGAAAGTAAACCAAATGTTTTCAAAAGTCCAGAGTTAGGCACAACTTACCAGAATGTTTCACAATACAGACAGAAAAGGGACATGCTATTGCAAAAAGCAACAATTCTGTTAACGACATTTGTAAACATTGAGTGTTTAGGGGTCACAATGTGAAAATGATTTCGCCAGTGTCACTAGGATTATGCCAATATTTACTAGTGCCGTATCAAAGTCCAGACTGCCCTCTTCATAACCACATGGCACATTAAAGAACAGAGTAAGTCATTTACAATTCATTTGATATAGGATTTAATTATATAAATGAAAGTGAGCTCAACTGGTGTGAAAACATTAAGCAATACTCCATGGAATAGGGATTTGATTTAGAACAATCTCATGGCAAATTAAGTTCAGTATTTGTTACGTTTGGAAGATGAGAAAGTGATTAACATACTCGCTTAACCAGTTCAGCTCCAGGTCTTCTCTTTGAATAAATGAATAGATGAATTTTTTTTAATCAGAAATATTTCAAGTAATCCACCTGAAAAATACATGGTGCAACGGCTTCCTCCACAGGTTACTTTTGTAAGAGCAGTTTTACCCTCATATTTTAATTCTGAATTTCTTCAATGCCTATTTGGGCTTTTCCCCTTGCTTCTGTTTTGCCCAAGACTGAATATTCCAGCAAAAATGGTTCCAAAACCATTTTAAGTCTTGTGTAGTTGATCTAGTTTCCCAGTTTTCTGTCACTGCATTCTAACTAAAGCAGTACATAACACCCATGGATTCCAATGTGTTTCTGTGCAATCTCAGTTGTTTAAATAGCTTTAATTAAATCAGGAGATAAACTGTAGTCTCCACTTATACTATATTCACATGCACTCACGTTCTCAGCACACTGAATGAAACTCTACTTTCTTAATGAAGTGAGAAATCTGGAAAGTTAGAAACAAAATATTTTTTTAAATGTTCAGAGGTGCCCCCATTGAATGCAGGCTCTCATTTTGCATGGTGACAATAAAACAAAAGTGACCTCTGCAGTTTTATAGGGAGAGTTTATTAAGCAAAGTTATTTCCTTTGCATTAAGAACAAAGGAGTTCTTATTTGAGTATTTTTTGTGGCTTGAAACCATAAGCTTTGGGAGAAAAAAGATTCTGTATAATTTCTTACTGTTTCTAAAAGGGGTGATTTTGTAAGCTTTTAGAAGTGATCTCAAAGATCATGACTGTGTACTAAATTCAGGAATCTAATACATACCGTTATTTAAACTCCATTTGAATATTTTAAGGACAAAACAAACTCACTTCAAAAAGCTGTTCAGGGCTTCCCTGGTGGCGCAGTGGTTGAGAGTCCGCCTGCCGATGCAGGGGACACGGGTTCGTTCCCCGGTCCGGGAAGATCCCACATGCCGCAGAGCGGCTGGGTCCGTGAGCCATGGCCGCTGAGCCTGCGCTCCGCAACGGGAGAGGCCACAGCAGTGAGAGGCCCGCGTACCGCAAAAAAAAAAAAAAAAGCTGTTCATCATTTCAGTTATTAATTAGCCACAGTTATAAAGTTCTTTCACACTGAACTAAAATCTACTGCCAGCCATTTTCCCCAGTTCTACCCAGGAGCAACATAAAACTCCACTGACATCCTAATACTACCTCTTCTCACTACAGGAAGACAGCTCTACCCTAAATTTTTTCCCTGTGCCCTAATCTTCAGTCCCACTGAATACCATTAATGATTAACAGAAACTTTCTGCCTTATTTTGACCTTCTGAAACTGTGACAATATCCAACCTTGTAAACAAGTCAATAAATTACAGAAAATGTACTAGATATGAAGGTTCTCAGTCAATAGAGTATAAAAAGCCACTATCAATCCTACTGTCTTGTCCTAGTTTCCAAGATAATGTGCGATTTGATCATGCAGGTTTATCCACCTTCTTTGTGATTTTGATGGTATTTGAGTTGGTCCCTTATTAGAAAATGCCACTTAAAAGGTCTTTGTCCCTCAATTCTGACTTCTCACCTTAGTTATATGCATTGAACAGTCCACCTGAAAGACGTAGGGTACAACAGCTTCCTCTACAGGCAATTTTCACTGAAATCAGGCATTTTTAACATGAATTCTAACAAATCCCAAAGAGAATCTTTTTATATTTTTAATTTTTTTTTGGCTGTGTTGGGTCTTCTTTGCTGCACACAGACTTTCTCTAGTTGCAGGAGGCTACGCTTCATTGCGGTGTGCGGGTTTCTCACTGTGGTGGCTTCTCTTGCTGCGGAGCACGGGCTCTAGGCCTGTGGGCTTCAGTAGTTGTGGCTCACGGGCACTCTAGAGCGCAGGCTCAGTAGTTGTGGCGCACAGGCTTTGTTGCTCCATGGCATGTGGGATCTTCCCGGACCAGGGATCGAACCCATGTCCCCTGCACTGGCAGGTGGATTCTTAACCACTGCGCCACAAGGGAAGTCCCGAGAATCTTTTTAAAAGGAAAAAAAAACCAAAACAAAATCTTCCCCAGCCAGTATCCAGCCACTACCACGTCCACTCCAAACCATAAAACAAGAATTTCTACATATAAGCAATATCATATGATATAAAATAGACGACTAATAAAGACCTACTGTATAGCACAGGAAACTCTACTCAGTACTCTGTAATGGCCTATATGGGAAAAGAATTTTAAAAAGAGTGGATATATGTATAACAGAATCACTTTGCTGTACACCTGAAACACAATATTTTAAGTCAATTATACTCCATTTAAAAAAAAAAAGAATTCCTACTCTGCCTTATGTATATTCATTCATCCATGGAGCTGAGGTGAACACATTTAGGGGGTAAAATGCATACCAGTAATTGCCATCATATCATCCAAGATGGATTTCCCAATATTTAAATCCAGGAGGATAAGTTACTAAATGTTAAAACCATTTAGAACAGGAACTGGGCCATTTCTATACTTCTTACATTTTTTTGGAAAGATACAGCATCAAAATGTTGGCAAATTTCCTAGACTTTCTTGCATAAATGATGAATCGGGGAAGAAAAACACTGGCTGCCTTCCATGCGTCCACCTATTGTATATGTAACAGGTGTGTTGAACAAGTGGGTCTCACCATCAATAAAGAACTCATCCCCTGTGCAAACTAGCTCTTCCCAACCACCCGAATGGACTTACGAGTAGGTTCTATGATTTTTCTGATCACTCATATAAGGTCCTCTGGTCCTTTTGAACATCAAAATAACCACCTGTTAACAGTCATGGGACTGTCTGGTTAAAGTCAAAAATTTGTAAATTCATTTAAAATTGAAGCTACTCCCCCAGATCAGGCATGTTTCAGTCCTATTGCATTTAGTGGCAAAGGGAGGCATACACTTTCCTCTGCCTGTTCTCTTCTCCTTCCTGCTACTCTCTAGGCTGCTTTTAGTTCCTCCAGGGTTAACAGAGGGAAAAGAAAAGCTAGTAGGAAAGGTAAGCAGCAGCAAACACTCATTCAAATGGGCAGCTTGGTGAGATAGTGGTGTTTTCTCTGGTTACAGGAGATGTTCAGAGTTGATATTTTCTCTTCATGGGTTCTTTAGAGATCTCTTTCCCCATCATCCCTGGGGATCTCTCCATCCAGCTGGCACCTTAAGACCTCCCTTTGATTTTCAAGTTATCTGCATCTGCACAGAGGCGTCCTACTTTTGGTAGCCTGCTGCCTTCTAGATAAATGTCTCCCTACCTTAAAAAAAAAAAAAAAAAAAGATAGGATGATTCCAGGACAGTTTGTTCTCCTGCTCGATCTATATCAGGTACACAGGCCACAGCAGAACTTCCCACTCACAACCCTCTCCTTTGTTGCCTCCGGCCACTTAACCAGCCTTTCTAACCTCGTAGATTTCTCCAGTCTGAATGAAGGACACCTGTCCATTGTACCCCACCTTCCAAGGGTCACCTATCAAGGTCTGAGTGTTTTCTTTGAAGCCCTTCTTACTATGCTTGAAGTAAGGAGATGCACTCTCACACCACTCTCCCAAACCCACCACATTGACAACTTTCTCCAAAACTTATTTTGCCTAATTTCCATCTTTTTCCTCAGCTGAATTCCTAAGCTTCCCTTAGAGAGTCTGGAGGTGGGTAATGAAGCAAGGGAGGCAACACCAGTGCTCACACCCCCCTTTTAAAGGCCCGCATTACTGGGCCTAGCTCTTCACTTCGGAAGGTAGATATATTCTCCATTTATTTTTTTATTTTTTTGTTCTTGGTTCTTTTGAGGCCTTGGGTGAAACTGAGGCAAAGAAAGGAAGGAGGAATAAAAAGCTTTATTTATTTGAGCATTATTATAAAGATGGGACCTAAGAATGATAGCTATATCAGTAGGTTCTGACTCACTAGTTGGCATACATATTTTGACTTAGTGCTTTCAGTATTAGTTCATTCTTTTTTTAAATTTATTGAAATATAGTTGACATACAATATTATGTTAGTTTCAGGTGTAGTACATAGTGATTTGACATTTGCATACATTATGAAATGATCACCACAGTAAGTTTAATAATCGTCTGTCCCCAAAGTTATGAAGTATTATTGACCATATTCCTTATGCTGTATATTACATCCTCATGGCTTATTTTATAACCGAAGGGCTCTATCTCTTAATCTCTTTCACCAATTTTACCCACACCCCCAGTACCAGCAAGGAACAACCCATTTGTATCTGAGTTTGTTTTCATTTTGTTGATTTTTAATTTTTTTTGATATAGACAATATTTTTTTAATTTTTAAATTGTATTTATTTTTTATACAGCAGGTTCTTCTTAGTTGTCTATTTCATAAATATTAGGGTACACATGTCAATCCCAATCTCCCAATTCATCACACCACCATCCCCCTACACTTTCCCCCCTTGGTGTCCATACGTTTGTTCTCTACATCTGTGTCTCTATTTCTGCCCTGCAAACCGGTTCATCTGTACCATTTTTCTAGGTTCCACATATATGTGTTAACACACAATATTTGTTTTTCTCTTTCTGACTTACTTCACTCTGTATGACAGACTCTAGGTCCATCCACCTCTCTACAAATAACTCAATTTCTTTTCTTTTTATGGCTGAGTAATATTCCATTGTATATATGTACCACAACTTCTTTATCCATTCATCTCTTGATGGGCACTTAGGTTGTTTCCATGACCTGGCTATTGTAAATACTGCTGCAATGAACATTGGGGTGCATGTGTCTTTTTGAATTATGGTTTTCTCAGCATATATGCCCATTAGTGGGATTGCTGGGTCATACGGTAATTCTATTTTTAGTTTTTTAAGGAACCTCCATACTGTTCTCCATAGTGGCTGTATCAATTTACATTCCCACCAACAGTGCAAGAGTGTTCTCTTTTCTCCACACCCTCTCCAGCATTTGTTTGTACATTTTCTGATGATGCCCATTCTAACTGGTGTGAGGTGATACCTCATTGTAGTTTTGATTCCCATTTCTCTAATAATTAGTGATGTTGAGCAGCTTTCCATGTGCTTCTTGGCCATCTGTATGTCTTCTTTGGAGAAATGTCTATTTAGGTCTTCTGCCCATTTTTGGATCAGGTTGTTTGTTTTTTAATATTGAGCTGCGTAAGCTGTTTATATATTTTGGAGATTAAACCTTTGTTCGTTGATTCATTTGCAAATATTTTCTCCCATTCAGAGGATTGTCTTCTCACCTTGTTTATGGTTTCCTCCGCTGTGCAAAAGCTTTTAAGTTTCATTAGGTCCCATTTGTTTATTTTTGTTTTTATTTCCATTACTCTAGGAGGTGGGTCAAAAAAGATATTGCTGTGATTTATGTCAAAGAGTGTTCTTCCTATGTTTCCAAGAGTTTTACAGTGTCCGATCTTACATTTAGGTCTCTAATCCATTTTGAGCTTATTTTTGGGTATCGTGTTAGGGAGTGTTCTAATTTCATTCTTTTATATGTAGCTGTCCAGTTTTGCCAGCACCACTTATTGAAGAGGCAGTCTTTTCTCCATTGTATATCCTTGCCTCCTTTGTCATAGATTAGTTGACCATAGGTGTGTGGGTTTATCTCTGGGCTTTCTATCCTGTTCCACTGATCTATATTTCTGTTTTTGTGCCAGTACCATACTTTCCTGATTACTGTAGATTTGTAGCATAGTCTGAAGTTAGGGAGTCTGATTCCTCCAGCTCCATTTTTTTCCTGCAAGACTGCTTTGGCTATTCGGGGTCTTTTGTGTCTCCACACAAATGTTAAGATTTTTTTTGTTCTAGTTCTGTAAAAATTGCCATTGGTAATTTGATAGGGATTGCATTAAATTTGTAGATTGCTTTGGTTAGTACAGTCATTTTCATAATGTTGATTCTTCCAATCCAAGAACATGGTATATCTCTCCATCTGTTGGTATCATCTTTAATTTCTTTCATTAGTGTCTTATAGTTTTCTGCATGCAGGTCTTTAGTCTCCTTAGGTAGGTTTATTCCTAGGTATTTTATTCTTTTTGTTGCAATGGTGAATGGGATTGTTTCCTTAATTTCTTTTTCTGATCTTTCATTATTAGTGTATAAGAAGGCAAGAGATTTCTGTGCATTACTTTTGTATCCTGCAACTTTACCAAATTCATTGATTAGCTGTAGTAGTTTTCTGGTGGCATCTTTAGGATGCTCTATGTATAGTATCATGTCATCTGTAAACAGTGACAATTTTACTTCTTCTTTTCCAATTTGTATTCCTTTTATTTCTTTTCCTTTTCTGATTGCTGTGGCTAGGACTTCCAAAACTTTGTTGAATAATAGTGGTGAGAGTGAACATCCTTGTCTTGTTCCTGATCTTAGAGGAAATGTTTTCAGTTTTTCACCATTGAGAATGTTTGCTGTGGGTTTTTCATATATGGCCTTTATTATGTTGAGGTAGGTTCCTTCTATGCCCACTTTCTGGAGAGTTATCATAAATGGGTGTTGAATTTTGTCAAAAGCTTTTTCTGCATCTATTGAGATGATCATATGGTTTTCCTTCAATTTGTTAATGAGGTGTATCACATTGATTGATTTGTGTATATTGAAGAATGCTTGGATCCCTGGGATAAATCCCACTTGATCATGGTGTATGATCCTTTTAATGTGTTGGTGGATTCTGTTTGCTAGTATTTTGTTGAGGATTTTTGCATTTATATTCATCAGTGATACTGGTCTATAATTTTCTTTTTTTGTAGTATCTTTGTCTGGTTTTGGTATCAGGGTGATGGTGGCCTCATAGATTGAGGGAGTGTTCCTCCCTCTGCTATATTTTGGAAGAGTTTGAGAAGGATAGGTGTTAGCTCTTCTCCACATGTTTGATAGAATTCACCTGTGAAGCCATCTGGTCCTGGACTTTTGTTTGTTGGAAGATTTTTTTTTTTTTTTTTTTTTCGGTATATGGGCATCTCTCTGTTGTGGCCTCTCCCGTTGCAGAGCACAGGCTCTGGACGTGCAGGCTCAGCGGCCATGGCTCACGGGCCCAGCCACTCTGTGGCATGTGGGATCTTCCCGGACCGGGGCACGAACCTGTGTCCCCTGCATCAGCAGGTGGACTCTCAACCACTGCACCACTAGGGAAGCCCGGAGGATTTTTAGTCACAGTTTCAATTTCATTACTTGTGATTGGTCTGTTCATATTTTCTATTTCTTCCTGGTTCAGTCTTGGAAGTTTATACCTTTTTAAGAATTTGTCCATTTCTTCCAGGTTGTCCATTTTATTGGCATAGAGTTGCATTTAGCAGTCTCTTACGATGCTTTGTATTTCTGCGGTATCCATTGTTACTTCTCCTTTTCATTTCTAAC
This sequence comes from Monodon monoceros, assembly GCF_005190385.1. Taxonomy (NCBI): domain Eukaryota; kingdom Metazoa; phylum Chordata; class Mammalia; order Artiodactyla; family Monodontidae; genus Monodon; species Monodon monoceros. Next base: position 49,290,941 of record NW_021703777.1, read on the forward strand.
TTTTTTGATTTGAGTCTTCTCCCTCTTTTCCTTGATGAGTCTGGCTAAAGGTTTATCAATTTTGTTTACCTTCAAAGGATCAGCTTTTAGTTTTATTGATCTTTGCTACTGTTTTCTTTGTTTCTATTTCATTTATTTCTGCTCTGATCTTTTATTTCTTTCCTTCTGCTAATTTTGGGTTTTGTTTATTCTTCTCTAGTTCCTTGAGGTGTAACGTTAGATAGTTTGAGATTTTTCTTGTTTCTTGAGGTAGGCTTGTATTGCTATAAACTTCCCTCTTAGAACTGCTTTTGCTGCATCCCAAGGGTTTTGGATTGTTGTGTTTTCATTGTAATTTGTCTCTAGGTATTTTTTGATTTCCTCTTTGATTTCTTCAGGACCTCTTGGTTATTTAGTAACGTATTGTTTAGCCTCCGTGTATTTGTGTTTTTTATGGTTTTTTTCCCTGTAGTTGATTTCTAATCTCATAGCATTGTGGTCAGAAAAGATGCTTGATATGATATCAATTTTCTTAAACTTACTAAGGCTTGATTTGTGACCCAAGAAGTGATCCTGGAGAATGTTCCATGTGCACTTGAAAACTGTAATCTGTTTTTGGATGGAATGTCCTATAAATATTAACTCTATCCAGTCTATTGTGTCATTTAAAGCTTGTGTTTCCTTATTAATTTTCTGTCTGGATGATCTGTCCATTGTGGTAAGTGAGGTGTTAAAAGTCCCCCACTAATACTGTGTTACTGTCAGTTTCCTTTTATAGCTGTTAGCAGTTGCCTTATGTATTGAGGTGCTCCTATGTTGGGTGCATATATATTTATAATTCTTATAACTTCTTGGATTGATCCATTGATCATTATGTAGTGTCCTTCCTTGTCTCTTGTAATAGTCTTTATTTTAAAGCCTATTTTATCTGATATGAGTATTGCTACTCCAGCTTTCTTTTGATTTCCACTTGCATGGAATATCTTTTTCCAACCCCTCACTTTTAGTCTGTATGTGTCCCTAGGTATGAAGTGGGTCTCTTGTAGACAGCACCTGTATGGGTCTTGTTTTTGTATCCATTCAGCAAGCCTGTGTCTTTTGGTTGGAGCATCTAATCCATTCACATTTAAGGTAATTATCAATATGTATGTTCCTATTACCCTTTTCTTAATTGTTATGGGTTTGTTTTTGTAGGTCCTTTTCTTCTCTTGTGCTTCCCACTTAGAGAAGTTCCTTTAGCATTCGTTGTAGTGTTGGTTTGGTGGTGTTGAATTCTCTTAACTTTTGCTTGTGTGTAAAACTTTTGATTTCTCTGTCAAATTTGAATGAGATCCTTGCTGGATATTACATCCAGCAAGGTTGTAGGTTCTTCCCTTTCATCACTTTAAACATACCATGCCACTCCCTTCTGGCTTGTAGATTTTCTGCTGAGAAATCAGCTGTTAACCTTATGGGAGTTCCCTTGTATGTTGTCATATTTCCCTTGTTGCTTTCAATAATTTTTATTAATTTGATTACTATGTGTCTCGGCATGTTTCTCCTTGGGTTTATCCTGCCTGGGACTCTCTGCGCTTCCTGGACTTGGGTGGCTATTTCCTTTCCCATGTTAGGGAAGTTTGCAACTATAATCTCTTCATATATTTTCTTGGGTCCTTTCTCTCTCTCATCTCCTTCTGGGACCCCTATAATGTGAATGTTGGTGCATTTAATGTTGTCCCAGAGGTCTGTGAGACTGTCCTCAATTTTTTTCATTCTTTTTTCTTTATTCTGCTCTGCAGTAGTTATTTCCACTATTTTATCTTCCAGGTCACTTATCCATTCTTCTGCCTCAGTTATTCTACTATTGATTCCTTCTAGTGTATTTTTCATTTCAGTTATTGTTCATCTCTGTTTGTTCTCTAATTCTGCTAGGTGTTTGTTCCTTAATTCTTCTAGGTCTTTGTTAAACATTTCTCGCATCTTCTCGATCTTTGCCTCCATTCTTTTTCTGAGGTCCTGGATCATCTTCACTGTCATTATTCTGAATTCTTTTTCTGGAAGGTTGCCTATCTCCACTTCATTTAGTTGTTTTTTCTGGGGTTTTATCTTGTTCCTTCATCTGGTACAAAGTCTTCTGCCTTTCATTTTGTCTATCTTTCTGTGAATGTGGTTTTCCTTCCACAGGCTGCAGAATTGTAGTTCTTCTTGCTTCTGTTGTCTGCCCCCTACAGTTAATTCTTTTTCTTATTTTGTTTCTTTAATTTTCATTAAAGTTTATAGTATGCCATCAAATTTTGATCCATTGTCAAAAAGTGTAATTGCATATAGGTATTGAGAAAAATGCTACTTTCACCATTGATGAGTCATGTGGAAGATCCCTTTGTATATATACATTTAATGCAACATTCATTTAAAAGGAAAAAGATACTTTTTTAATATATACTTCTGGTTCCTAGGTCGAGATTATGAGAAAGATAAAGTCTGCAAGGAACTCGCCAGCCTGGGAAAAGATGACTTCACATCTTTGTAAGTATGAGGTACTTGCTCACTCTCCTAGTTACCTGACCTTGAATGAAGCTAAGTGTGAGGTATCTTCAGTTCTGTGTCAGGGACTGAACTGATCTCCATTAAGATTAAGAGGATAGAGCCCCAGGGTCAAAGTGGGCAGAGATGTCAGGCAAATGGAGGACATCCAAAGATTCCAGCTGAACTATTGTTAATATGGTCTAAGAATTTGTTACAAGTATACTAATGAGTTGAGAAAACAAGTAAGCATAGTTTTCTAAGGTGAATTAAAAGGCAAATAGTACATGCTATGACGCTGGCAAACAAAGGCAGCAAGGTAAAGGAAAGGTTCATTTGGGGAGGCTTGAGAGAGGAAAGAACATGAGGCTGGTTTGATGGAACTCCCAAACCCAAGTTCTACTGTTACAAGATGCATCTTTGTTCCAGATAAACTTATTTTTAAAGCCAATGTCATATTTTCATTAGTCAAGAACATGGGTGCAATATTCCACTAAAAAATTGAATAGATTTCATATTAAAATATGTGCAAATGTGAAAACTTTAAAAAATTCTGCATACATTGACTTCCATTTCTCCTCAGGTCAATGGTCCTATACAGCAGAAAATTTCCCAGTGCTACCTTTGAACAGATCAGTCATCTTGTGAATGAAGTTGTCTCCTTGACAGAAGCCTGCTGTGCTGAGGGGGCCGACCCTGACTGTTATGACAACAGGGTAGGATTGTGTGGTTGGCCGTGTCTATGCTGGCCCATAGAAGGGGGTCAAGACAGGCCTTTACATCATATCTTGGGGAAATTTTAGACAGCAACCCACCTACTCCAAGTTTGAGGGAGATACAAAGTCTATTATCCTAGAGCCCAAATTTATTCTGGTATAGTGAACCAATTCTGCCCATTAGTCCTACAAGGTTCAAATGAGAAAACTGGGGTGTGTATTATTAATTCATGGACCTCTTGAAATAATTCTAATATATTCTGTGTATCTTAGAAGCCTACCAATACCCATACCTGTATCATGCCAAGACTGGTACCAAGTGCCCTGGAAAAACTTAGTGTTGGTTTCAAGTTATTTGGGGGTTCAAAAATTGCCCTGTATATACACACACAGTTCTGCGTTTTCTACCTTAGAGTATACATGCAGAAATAAAAAATGCTGAAATGACAGTTTTCAAAATATAGACAACAGCTGAAAAATGTGAAACTACAGGCGTTTCTAGCAATTTACTGATACTGTCATCAGGAAGAATAAAAATGACATTTAGCTGCATCTTGATAAAGGCCTCTACAGACAAATGTCTCATTGCTCAAGACTTCAACAGTTAGCCAACAGACACAATGCTCCAAAGATCTAATTAGAATATATTCTATGACTCTTACCTATTAATTTCTTTACCTGGACCTTGTCTACATTCTAAGAACTTTATCGTTTTCTCCCACCAACAACTCCACAAATAATATGTCATTTCAACACAACCTTCTGCACTATCTTAAAATAAACAAGCAAACTACCAACTACAATCAAAAAAACAGAACACATTTTTATTTCCATTTTGTTTTACGTATTTGCTAACCCATCCCTTGACCAGAAATGTTTGGTCATAACCCATCCAAGATTGTTAGAGACAGATCATAAGAACAGAGATAGCATTGACATTTTTTGGATAACACCATTTTCCTGCTTTACAAAGCAATTTTTTTCTACAAACATTTTACTTTCTTTGTAAATTTTTTTATTTGAAAGGAGGTAATAAAAAAGGAAAAATAGGAAAGTTGCCAGGGAAAGAAATGGGAAAAGATTCACTGTTTACTTTTGGTTTACATAAATGATTCATCATGTTGCTTTGCTTTCCTTCATCGATAGGAAAGATCTTTAGAAGTTTTATCTTCAAAAGATATCTTATAAAATAACTGTAAAGATGTCAAAATCATTTTCCCATGTAAATCCCCAATTTTTTCCATGGACTTATTTCTATTTCCATGGGACTATTTCTATTCCACATTTTTATTCCAGGTATCAAATTCTTTCCAAAAAGAACATTTTGTTGCTACAACTGCTTTGGTGGTACTCTTACCATGGGCTTAGTCCGCCCACACGTATCTATGTACCACTGTTGAGGCAGTAAATTAAGTTGTACCAGTGCTTCAACCCATGATGCATAGGAGAATAAACTTTGGGACTTTGGGGAAAAAACAGGCCCTCAGGCCTCATCTTTGACCTACTGATCAGAATTTCTGTGTTATGTAGCCCAGGCATTTCTTTTTTTCTGTTCTTTTTTTTTTTTTTGGCATTTCTTATTTTTATACACTGATGCAAAAGCAGGCTAAAGAACCATTGAGTAGGAGAATGCAAATCAATGTTGAAGACAAAAGCAGTCAAGGATTAAGAGCCTGTTCATTTAACAAAGGGAGGAGAGGAGGGAAGAGGGAGGTCCCCACTCTTAGTGGTATTTAGAACAGAATACAGATGGGAGGTCACATCAGAATCAATGGAGCTTTTTCAAATGACCTCCCTCATCCTTAGAGATGTTAATATCCCTGTGGATAAACACTGTACTAGAGGATCAAACCTCTAACAGCTGCAATCCTGTACAGTTAACTTGTTAATGAAGGTTCTCTTTTGGTCCTACTCTGAATCTTAACGTAAGACCCTGTACTAGCCTATAACTAGAATAATGCAGCTTGTCATGGCCAGTTTGTTACTAATGAGAATTTTAAAATTTAAGACTAAGATGTTATACTAAATGGAGAACTATAAGCCTGGAAACTTGCACATATGTGAGTTTACTTTTCTTTTCTCATTCTAGACTTCAGCATTGTCTGCTAAGTCCTGTGAAAGTGACTCTCCATTCCCAGTGCACCCAGGAACTCCCGAGTGCTGCACCAAAGAGGGCCTTGAAAAGAAACTCTGTATGGCTGCCTTGAAGCACCAGCCACAAGAATTTCCTACCTATGTAGAGCCAACAAATGATGAGATCTGTGAGGCATTCAGGAAAGATCCCAAGGGGTTTGCTGATCAGTAAGCTGCTTTCATCATATGTAAAACTTCAGGGCATAAAATAACATACATGTCTAATCTAACCCCCTATTCTATATAAACACCTCTTGTACCGCAACCGGGACAATTACCAATAACGAAAACTTGACTATCACCCACAACATCCCATCTCTGTAAGTGCCTATTACAAATAGCTTTCGCAGATGGAGATGAAGTCAACTTTCCCAAACGTCTACCCTCTCTCATCCTAGTTCTAGTATCTGAAGCAGACTCACTTGGATCCCCTGTCCACATGACACGTTCAAATATTTGACAGCAGCTGTTGTGATTCCTCTTATGTTAAGGATCCTTGCATACTCCATCTGATAGAATTTTATTGCTGTGCACAAGTATTTAATTTCCAGTAGAGCACAAGAAATAAACAGTTTTTCACTCTTACAGTACATTCCCAGAAACACTTGTGAACATGACACTTGTTGTACCACATTAGTGGACATATTACTTTTACCTTCTTGTTTAACATTCACGAAGAGCCGATTATATATTGATTCTTTACTCTCAGAAGATCATAAAATTGGAAAAAAATTATGATAATAGAAAAAATATATATACACACACAGAAGTCAAAAGCAACATCATTCAAACTGGCTTAGGAGTATGAAATCTAGGTCGTGATTTCATAAAAGTTGGTTGGCTTGCCCATCCCTGTAAATTCAGGGAGGATTTTGCCTAAGATCTCAGTCTCTTTAGACACTTAGTGGCTTATGCTCACAAAAATTAAAATAATTTCAACAAACAAGCCTATACACAGCAATTGTCTAGAATAAACAGATAATGAAAGATAATTCCATTACCTTCATTTCAATTTTTTTCACCAACGTTAATAAGCAGCTACCGTAGGCCATGCATATGGCAGACGCTAAAGGAATAAAGGGATAAATGACCCCTTCCAAGTAATCTACGTGGAAATTTAGAAACGATTTTTTAAATGAAGATATTGATTAAAAGTGACTAGTATTATAACCCTTTCTCTAAATCCCTAGTGCTTTTTAGATATTATAACTATCAACTAACATGCACCCTTTTTCCATCAAAATACTTCTGAAAAAGACTGTTTCCCACAAATGTTTTGACCAATCCTATTTTTCCCCCCACAGATTTATGTATGAATATTCCATTAATTATGGACAAGCTCCTCTGACACTATTAGTCAGTTACACCAAGAGTTCTCTCTCCATGGTAGGGTTGTGCTGTACCTCACCAAACCCAACAGTATGCTTTTTGAAAGAGGTAAGTGTCATTTTGTTACATAGTTCTTTTTTCTTCTTCTTCTATTAATGCCGTTCCTTTCAAATAATGTTAGAAAGATTCCGATTCTGGAATCCATAAACGTTTTTAAAATGCCTCTTTCGTATTTTGTTAATTGGAAAAAACACACGATCACCTCTGGGGAAAAAGTTCCGTTGGTCAGGATTCAGTTTTCTAGTCATCAAAAGGAGTCCAAATGGTCTCTTTTTGGCCATTCTTGCACACTGCTTTCAATGGATCCTGACCATCTAATGACATTCTCTCATTTATTTTCTAGAGACTTCAGCTTAAACATTTATCACTTCTCACCACAATGTCAAATAGAATCTGTTCACAATACTCTGCTTATGGGAAGGAGAAATCAAGGCTCAGGTAAAGATTTAGCACCATCAGCATGTATAGCTGTTTGTTTCTGCACTATTGATCCATAATATTAGGATTCTCTAAGAAAATGTTTGTAATAGAAGATACAGACCATAGTGTTATGCTCCGATAATCCTCAAGTAGGGCCCAGTTATTTTTTCTTTTCTCTACACAAAATATGAATAAGGAACAAAATTTTCTAAACCATAATTTGATTTTAATCAACCTTTTCCATATGCTCATATGGGAAGACTGGTAGACCACTAGAAATTATCTCCTCAGTATTCATATTAGCATGTATTACAAACACATGAGCAAAAACAATCGTTTTTATTCATCACGTGTTACTTGCTTTGCCTATGTTTTCCTTGGGAAAAAACTTCCTGAATTCTTGTTATATGAAGCTTTGTGCTCTATAGTGTACATCTCTTAAGCTTCATGAATTTATTCTAATTACTTACTTTGTTTATAAGCTTCATTTTATTTTTGTATGGCTATTGTTAATTTCACAATTTTGACAGTTTCTATGTTTACACTTCCCTCAACTTCTCAGACATCTAGATTTGCCAGCTTTATATCTTCAGTATTTAGAGTCTCTTTAATTCCTTTTACTCTGATCCACAAGTGTTTTCCTCTAATGGTAATGAAAGAATTCATGCTGGGACCAGATCTTAAGGTTCCCCCAAAGGGCATAGAAACTACTTTCACAAGTCCTTTAAAAATAATCTTCCACTAGAACTACTGAAATACTAAATGGCATCTTCTCTAAAACTTCCCTTTAGTTTTCCTTGCATTTAGAGTATTTGGCATGCAGAGCATAGGAATTCATAGTATAAAACCCCCTATAACAATATACATATATGTCTTAATCATAAATTTATACTTGCATTAGTGTCTAGGAATTTACTCCAAGGAACTATCACTGAGTGTGGACAAAGATTTAGCTAAAAACATTGCTGCCACATTTTTTTTTTAATATGAAAAACTTAGATATTTCCTAATACAGCATATTTAAATCAATCATGATATATCCATTTATGAGAGAATGCCATACAGTTTGTTATAATTATATTTTAAAAGAATATTTATTGAAAACAAAGTATTGCTAAAAGAAATCAAAACTACAAATAGATATTTCATGCTTATGGATTGGAAGAATGTTGTAAAAATATCCATACTATCCAAAGCAATCTACAGATTCAATGTAATCTCTATCAATATCCCAATGGCATTTTTTTTTTTTTTTTTTTGCCGAAACAGAAAAAAAAAATCACCCTAAAATTCATATGGAATATCAAGGGACTCCTTATAGCCAAAACAATCTGGAAAAAGAACAACAAAGTTGGAGGTCTCACACTTTGATTTCAAAACATATTACAAAGCAACAGTAATAAAGACACTGTGGTATGGGCATAACAAGATACAGAGAGACCAGTGGAAAAGAATAGAGTGCTCATATAGAAACCCTAATATATATATGGCCAAATGATTTTCCACAAGGGTGCCAAAACTACATGATTGAGAAAAAAGTCTCTTCAACAAATTGTGCGGAAAAATTGGATTTGCACTTGCAAAAGAATGAAGTTGAACCCTTACCTTACACCATGCATTAAAATTAATTCAAAATGGATTAAAGATCTAAATCTATAAAACTCCTAGAAGAAAACACAGGGAATAAACTTCAGGCCATTGGATTTGGCAATTTCTTGGAAATGACAACAAAGCATAGGTCACAGCAAAACTAGATATACAGGACTACATCAAGCTTAAACTACTGCACTTTAAAGGAAAAAACCAAGTGAAAAGGCAATCTATGGGATGGAAGAAAATATTTGCAAGTCATCTATCTAATAAGGGTTTAATATCTAGAATGTGTAAGGAACTTCTACAGCTCAACAAAAAATAACTTGATTAAAAATAATTGAATAGATGATTCAACAAGAGATATGTAAGTGGAAAGATATTCAACATCACTAATCATAAGAGAAATACAAATCAAAGCCACAATGAGATATCATCTCACACCTATTAGGATGGCCACTACCAAAAGAACAGAAAATGAGTGTTGGCAAGGATATGGAGAAATTGGAATCCTTGTGCACTGCTGATGGGAATGCAAAATGGTACAGCCATTGTGAAAGATAGTATGAAGGTTTTTCAAAAATTTTAAAATAGAGTCACCATATGATCCAGCAATCTCACTTCTGCATATATATCCAGGGAAATTCAAAGCAGAACCTCAAGGAGATATTTGCACACCCATGTTAACTGTAGCGTTATTCACAATAGTCAAGAGGTAGAAGCAACCCAAATGTCCACTGACAGATGAATGGATAATGTGTGATACATACATACAATACATACCTATATTACATATTATATAGTCTTAAACTCCTGTTACATGCTACAACATGGATGAACATTGAGGACGTTAGGCTAAGCAAAATAAGCAGTCACAAAAGGACAAATACTGTATGATTTCACTCATATAGAATATCTAAAGTAATAAAAGTCATAGAAAAAGAAAGCAAAAAGGTAGAAGCTCACCAAAGGCTGAGGGTGGATCAGTGGGGAGGGGGCAGTATTTAAGGGTTTCGAGTTTTAATTTTGCAAGATAAATTTCTAGAGATCTGTTATATAAAAGTAAATATACTTAACATTGCTGAACTTAAAAATGGTTAAGATGGCCAATTTTATGTTTTTTGCTGCAATTTAAAAAGAATGATATAGAACCTATTCCTGATATATTAAGTGAAAAAGGAAAATAGGTGAATGGTATAGCAGAGCATAATCGCTTATAAGATACCTTGTAAGCCTTATAAAATACTTCAGGGTAATACATCAAAACATCAACATTTATTAACTCTGTGGTCTAGGGCTATAGGTCTTCATTATTTCTTTTATCTGTAGTTTCTAAATGAACTCATGAAAACTTTTAAACACGATGAGGGGTCACAAAAACACAGCGCTGGCCTTATGAATAGACATTAGTGCTTTATTTATTGCCATTTTAGATCTAACATTTTTTTATCACAACTATTTTTTAACATCTTTATTGGAGTATAATTGCTTTACAATGTTGTGTTAGTTTCTGCTGTATAACAAAGTGAATCAGCTATACGTTAGATCTAACATTTTAAAGGCGTTCTTCAACTACGTAGATCTGGCCACATAGAAGCTCTATATCAGTACTGAAAATATGAAAAGATTCATTGGGGATGACTGAATTCTGAATAGTGACTTCTGCACAAAGGATCCATCACATAGCAGTTGTGCTCTATGCAGCCGCTGAGGAATTAAAATTATGCTATTACTCCTCCCGACTCTGTGTTCATAATGAAACCAAAAAAACTGAGAATATGGGTAAGCTACTAATTCACTTTTAACTGTTTAGCCATCTCATAAAATTTGCCCAAAAAGTGCCTACTGCAAATCTGGAGGATGTTTTGCCACTGGCTGAAGGTATTACCACAATCCTCTCCAAGTGCTGTGAGTCTGCCTCCGAGGACTGCATGGCTAAGGAGGTAAGAAAATCATCATTAACATGAGCCACATACTGAGTGGCAGGCATTCTCCTAAGCTGCTTTTTATCTGCATCATCTCAATGAATCCTCATATGTATCCTATGAAATTTAAATATATTGTTAACTCAGTTTTACAGATGAGGAAACAGAAGATTAGCAAGGTTTAATAATTTGAAGTCATACAACTAGCAAGTGGCAAAGTCCACACACAAGGACAACATTCTGATTCCCAAGACCTTACTCTACCTACAGAGCCCAATGCAGATCTACTAGTCATGTATAGTTAAGTTTAAATTAAACAAGTTTAAACTTCAACTTTGGTAACACTAGCCACTTTTCAAATGCTCAGTATTGCACAGTACAGATAGAAATTATTTATTTCATCATTCATTATCTGTTCTATGAGACAACACTACAACCATTATTTAAAGTGTCTAATGTTTTTGTTATGTCTATTAAAATTTGATAGTCATCCAAATTTCTCACCTTCCATTTATATAATCCTTTCAAGTAGATACAAATTGGAACTGTTACTTAAATAAAAGTCACTACGTGTCTGTGGACCTCTTTAGAGATAGATACTTTGTTACCTGGCCTTTTTTCATTAAGGATACCTGTCTATGTCCATAGATGTTTTTCTATAACCTGACTTATAATGGCTAAGTGGGACTCTATGTATGTATTGCATATGCTGCATTAATCTACCTAGATATGCCATCTTTTTATTTAACCAGTCCCCTTTTATTGGATTTAGGTTGTTTCAGTTTAATATGTTAAGCAATGCTGCCCTTAATAGCCTTATAGCTAAATCTTCCCTTCACCCATAATTATTTTCTGAGAGTAAATTCGTGGAAATCAGATTGTATACTTTAAGGCTCTTAGTACACATTGACAAACTGCCCTCCGCAAATGTCCTACCAATGTACCTTGAAAGAGCATTCACACTGACTTTTGTAAGCCTTCCTTATTTTTAATTAGACTAACTAGGAAACTAACAATGCACAAACTCACAATTGCTTTTGTAGCTGCCTGAGTACACAGTAAAAATCTGTGACAACTTATCCACAAAGAATTCTAAGTTTAAGGACTGTTGTCAAGAAAGAACACCCATGGACATTTTTGTGTGCACTTACTTCATGCCAGCTGCCCAAAACCCTGACCTACCAGATGTCAAGTTGCCCACAAACAAAGATGTGTGTGATAAAGGAAACACCAAAGTCCTGGATCAGTAAGTAGGGTTGATCTAATTTGACAGTATTGATATTCACTAGCATTAAGTGACAAAGAAATTAAAATGGGAAGAAATAGTAAGCCTTTATCTGTTTTCCTCCAGCTAAGAACTAAAATAAACCATTGGTTGCGTATACTGAGTTGCATGAACTACGAGTACGTGCATACTTGAGGTGTAAAAATATTTCTTAATTAAGTCAACAGGCCCTAAAATCAATTACCAGTATTAGAGAGCAGGATTTAGACTGAATTTAGATTGAAACTAATTTACATTTGTCTAAGTACTCATTTTTTTTTTTTTTTTTTTTTTGCGGTACGCGGGCCTCTCACTGCTGTGGCCTCTCCCGTTGCGGAGCACAGGCTCCGGACGCGCAGGCTCAGCGGCCATGGCTCACGGGCCCAGCCGCTCCGCGGCATGTGGGATCTTCCCGGACCGGGGCACGAACCCGCGTCCCCTGCATAGGCAGGCGGACTCTCAACCACTGCGCCACCAGGGAAGCCCCTCTTTGTTTTTATAAATGCATAAACAATGGGAAGAGACAATGGAAGAATTTACACAAACTACTTTCACAGAAAAGCTACCCAAGTTACTCACTTGATGCTTTATATAGGGTTCATTGTATTATAGTTGCATAAAGGACAGTTCCATAGGCATGTGAAGTAGATCTGCTTATATATAAATATATAAACAAATTTATATGTAGTACATACAGCATTTTACTTAAGTTAAATTAACTAGTTACAATAGCTTCAAAGCAACTGTTAATAATTTGCATTCAAATGAGAATATTGATTTTAACTTCAAACCTGTTGATTTGGAGTCAATTTTAATTAAATCTTATTTTTAATTAAGAAGGCAGGTATTCTGCCTTAATAGATGTCAAATTTCAAAACATGACATGCCTACACAAATCTACCCATTGTTAAAGAGTGTTATCTCCTTTCTCTTTCATGCCAGGTATACGTTTGATCTAAGTAGGAAGACTCATGTTCCAGAAGTATTCCTCAGTAAAATACTTAAGCCAACCCTGAAAAGCCTTGATGAATGCTGCCACTCTGAAGACTCTACTGCCTGTTTCAATGCTAAGGTACAATGTGCTACATTTTCTTTATCAACTTTGCTATAGATCAAGGGTTGGTAAACTGCAGCTCATAGGGCAAATCTGGCCTGGTGTCTGTGATCTAAGAATGGTCTTACATTTTTAAATGCCCTAAAAATAGTAATATTATACATGAAAATTATATAAGACTCCCACATCAGTGTTCATAACGTTTCATTGGCATATAGCTCTACTTATTGTTTATGGCTGTTTTGCCATGGTGGTAGTTGAGTAGGTACAGCAGAGACTGTATAGGACTTACAAAGCTTAAAATATTTACAATCTGGTCTTACGTAGAAAATGTTAGCCAATATCTGATAATAGATAATAAACACTCATCTTGATACATTGCATGGAGTTCTGATTTAACATCTCCCTGGACAGTGTTTCAAGACAAATAACTGTTTTCTTACAGGGTCCTCAATTGACGAGAGAACTATCTTCTTTCATTGAAAAGGGACAAGAACTGTGTGCCGATTATTCAGAAAACACATTTACGGAGTACAAGAAAAAGTAAGGGACTTGTTCTGGCTGATTCCTCCAAATTTATCAATAATAGTAGCCCAGTACTGCTATTTGAAGAAGAGTTGAAGACTTTAGATGTGCTAAGTCAAAAAGGAAGGCATTTCTTTATAAATAAGTGTTAACACTAAAATAATAGGCCATAATAATAAAAAGTTTTACTGGCTTCCTGGAAAATCTCTGTTGAGAAGATCATATCATTCTCAACTTGATTAATTTCTTAGATTCATTTCAAATCATTTTGAACAACACAGATCAAGCAAGCACAAATACAACCCCACAAAAAGACCTTTATAAAGAATCCCAAAAGGATGACACCTTCTTCAGTGACCCCCATGAAGTCTACCTTAACAAAGCTCTAAAAGAAAAAAAGCTGTGAAATCCTTAAGTTCAAAATGGTTATTTCCCAGTTAACAGGAAATTACATAATTAATAGATTATGGAGGCGTTATAGAATGTTACAGATAATGCAAGATTAAGTTCTCTGCCAACAGTTTTGAACTCCAGGATTACACGGGGCAACTGAGTGATAATTTATATAATCTCAATACATTAAAAATGTTAATGCAGTAAAATTGACATTTTGAGTTTTGAAAGTAGAGAAGATGGAAACGATTGAGTCTAGGTATTTACAATCCCATACATGCCCTTTTTCTCCCTATCCTACCAGAGTTCCTTCTGGTCTGACTTGCTTTCCCTCCCAGCTGGAACCAACTCTTTTCAATAACGCTTTTATAAGCAGGCTAGTCACCCTCACCCTCTTGTCCTTTCCCTGTATCCATTTTACTAATCCCAACTCCAGATAAACTTGGGTCTCTACTACTTCCCAATCCCACTACTGAGTGGGCTGGCAAGTATTTCTTGGAGAAAGTCGTAAACCAGGCTGAGTCATAAACCATTATGAGGGTAGAGAGTTACCAAGATCATAGACCAATCAAACTGGGAGAGAATCAAGAGAATTCAGACCCTAGCACCGTCTTGAAAGGGAGATAGAGAGTTAGTTAATAGTAGAGCTAAAAACAAGAGCCAAAGTTTCTAACCTTTTTTGTGTTTTCTAGTACAGCTAGTTGAGAAGTAGGCAAGCTGAAGGGAAAATTACATAAAATGAGGGAGAATACATGAAGGTGACAAAGTCCTCTAAGGGAAGTATTCTTTGAGGAGTTTGAGATCTAGAACTTGAGAGAAGATGAAAGGTCAGGGAGGATAGAGGAGGAAGTCATCCATGCTGATTGATGCAAATGAGCGAATGAAAGGGGAAAGGCGGGAATTCAAATTCAGCAACAGTTTGTATGTTTACTTTCATGATCTAAAGAGACAGGTTTCACTTTCTAATCTCAAATTGAGGCACTAAAAATCATCCCACAGATATTAAGTTTTCTTAAGAAGGGCAACTATATTTTCCTTTTTTGTTGCTAAAGATCTGAAGTGGCTATCATTTTGCACTAGACGTGTTTATAAAACACATCTAGTAAAACTTCACATAAAATTGGCCTTTCAGACTGGCAGAGAGGCTAAGAGGAAAACTGCCTGATGCCACAGAGACAGAACTCGAAGAGCTGGTTGACAAGCGCTCAGACTTTGCCTCCAAGTGTTGTTCTATAAACTCACCTCCTCTCTACTGCAATTCAGAGGTAAGAAAATTTAACCCTCTACTTAACCACTGCATAGTATTAAGAACTTATATAGTAAGATTTACTCATTTGTTACTGATTGCCTGATGGAGAAATGTTTTGTTGGCCTTTTCAGATGCAGTAATCCATTTGTTTACATCCTCCATTTGACCCATTATTCTCCAGCAGTCATTTCAGAATGCTATATTAGAATAGTCAAAAAAGATAAAGAGAGCACTCCATTTCACTTTACAGCTAATTTGGAGGTATTAGTGACAATTCCAAGAATTTTGATGTCTCACCCATTCTATTTCTGCAGTATAGAGGCAGGGTTAAGAACAACTCTATGCCATACCAAAATAGTATCTTCCTTTGCTCACCTCTTTCTAAAGTTCATGATATTAAGTTGTATCCCTTTTGGCCGGATTTAACTATTGTTGGTTTTGTTGTCTATTGGGAAGGAAACATTTATGATCCATTTTGGACCCATCATGTTTGCTTTTACATAAAAGTAATTTAACTATAGTGTAAAAGTTAATACTACGGGGCTTCCCTGGTGGCGCAGTGGTTGAGAGTCTGCCTGCCGATGCAGGGGACACAGGTTCGTGCCCCGGTCCGGGAAGATCCCACATGCCGCAGAGAGGCTGGGCCCATGAGCCATGGCCGCTGGGCATGCGCGTCCGGAGCCTGTGCTCTGCAACGGGAGAGGCCACAACAGCGAGAGGCCCGCGTACCGCAAAAAAATTAATTAATTAAAAAAAAAAAAGTTAATACTACTTAGGCCAGTGATTTAATGCCAATTAGAAGTCCCTTTCTATAAGTTAAAGAATTTTTTCAAGAACTTACATGAATTTTTGTTCATCTAAACCATGAAAGCAACAAAGGCTGGTTTCATTTTATTATTCTATTATTTTTCTATTCTATTTCTATTACTATTCTATCAGAGCACATTTGATAATATCCTAAAACTTAATAAAAATCACAAAAGTTTGTGTGTCAGAAGAAAACCTTGAAGCTCATTTAGTGTACTTTTTTACTCAGTTAATCCCTTCCACAGGTCATTCAGCTTCCATTTAAATACAGTCAATTTATTTTCTCTTAGAGGTAGACTATTTTCACTGCCCAGTGGCTTCATTTATGAGAACATTTTTCTATAAACTAAACCATGATATTCTCCTCATAATTTCTACTGAGTCTAGTCTGGCTTTCTCTACCAACTAGAAAATGTCTTTCTCTCTTCTCAGTAGAGGCTCTTTTATATTTGAAGCGGTTTTTGGAAAGTCAGACTGTGAAAAGCTGTTTGTGCCTTTGTTTTTATTCTTTTAAGTTTGGGGTTATACGTACCCAATTCTCTTAACGTTTTAGTGAAGTTTCGTTTTTCACCGTATACTGCCAAACAAAGCCGTAAATTAACAAATCGAGCTACATCATATTGTTTGTCTTTCTTCTCTATACCCTTGAAGATTCTGATTTCTCCTCCAATTTCCATGTACACACTCCAATCCCAAACCTATTTGCCAACCTTGTTTGTAATAATTTGTAAAGTCAGAATTCCAGACGAAAAGGGTACAATAGAATAAAAGCCTGTTCTTTAAATTCTGCTGAGAAATATATCATGTTCACCTTTCATTGAAATTCAAAACAAGTAAGATTCTAAACAAAAACTGAAAGACTTGGAGTATTAGGATATTTTGGTCATTATCGGCATTAAAACATTTAGCATAAGGCAACTAAATAGAACAGTTCCTTCCTGGACTACCAACTGGCTTTGGGTAATATAAATAGCAGCTTAGGCTGCCTTTTCCAGAAGGGGGAAAAAAAAAAAAAGTCACCCTACCTAAAAGGTGTTTTCTATCAGCAGAATTTGCTCTGACGGTCTCATGCAGTCATCAAGAAAAAAAAAAAAAGCCTAAATCCTTTTCTTATATTCTGTCAAAATACCACTTTTGTAACCCATCTCTAGTCCCATCATCTGTTCATCCAGCTACAAATTTTTTGACCTCATACGAGACAAACTGAGCTTTATGCACGAAGCACATGCTTCCTTCAAGCCTCTTGCTTTTCATTTCTTTAATCTACTTTTCACTATATTTTTCGTTATAACACATTGCCGTTTTTAAACTTTATTTTCAACAACCATGATGAGAAGGCAGTTTGGTAGTGTTCTATTTTCTTGCTTTATAACCAGTAAATTTATAGCAGTGCTGCTGCTGAGCAGCCAGACTTTCCGTAATAGCTAAAGAACAGTGAGAGGAATGGAGTTGAGATACTCATGAACATTTGATTATTTAGAGCCCTCGGACGTTAGACCCTCTGGTGTTTGTTAGCCTTTTTGATTGTCTTTCTACGTTAATCTCATTGTGAGGTAGGTGTGCTCACCTCTGCTTTCTGACTTCAATCCGCTAGAACAGCATTCACTTTAATTCTCAATGCTGAGTGTAAATATTTGTCCCATTTACCCTATAATTTGGATGACTTCTCATTAAGTTTATCATTTAATCTCCTCATCCAAATGCTTGACAGTTTCTTTTCCTTATAAGTAGTGCCCATCTACCACATTCACTCCAAGTCATTTATATCCAGGGATCCATTTCTGTCTGCCATTCTAAATATACTTGGCACAGTTGCTAGAAGAGTGGCAGAAGGGGCCTCTGAACCATGCTAAATCAGTGTTTCATTACGTGGTCATCTACCCCTACCTACCCTCACCCTGATCTTGAAATCAACAGGAAACAGAACCATCAGTGTAATTTTCTTTCGGCTCTACCACGGCACTCAGAACTGGTCCATTTTTATATTCCGTAGAGGCCCACTGACTGTAGAAAAACTTACCGCTGCAAAATTAGACTTGATTTTTATTTCTCTCCATCATTCAGGCAAGGCATCCCTGTTCATTCTTCTGAAAACTCATTACTATGCTATCCCTAAGATGTCCCAACAGATTTCCCAAAGTTTTCAGAAAGCCACTGTTATGTGCTGGAGTTGATCATTAAAATTTCAAAGACAGTCAAATGCAAATAGCCAAGAGAAGCTGGGCAAAGAGGAGGCTGACTCTTCCTCTCTCATCCCCTTCACCTCCTGCTCTCCCCTTTTCTTCTCTCCCATACTTCAGGAAAAATTGTTACATCTCTCAGTATAAGTAGATTTTATAATCCTCAGTGTCATAGCTAGCAATTATTAAACCATTTCTATTTGTTAAGCAGAATATTAATAGCTTTACTAAGTGTATTTATAGAATGATCTAAAACAATTCTAAATGTTAGGTAACATTATAATTCCCCTTTACACATCGGTTGAGTGAGATATAGAGATTATATAAGGAAAATCATAAGTTTATTTCATGAGTCTGTTACTGTCACTCCATGTCATTGTCAGAATTCAGTGGGAATTCAGCTAATAATGACAAAGGCAAATTACCGATACCGGAAGACTATTAATTACTGACTGAAAATCCAAAATTATTGTTAAAATAGAAAAAATGATACCAGGTCAGTAGTATCACTCTGAATTCCATTCATCCCACTTCCTTGGAATCTTCTTTCATTAGTTACACTCTTTTGTTTCAACAATACCTTTTTAATGATTCTAAGTTACTTATCTCCTGATCTTAAAAAACTAAGATACTTTAGACGCTACTCCCTAGCTTTTTTTTCCTCCTTCTCTTACAGCCAAGATTCTTGAAAGAACGGTATATACTCTCATTCCTTACACCTCTTATTAATTCCTCTACCCTTTGCAGTACGGCTTCTGATGCTACCATACCACTGATGGCAAAGTCACACTGAAATCTTCTTGCTAAATCTAATAAACATTTTTCAGTCCTTATCTTACCAGCCTTCTCTGCAAAACACTTGATACCCACAATTATTTTTCTTCTTGAAACAATTGTCATCTGCATTATCATATTCTACCTTTTTCCTTCTGACTCTTCCCTTCTTACTCTCTTTAGTATTGTCTTCCTCTCTACCTATCCCTTAAGTTTCCATGTTTTCCAGAGTTTTTCCTTGATCTTCTTCACTCTTCATGACATGACATTTTCCCTGAGTGTTCTCATCCATGGACATGCCTCCAATCTTCAAATCTCTACCTCTAGCCAGAATCTCTCCCCTCAGCACCAACGTTTTTATCCAACTGTCCATGGGGGCTCTCTTGTCCCACAAGAAATTCAAACTCAACATGCCCTAAGTCTTTCCCCTAAAACCCCCTCTTATTTCCTAAATGTATAAATATTATCGTCATTCACATTGTCTAAAATGGAATCCTTGACTTCTATATACATTCAACTAAATTCCAAATCCTATCAATTCTAACTCTTCAATATCTCTCAGTAGATACCTTCTTCTACATTATCAGTACTCTTCGGCAATCTTTTGCCGGGATTACACCCTTGGTCTCCCATCTCCAGTCTTCCTCCAGTGCCTCACACCCAATTCCATCTCTATACTGAGGTCAAAATAAACTTTGCAAAGCACAAAATGGTTAATACATTCTAATTGCTCTCTGTTGCTTCTAAATTGAAGTCCAATTTTCTTTTTTAATCAAAGAATTTGGACCCTTGGTTTCCTCTCCAAACTGATCATTACTTCTTGCTCCTCTTGTGTTGGTTCTCCTGAACTACTTGCAATTTTTCAAGTACATTAAAGTTGCTCTTACCTCAAGGTTTTGCACCTAATGACTCCTCCTAGATTGCCCTATTCGCACCCTATAACGTGGCTCAATCTTTCATCAAGATTCTGGATTCAATTTAGACACCACCTCCTCTGGGAATCCTTCCCTGGCACCCAAGCTGTTATGCTTTAACATTCAGTGCACACCC
This sequence comes from Monodon monoceros, assembly GCF_005190385.1. NCBI lineage: Eukaryota > Metazoa > Chordata > Mammalia > Artiodactyla > Monodontidae > Monodon > Monodon monoceros. The sequence continues at coordinate 49,310,891 of NW_021703777.1, forward strand.
AATAATTAGCACCTATTAACTATTGTCATTTGTTCCTTGTCTTTTTTCCTGGAATACTGTAAACTCTTCAAGAGCAGGGACACTGTAAAACTAAATAAGGATGTGAAGGATGGTCAATTAAAAGTTCAATATAAAACTGCATTTTGACAAGAATCCTTTCCTCTAAACAAGGTTCAAAAAAATTTATTATACCTTTTGAAATGACCTACTAGTCTACAAACAAAACACTCCATGATTTAAGTAATTTTTTTCATTTCAGATTGATGCTGAAATGAATACCCTACAGTCCTGATGCATGTGTACTGTCTTTGGTAAGTACAGTTTTAAAAGGCAGCAAAGAACCCAGCTTTGTACAATGTATCTTTAAAATCATAATGGGAAGGAGACTATTTGTCCAAATTATTCTAACAATTATTTAAAGTCATTTTATGAGACTATTTTATGAGATGAGAATATTAAGCATATGGAAAAGTCAAGGAGCTTACACAAGTATATACGACCAACTTCTGACAAATTTAGGACTAGAATTCAGATCCCCAGCCTGGTACTATATCCATCTTAACCTCATATCTAAAATAATGACAGTATAGAGATCATTTCAGGGATTTTAATGCATTCAATAGAAAAAACTGAGTTCAAAGACAGAGATCATCAAGTCTTAAAGATAACATGGCAGGGTTCTCAGAAGGCAAGCGGCATTCCTCAAATTAAAGCAACACTGGAAATAGTACCACTTTCTTCTTTCAGATATTACATTTTCACCCATTAAGAAACGCCTGATAAAGATATTAAAAGTATAAAATAATTTCGATAGAACTCCATACTTTAAACTGAAGGTGATCTCAACTGTGCACATTTCTACAAAAATATTTTCTCTCTAGATTTAATTGTATTCATTTTAAAGATATTGCTTCTGGGCTTCCCTGGTGGCGCAGTGGTTGAGAGTCCGCCTGCCGATGCAGAGGACACGGGTTCGTGCCCCGGTCCGGGAAGATCCCACATGCCGCGGACCGGCTGGGCCCGTGAGCCACGGCCGCTGAGCCTGCACGTCCGGAGCCTGTGCTCCGCATCGGGAGAGGCCACAACAGTGAGAGGCCCGCATACCGCAACAACAACAACAACAAAAGATATTGCTTCTGAAATTTAAAAAAATGATTTAAAAAAGTGGTTTTGGCTTATCTCAGATCTTAAACAGGCTTTTCAATGATGTAAAATTTTAACTGCCGATTTACTGGTATCTTTCCTAAAATGATATGAAAGCAAAAGCCTTTGACTAGTGAAATTCAAGCTTCCAACTATCAACAATATGAATCATTAGAAACAGCAAAAGAAAATTAACATTCTGAGAGGCACTGCAATGGAGATGATCAAGGAAACTCATTTTTGGAATCACCCAATCTGGATTAGAATCCCCTCTCCGTCTATCTTTATAAACTTAAATTATACTGCCTAGAGCTCAGTTCCCTTTCTGTAAGAAGAAAATTGTAATATCTACTTCTCACATTGTTGTAATGATTAAGTGAAATGATTATGCATATAAAATTCCTAGAAAATAGTAGCAGTAATACTAGCAAAGTTGTTACTACTGCCGCTTCTACTACTGATACAACTGTTGACTAAAGAAAAACATACAACCTGAAAGTTGTGAGTTATGTTTTATTTGGGAACCTTACTGAGGACTATAGCCCAGGAGACAGCCTCTCAGATAGCTCTGAGGAGGTAAGGGAGGAGCCAGGATATATAGGCGTTTTTTTGCTGAAAAAACAAACATGAAGTTGAACATCAAAGATGATTGCTAATCACAAAGAACAGACATCTCAAGTTAGTGATTTTAGTTCTTTTCTATTATATGGGAAGGTGCAAGAATCTGGGGTCATTGAAATTATTGCTTTAGATATGCATAGAGCCAGAATCCAGAGCACAGAAAGTTTTCTGTTTTTCTCCATCCTGAATTCCCCTCAGGGCACACTGTCAGGACAGCTGCAGTGTCTGACGGCAGGCAACGTTCTTTGTCTGCAATATGAATCTAAACTAAAACAAGTTTCCCTGCCTATATATTCTTGTGCTTTTGCACATGAATATTGTGTCTTAAAGGGAAAGTAAGTTCACTGAACTATTTCTGGAGAAAAAGACCACACCTGAAACTAATATGTCACTTATACCTCAATTAAAAAATTAAAAGCGAAGTTACTTTGAGTATAACTATTCTAGAGTTAAAAATAGTATCTGCTCTCTGTTGCTGCTAAACTAATCGTTTTCCCTCATTTAAATTAATTCAGTCTCCCTTCATCTCAATCCACATATAATCTATATAGAGTTAAAATCCCAATACACAAGTTACCTCACCTCCCACCCTTTGAGGTATCCCTAGCCTTAATAAGAATTCGGGTCGTTTGGAAAGCCATATAACTTCTCCTTTGAATTTGCTTTCACCGGATTATGTTATTCTCTAGGAACTCAGTGCATTTTTTGGTGTCTCATGTATATTCATATTCTTTCAGTCCCTGGGAGCACAAATTGAAAAAGAGGGTATTTTAAGGAGAGGAAACACTAATTTGGTAGAGTTTTTTTTTTTTTAACCTAACAACTTTCTGAAATATTTAATGCTGGCTAAATCAACAGGTAAACTGTTTTTTTCAGTGACAGATTAATGAAGGGTTCTAATATACTGATTCTTCTGGTTCTAGTCATTATCTTCTATAACTATTTTATCATTTCTCTCGCATTAGTCAATATTTTTCTATGGCCTTTAATTAGCCCTTCAATTTCTGCATCACCCAATTGTTTGGCCACCCAAACACATTTTGATGAGCTAGAAGGAAGCCCTAAAAATCACTCACATATTCCTTCCATAGGTTTCAAGCTCTATTTTACCCACTGCCTGTTTATTATAACCACAACCTGCAATTATAAAGGGTTGTTATACTTGGAGCGGTTATGTGGCTTTGAAAGAGCAAATTATACCTTGTTCACAAGGTTGTGGGACTGGGGCACTTGACATCTAGAAGTAATGATGCCATAACCTAACGGTTCTATTAGGTTTCTAGAACACAGCCAGCAGATTATGATTCTTGGGTTCCAGGTAGAATTCTGTAGCTCTGTAGGACAATCCTGGATTCATTTAATTATGAGCAGTCGTGAGCTGCTCTGAATCCAGCACTTGACTTTGATTCCAAACTAAGTCGTGAGCACTTGTCTTCCCTCCCCCCTCTCCCCCCAGACCAGCCTTTTCTTCATATCTTAAATTGCTGTAGAATATATCCAAGTTCTTCTATGGTTTTTCTTACTCTAACAATTACGCTCTTGATGACAGAAGTGGCACATTATTTAGCATGAAGCAGTTCCTAAATCCATTAAACTAACTTTGACTGGCTATGTGTTTTTCACTGAAAGCCCACCCCACTCTAGAGATTTGAACAGCTTGTAGAAGCTGAAGCCTTTGTCTCAAGGTGATCCCATCCTTAGGTACACCCACAATTCATGTCTTCCACTCAACAGCTTGATGCTATTTCATTCTTAACTAAAGTCTTTTTATAAAACGACTTGTCATCTTGACAGTTATTGGGCCCCTTGATCAATTTCTTCTAACCCCCAAGTTGATTGTGACCACATTTGCATGCCCCATTGGAGAAGGAATTACTGTCTTTTAATAAACCCCACAAAGCCAGTTATCTTTTGCCTTCAGCTTTGGAAACGATTAGTGTTCCTTGGGTTGCCAACAGATAAAGGAGCTAGCTCATGCTGCAGAATCGAGTCAGAGGGAAAATACTACTAGAATCACATTCAGCTCAACTAGGTGCTGACACCACAAGAGAAACATGAGGGAAGCATGGAGCTGTCTCCTTTCTCATCCCCGCTCCAAGGCATAAACTCATTGAGGTCAATGAAAGATGGAATTTCTTGCACTGTGCAAACACAATTATGATACAACTCTGCTGTCTTGGAAAAGAAAATAAACAAGGGGGAGACACATTTGCTTCATTACAAAGTAGAAGGTGATTTGATTAAAACCTCACACTCAGTGAGGTACTAAAATAACAACTGAACTATTATCTCAGTCCCATGACTGAGGGGCCTCATGTGCATTGGTTGTCTTTTTTCGCTCTGGCAGTGATTATTCATACTCATACATCAGAAACTTACATACACCATTAGTTCAAAGAAAAAAAAACTGTATGATGTACCTTAGCATAACAGTGATGGCTTTATATTCAGGCCTTGGGAATTTCTTACATTGACCCTGGACCCATCAGGTGGGCTGTAGTGGATACACGGGTCACGCTAGACAGGTTTATCTTTATGCGTAATAACCTGACCTTATATGCATCTGTTGAACTGCAGGATGATTGTCGCCCATTAGCTCTGGTTTTCTAACATTTATTTCCATTATCCCCACAGACCTAGAGCTGGAACCACTCTGGGAATGACATCTGACGGCCTAACCTAAGCAAAACCAGAGCTCCTAGGGAGACAGCTAGGATACTCCCTGCTTGTTATCAGCTGTAATAGCCTCGTGCTATTGTTAATGTTAAGTATGATGATCTGTTAACAAAATAAATGGAACTACAATGCAAGCCATAAATGCTACGAGCATGATGCTGCCATGTTGATCTCCAGCACTAGTCCTGTGACCTTCACCAAGACACTACAGGAGGCAGCCTCAGCCTCACAAGGCCCTGCTTTTTTCTAGATTTGCTGTGTCCTAAAAGATTCACAGCGTAAGCATCCACTTTACACTTCCCAGCACACTGAGCTCCATGCCTTGATCGCTTCTCAGGCTTAATACGTACCATTAAGAAAAAGTTAACAGCCTTCTACCATAAATAGCCCACTTCTTAAAGAAAAATTTTGTTTTTAATTAAAGAAAAAGCAGCCTCCCTGAGGATACCTTCTTGCTCCCAGCTGCAAGTTGTACGCCATTAATTAGGTAGTATCTGCCTGGCAAAAAGAAAATCTTTGGAGCCTGAACAAGTTTATTGTTGCTAAAGACGAGTCCTCAGAGCAATTTATTGGGTCAAAGTTCTAAATACAATGATTTCAGCTGAATTCGATTTACCGTATATACACTATATTATTTCTATGTGCTTGATTTGCCCATGGAAACTGAAGGTGTTCTAACTCAACAGATTTTGCTTTGAAAGAAAGATTATGTTTTCAGAATAAATGCTCCTCTGAAACCAATACAAGCCAAGGAAAGCCTTCTATATTTATAGTTAACTGCTTCAAGGAATTGAAATTCACCTCGTGGTAGATGTAGAGTTTTATGGTAGAGACGAAGCATGTTTTATAGCAAATAACTGGAGTCATATTAACCAAAATCATCCCTGGTCCCCTCCCAAGATTCTAAGCCCCAGCAGGTTGCATTTCATTAACTAAACCAAGATCAGGTGCTCAAGACTTCAGCTGCCAAGAACTGGGAAAGCCAATGCCTGCTCCTTGCAGCTTCTGCAGAATGTGCAGTTCTACCCTCCCACGAAGATTCCAAGAGGGAAAATTAACCTCAAACAGGGAAGTTCTTTAGGTGATTCCATGAAGTAAAAAAGCAACGACCTACCCATTTCACTTGTAGGCAGCATTTTAGACCTTTTAAAGTCTATTTTTTATTTCTAAAATTAACTTGCTGAAGCTTCAAAACCAACTCTGAGAAGTAAACAGCATTGATAAAAGATATGGGGAACGAGACTCCATAAAGGTGGGTGAAGGGCCCAAGGTAGCAGAGTTAGTAAAAAACAAAGACTTAGCTTTCATTTCTAGCACACCAGTCAAGACTCATAGGCATACTTGAAGAATGTACTCACTGATCAAATTAGTTTTGGAATCACAATGTAGTGTATGTTCCTTGAAGAGTTACAGCTTACGGTATACAACTTATTACTGTCTACATTTAACCAGTGATCTCATTTCCTTTCAATATGGCCCAGAATTATGGCTCTGTGAAAGTAATTTTGATAACTTCTGCTCTGCTCTTATCTGAAAGGTCACATTTACAAATTATTCATGAACTGCTTACAAACTGGTCCATTTTGGTCAAGTATTTTTACACCTGACTAGGCAGAACTGGGTGTTTTTTTTTTATCACTAAGTATTCAATAAATATTACATGATTGGTTGAAGTAGTGTTGTCATGGTTCCCCTGGATATATTTTCCAGCAAACTCTGAACACCTTTCACCATTTTTTAATATTGAGAATCACTGACCCAAATATTCCATCATTTTAGTACAAGAATCTTAATTTTAGACTTTATACCCATAATTATGCCTGCATTTCTTCCGTTTGGTAGGAAACAGAGATTTTTTGAGAAGATATTGCCAGAATTTATGCTTATTTCCTAAGCGCTTCCCAACATTAAAGAGACACTTCTGAATTTCCACCTACTACTGTCAACCATAGCTGACTTTACCGGTTAATGTCTATTATATAAGTTGTCCTCAATTTTTTATACCTTACATATCACCTTCCTCGAAAAACACTGGTCCTCATGAGAGAAACAAAGAAAACAATACTTTGTTTCTAAGAATGTAATCCACAAACTCCATCAGTCAGAGTTCCTCCAAGAAAATAATAGGAGATAGAGAGATTGATTTATTATTAAAACTGACTTACAGAAATGTGGAGCTGGGAAGTCCGAAGTCCGTAAGGCAGGCCAACAGCCTGGAGACTCACGCACGTTACAGTCTCGACATAGAATTCTCCTCTGGGAAACCTCAGTCTTTGCTTTTAAGACCTTTGCCTGATTGGCTGATGCCCACGCACATCATCAAGGATAATCTTTTTTACTTGAAATCAGCTGGTGGGAGAGTTAATCACATCTACAAAATACCTACAGAAACATCTAGACTAATGTATAACTAAACAAAAAGGCACCATAGCCTAGCCAAGTTGACACCTGAAATTTAACCATCACACAAGCCTTCTGTTATTTTTGCGCCCTTTGCAAGGCTCAAAGTCTTTCAAGTTGCAGTACTAACATCCTGTGTTTTTCTGGATGCCTAAGTCATCCCACAGGTGATTCTTAAACCATCACCTGGGAACCATCTCCTTAAATGGCCTACACAGGATTAGTGTATTAATACCTAACTGGAAACTCTTGCAAAACAAAGCTTCTTTTCGTGGAGATTTAAATTTTAAAACATAAGGGAGAAGCTGTTCTATTATGTCAGTATGTAATATGCTCTAATGAAGTGAGAATTTAATCAACTTAACTGTTTATTTCCATTTAGTGATAGATAGCTAAAAATAAACAAGAAGGCTCAGAAGGTTGTCTTTTTAGGCCTCTGGTCTCCCTTTTGTGTACCTCTCCCCACCACAGAAGTCTCATCCCCACCCATCCATAGACCAGTGATTCTCAAGCCTAGCTGCATATTAGAATCATCTGAAGAAGGGATCATCTGAAGGGAAACAAAACAGAACGGTGCCCAGGACCCCCCTCTCTAAGATTCAGATTTAATCAGTCTTGATGGAAGCTGCTAGCCAAGACTGCAAATCACTGCTCCAGAAGCGTGGCACCTCACTCCACTTAGAAAAAGGAAAGCTTCTGAGATCAACCCGTTAAGCACCAGTTGGCTAAATGACTGATTGTACCGGAGAAGGGAAATTTTCTAACACTGCCTTATCTCAATCTGCTGTTGCATTTTGAAACTTCTGTCAAGTATAGAATGAAATTTTTGTCTCTCATTACAGAAAGCCCAGTCATAGATAATCAAGTCAAAAGATGGCCTTTCCCAGAAGCTATTTCATCCTTGTCCATTTCTTCCAGGATCTAAAGTACTCTTTTTCCCATTTGTCCAAGAAAGTACCTAATTGTTCTTTCCACCACACCCACCGCCACAAGACTCTTAGTTTCATAACTTAAGCTTTTTTGGCAAATTCTGGTTTACATTTAATGATAGGACCTACTTACTCATCCATAGATCAGGGGTTGGAGGTTCCTATATTGCTTCTACCCCAGCAAGAAAGTTTCTAACAGTGAATCGTGTGTCTGTGTCCTCACTCTTCAATTATCAGAAGCACAGATCTTTTTTTTTTTTTAATTATTTATTTATTTTTGGTTGCGTTGTTCTGTCCCTTGTATGTTGCGCCATGAATAGCCTCAGGAGGGCATGGCCATTTCAAATCAGAATCTTTACTGCCACCTTGTGGATGACAGGTATAAATGCAGATGGCTGTGGAGAAATCTATTCTAAAATCAGATATTAATAAAATTGATAGTATGTAATCACCTTAAACAAGCTTACTTTGTGCTACAGCTCTATTTAGAACAACATGAAAATTGGAGGCAAGCTAACAACACACAGAATTTTCAGCTTTTATTCTCAGACATTTTAACCGTGTCAATTTGGCAACTTCGTGCATGCACACTAAATGATCCACCTAAGTTTTTCATTTAGCTCCTTAGAATGTTTAAAGTTTTGAGAAGAAAAAGACCCGTTTTATCTCTTAAAAGATAGCAGTAGTGATAAAGTATATCTTCTCAATATTAAACTCCTTCTAAGATTAGGTTAAAAGATGTTAAAAATGGTAAAATACTTCACTTTTTACATACTGTATTACTTTTCAAAGGACTTTCCTACATTTATTATCTCATCTAATCTTCATCACCATTACATGAAGCAGATAATCCAGGCCCTAATACATCTAATTTACAGATAAAATGGGCTCAGGGAGATGAGCACACTGATAACAAGCTAACAGCAAACACTGATCTAACAATAACGCACACTTACTAAGCACTTTCCTTAAATCAGGTAGGGCACATACTGCTCTGTAACTGTGCCACTTATCTATTGTTTGTAACGTGCCACCCTGAAAGAGCAGCTTAGAACAATAATTAAATCATTAAATATGGTTAAAAATCTGGGGATTGACTGGACTCAAAGTTTCTCATATAGTTACAGTCAGGCAATGGCTGGGGCTGGGACCGTCTTGAAAGATCGTTTATTCACATAAGCTGGCATGAGCTGGAAGGAATCAAACAGCTGGGGTCTGGAATAATGGGATTCCTTGGGCATCTGTCTCTAGTGGTCTATTTGGCATACAGCAGCTGATGGCCAGTGGTCTCCATACAGCAGCCTCAGGGCAGCCAGACTTTGCAAGTGGTGGCTGAAGATTCCCAGAGTGAGTTTCCCAAAATATGATGGCATATCTAATCCACCCTCAGAAATCAGGCAGCATCCTTTCTACCACATTCTATTCAACAGGCAGTGCAAAGATCCACCCAGTCTCAATGGGAGGTGAAATAGAGATGGTGGGAGGGAGACGCAAGAGGGAGGGGATATGGGGATATATGTATACGTATAGCTGATCCACTTTGTTATACAGCAGCAACTAACACAACAATGTAAAGCAATTATACTCCAATAAAGATGTTAAAAAAAAAGATGTGGCACATATATACAATGGAATACTACTCAGCCATAAAAAAGAATGAAATGATGCCATTTGCAGCAACATGGATGGAACTAGAGATGATCATACTAAGTGAAGTAAGTCAGAAAGAGAAGGAAAAAGATCATGATATCACTTATATGTGGAATCTAAAAATATGACATAAATGAACCTATCTATGAAACAGAATCAGAATCATGGACATAGAGAACAGACTGGTGGTTGCCAAGGGGGAGGGGGTTGCGGGAGGGATGGAGTGGGAAGTTAGGGTTAATAGATGTAAGCTTTTATATATAATGGATAAACAACAAGGTCCTACTGTATAGCACAGAGAACTATATTCAGTATCCTATGATAAACCATAATGGAAAAGAATATAAAAAAGAATGCATATATATATATATATATATATATACACACATACATATATATGCATTTATACATATATATGTATAACTGAATCACTTTGCTGTACAGCAGAAATTAACACAATATTATAAATCAGCTATACTTCAATTTAAAAAATATTAAAACTTAAAAGAGAAATAAGTCATGCTGTCACCTCTACAGTAAGGCTCTAGACAACCCACCTGGTTAAATAAAGAGGAGAGAGAATACGTCTTCCAAGTCCTTCAATATCCAGCTCTGGACTTTCTTTTTTACTTTTTACTTAATTCCCCTTTTTACTCAAACTCTCCTCAAGGTTTCCAGTGTCCTAATGACAGTGATAATAACATCTTATGTTTATATATTTTTGACTATTTTCAATGCATTTGTGTTTTTATTAGTACATTTGATATGTTTATCCAGTCTCCAAGTTGGGCTAAAAACCTTATGTTGATTTAATTTAGTGTTTTCTTTCCCAGAAACATTTGTTTTCTTAAAGAAATATACTGACTGAAATTAGAAGCCAAAGGACTCAATATATAACTCAAATTTTAGAAACACATGGATGGGAGAAAATATTTTAGAACAGTAGACTCTCCAGGAGACCAGATCGCAGCATGAGGACATGTCTTCTCTGTCCATTTTTGAGGCCAACAAACCCCATAGGGGTCTTACCCGTTCTTCCAAATTACCCCTGCCTTAAACAAAACCATCTCAGCTATGCTCCAGTGCAGTGCCCTGGAAAATGTAAGACACTGACCCAAATTCATAGAAATGTGTAAATAACTGAGACCACAGATACTTTGTTAAAAACAAATTCTGTTAGGAAAGGAATGAGGCCAAAGGCCATTAATGGGGGGTGAGATTCAAAATATTTAACAATTGATATGGCATAGGTCCTGACTAATCAGAACAGGACACTGAACAGTAAGAACAGATGATGGCCATGAACAACCAGCAACTGGCTCAGCCATATGGGGTTGGGGGGGTTTCTATCTATATATTCCCCAAGGGAATATTCAGATTGGACCCCCCCAATATGGCTGAGTTGTTTAGGAATGGAATAGCTGAAGGAGTTAGGAAAAACCTTGGAGAAGAAGGGGCACCAAAAGATAGAGTGAAAGAACCTAAGATAAATTTTACTCATTTGGAAAATTCTAAGATCGACATATCTGTCATTGGCAGTGGCCATGCAGAATAGAACAAAACACTCCTAAGGTTGGGGAAATAATGTAAATAGAAGCCTAAGTCAAATGTAGACTTGTTGAGCGGAAACAAAATTATCAACATTTAAAAAAATTAATTTCAATATCAATAATCTGAGAAGTCATTCATAGAATAAATTTAGATATTATAAAATTAGTCAGGTGAAAATAAGTTAATATAAACTCAGAGTAAGGCCAAAAGTGCTAGAAACTTAACATAACATAGAAGGAAAAAAAATGAGTTCTAATCTATAATAAGTTTTTCTCATCTGGTCTATCATATATACAGCTCATTGTCATTCATATGTTCCCGGTTATGATACCTAACATACTCAAGCTAAATCGACAATTATACTCAGCTGCTACTCTAATTCTAATGGATTGTTTCTATATAAAAAGCAGAGAATTAAATTGTGAAGGATCATCAGTTTATTAACTCAAAAGACAGCAATGATGAAACCTGTGATTAATTTTGATTCAAATAAAATCAATCCTCTCATCAGCTGGCAATTCTATAAAGTCAATTATATAATTTTTCATTAGCACAGCTGCATTTTAAAATTGCGATTGCTCTAAGCATTTCCATCGTTATATAATGCAAACATTGAGGAAATTTTTTCTGACACGTTAAAAAATTTTAAATAGCACCGTTGGGACTTCCTTGGTGGTGCAGTGGTCAAGAATCCACCTGCCAGTGCAGGGGACACGGGTTCGATCCCTGGTAGAGGAAGGCCCCACATGCCGCGGAACAACTAAGCTCGTGTGCCACAACTACTGAGCCTGTGCTCTAGAGCCCGCGAGTCACAACTACTGAGCCCATATGCCACAGCTACTGAAGACCGTGCGTCTAGAGTTTGCGCTCCACAACAAGAGAAGCCACCACAATGGGAAGCCCACGCACCGCGACGAAGAGTAGACCCTGCTCGTTGCAACTAGAGAAAGCTCGCATGCAGCAACGAAGACCCAACGCAGCCAAAAATAAATTAATTAATTAATTTTTAAAATTTTAAAAATAAATAAAACAGCACCGTTATTGCCAAAAATTTAGCATCGATCACTGTTCCTGAAAATAGATCTTCCAGAGCTTTCTTCTATTTCTTAGCTAATTTTGAAAAACAACCATGAAGCCAGGGTGTGCTATGGTTTAAATACTTAACTAAGAAAAAGAGACTGTTCTCTCAGGAGCACCTGTCCATGAAACCAGTCCCTGCCTCCACCCCTCTGCTTAGATTGATGGATTGTATACAGGAAACACCAGACAAAGGACCAGACTTCTACCCAGAAACTCAGGCTATCAGAGCACATTACCCACAAGACCTCCATGCCTTCGTTTGTGCTCCAAGTGCAATGAGGCCATCACTAGTCACCATTCATCTATTTCGCAAGCATTTGAGCACAGGAAGGATGATAAATGACCAGTCATTTGAACTCCACTCTGTCTGACTTGCGTACCTATGAGATTTGAGCCTTTTCTGCTACTTTATATGAAATACGGTACTGTTGACCCCTCCCAATCAGAGGTTGATTTGTGCAACTGCTGGTTCAGAGCATAATCTTTACAATATAGGAACAAGGTCTATACCTTGCCCTCTTCACCCTCCCCTCCTTAATGAAAGATTCATCTTACCCATGTAATAAAATGCTAAGAACATCAGTGATGTGGAATTTTCAGAATTGAGCACTTTTTTCCATACACAGATAAGTAAACACATCATTTGATTTTAAAACTGGTCATAACACAACTTCAAAACAACTGTACTATCCACACTTAGTGAGGTTTTGTTAAAAGGTGGCCTGTTTCCCCAGCCATCACCCACATACTTCCCAGCCTTGTTTTAAGTCATTCCATTCTCATTTAATAGCTGGGCTGAGAAAGAGGGAACTTGTGATTCTTATCTGCACTATCAAGTGGAACAGAAAGAAAAGGCATTTGCAGGGAGATGTCTTTCTTCTCAACATACACAGTTCATTTTACTCCTCAGACAGAAAGCTCTACCCTATACCGTGTGAAGCAACAACTATGCCTCTTTAGAATTTAAATGAAAGGAATTCTACTTTTTTCTTCAAAGCCTGAAAGCAACACTAGTTCTTGACCAGGACCTCCCTTAGACCTGGTATACAAAGCGCCAGCTCTGAGCATCACACCTTAAGGTGTCCTGTTCTAGCCTTCGTCCAGCCAGGACCCTCCCCATGGAGCCAGGCATCCAAGGGGCCAAAGGGATACGCCCACCCAATAATCCATTTCTCCTCCTTCCAGACCTCACTCTAGGACCCAGGATGCCAGAATTCCTTGCAGAATTCCAGCACCTGCACAGGTCTCCAGGCAGACCACACTGTCAGCAGGCCAAGAGGCAGCTGTTTGCAGAAGATGCGGACATGGTTTAGACACGTGGGCCAAGGTCTGCACGTGCGTGTAAATGAGATCATCAGAGAGCTGGACAGATTCGAACTGGGAAGGAAGCAGGGACAGGCCATGGGCTGGAGGCTGGCTTTCTGCATTCTGCCAAATTCTAGTACAGAGTTTGGAGGCATCTAAGGATTTTAAACTTAAACCTAGATTTTCAGGTTGTTATGAAGGTATATTTGCCAAGTGAGGAGGATAGAACATACTTTATTTATTTAACAGCTTGTCAGCTTGATTTCAAATTTTCAAATATTTCGACGTATGCAGTGTGGACCTCCATTTGGACTCTTACACCTGGGCCTGCAGTTTCAGGTCAGGTCTGTGTTTTGCAGGTACTAAAATGAATCAAGTAAGTGACTTCTTCTCTTTCTCCCCCCACACAAAAGCAATACTCAGCGGCCTCATCCAAACAGGCTTAACAACAACAAACTGCACCCAGGCTTATCACGATGGTGACTTAAAGCAACTGCTGGCCTTCTCTCCAGAATCAAGTCTGGAAACTGTGAAAGAAAACAAACACGATTTGAGGAACTAAGAACCATAATAATAATAATAATAATTATGAGAATCCTTGGAGAGTCTGAAGGCTGGAGGATCCCCTAAAGGCTATCTTGAACTTGGCAACATAGTGGAGAGGGGCATCGAATTGTAGTGGATTCATCCTTGGGCAGAGGAAGCTGGAGGAAAGCTTCTAAAATCTGCTCATGCACTCAGAAAAGTTTAAAACTCTAATAAAATCATAAAAGATAGCCTGAGTAAGTGAAAAGACAGTCTATGCTCCTGCAGTGAATGACTTGCTATCATAAAAATATCAATTCTCTCCAAATTTATCTATAAATTAAATGCAATCACCATTAAAATTCCAGATGAATTTTTTATCAGTCACTCAAAATCTTTATTTGAAAATGGGTGTAGAAATATAAAGTCTACAACAAAGAAGCCTAAAAAAGAAAGTGTAATGTGTGGGAATGTGCATAACCTGATATTAGGACATAATACAAATAATAAACAGTGTAATAACATACAAAGAGTTAAACAGAATAAAATAGAAATCCAGATATACATGGAAACTTAAAACACGATAGTAATGGCACCAGAAATCAATGTGAAAAGGTTGGATTATTTTGGATGGTGTAGAATTTTTTAATTATGTAGAAAAATTGAATTGAAACCCTATCAAACAGCACATGCAAAGTAGACTACATGCAAATGGACTAAAGACTTTAAAGTAAAAGATAACTCTCTACATAATACCTACATAATTACCTACATAAAAAATGTAGGTAAATATATTTGTAACATGGAATCAGGAGCTACCTAATAAAAATTCAAAAAAGACAAATCATAGGCAAAATGTTGATGTTACAGAGTTCTGTTCAACAAAGGATACCACGGTAAATTTCACAGCCATACGCAGATAAAGAATATATTTGCAAATCTAAAACCAGCGAGGCATTAAAATTTAGAAAATATGACAAAATCCACAAAGAAAAGAATAAATATGCATCAATCAAGTGAACAGGTGAAGCACAGGGAATCTTTAGGGTGGTGAAACTATTCTGTATTACTGTAGTGGTGAATAAATGACATACATTTTTCAAAACCCATAAAAATGTACAAAACACAAATAGTGAACCTTAATGTATGCAATTCTAAATCTTCACCTAGAAGGTCGAGGATCCCAGGAAAGAATACAGACTAAGACAAGAAAATCTAACCGTATTACACATGTATGAAACAACTTCACTGAAGGGATAGAGGGAGAAGATATCAACCTACATAACTTGAGAAATGAATGAAGTCTGTAGGACTAAAGGCAAAAGGAATTGCACATAAACACTGTACTCCAGTTGATAAAGTTATTTCCCATGGGGATACAAGTTAACAATTCTGATACTGCTATACATGTATTCTGGAAGTGAACAATTAAGTGGATGAAGGTTAGTAGGAGCCAGGTCTCTCACTGTTGGAGAGGAAGTTTACAAATAAGTGAGGGGGGAGGCAGAAATGATCAATGCGGTAATGGATTAGAGTTGAAGATACAAGTAAGACTCATGTTTAATTTAAGGCAGATACAGATGGCCACACACAGAAATAGTTATACATGTGTGTCTATACAGGGGTTAGTTTACACACATATATTTGCTTGCTCTGTCACCTGAGAAGTCCTAAAGGAAACAACAGTCCAGGAGCAATGAACACACCTAGCACCCAGATCTTTGTTTCTAATGCCATTCTCCAATAAAGGGATCTCAGAATTCTTGGAGAACTGGGCTATTCTAGGACTGGTGAGGAAATATTAAAAATCAGCCTGGAGACCCTTGTAGTGCTAGGAAGAATGAAAGTGCTCAAAAAAAGGAAAAAAGAAAAAACACAAAGGTTGGGGTAAGTCAAAGGGACACAGGAGCCAATGTAAAGAGTTTACAGTGGTGAAGTCTGGAACAAAATAGATATAATGGTATTGGATTATAACCCAAAGTGTAAAATAAGTGTCCATAAATTAGTCCATACTAATATAAATAAATGATTGCATAAATTAATAAATAAGAGAGAAGAATTAAAACTCCCCTGCAAAAGCATTTCAAATAAGTTATGTAGATGCTCCTTCCTTAAGTACGGACTTTGCATAGTGAATTCCTTCCAAAAAGTACAATGTGGAAAAAGAAGGGGAAAAATAAACTTCACAGTGGAGAAGTCTGAAAAACACTCTTCAGCCAGGAGATCAAAGTCAACATCAGCCATGATAAACTGTGTAGGTAGCGTGTACCCTTGATGTGATGGAATGAAAATGAAACTTTACCTCTGGTGTCTTCCTCTTAAAAATCCATAAACTCAATTTATTAATGAGAAAAACATCAAACAAGTCCCAATTAAGGGACATTCTACAAAATACCTGGACCAGTACTCCTCAGAATTTTCAAGGTCATCAAAAACAAGAAAAGTCTGAGAAACCATCACAGCCTATGGAGATACAAAGACGGAGTGTAACGTGGTGCCCTGTACGGGATCCTGGACCAGGAAAAGTATGTTAGGTGAAAACTAAGGAAGTCTGAATAAACTATGGTTCATTAATTGCAACAATTGTAACATACTAATGTAAGATGTTATTAGGGGAAACCTTATGGGGGTGGGGGAGGGAATACGGAAACTCTATACTATCGGCTCAATTTTTCTCTAAATCTAAAACTCTTCTAAAGAATAAAGCCTATTAATAAAAGTGTGGTTTATTGGTGAGGAAGCCCAAAAGGCTTACAAGCATGTAAAGAGATAGTCAAACTCATTAGTTATCAAAGAAATGCTAATTAAAACATTAGTGAGATATCACTTTACCTCTGTGAGACTGAATGAACTTGGAAAACTGGATAATGCAGGCTTTGGAGATTTGCAGATAAAGAAACCCTCAGTGCACTGCTGGTTGGAGCGCAGCCTGGTGTATGTGTTCTAAGAGGCCATTAGTCACTTACATATAGGTACAAACTCTGACTCCATATTCTGTTCCAGAAAATAGATAGATAGATTTCACATGGGTGCCTAAGAGAATATGTAGAAGGATACTGTTGTGGAAACAAAGTAAAAACAACTGGATATCCAGCCCTAGCCTAGAAGAATAAACAGGTAGAACATGAGGGATGCACACCATGGAATATTACACAGATGCTAGAAACATCAGAAGATGTACATACAGCAATGTGCGTGGATCTTAAAATCATAGTGCTGACAAAAAATACAAGAAATGCAATGACATTTTTACACATTACCATCTACATAAATTTAAAATGCATACATGCAAAACAAAATTTTGTATTTAACAAGAACAGACACAATGTAAGTATACATAGGAAGCACATAGAATGGTTACTTATAGGCAAAGGGACATGTGGTATGAGGAATGGGGATAAATTAAATAAGAGCTGGGCCTTACATGAACCAAAGAAGAGAACATGCATTAACTGAGGAGTATGATTATCATTAACTAACCTTCTGCACTTGAGATCCAACAAGAAAGAAAAAATATTCTAGCTCAGATATGGAAAAAAATATTCTAGCTCAGATATGGAAATGAGGTCTGAAATCTCAAAATCTTATACCAGGACTTTGTTACTCCTACACACGATGTATAGTTCAGGTCAACACTGTCTTTGGCTTTTTCCAAGGCCTCTCCCATGGTCTATAACAATAGTTGAGGGAGATGGGGAGGATATGATGTGGTATCCCAAGGAATTCTCCAATGTAAATCGTCCAGGACTTCTGGGCCAGGCCCAACCTGTCATTAAGACATCATTCCCAGGCACCAGTTGTGCCTGTAGTCTCCTGCCCAGGGACCAGTTAGCCAAGAATTAGGCCAGAACTTAGCATTGTCTGTATGCTGTTGAAGAGTAGCCTACATTGTCATTTACTCTTGTGATGTCAAGCAATTCAAACAATTACAGAGGAAAAAAAAGAAATAATCATTCCAGCATTAGACTAATTTGCCTCCTGCTGTGGTAGCCTAGCCCCCGCATAGTACAGAGCAGAGTCAAATTTAACACATTCACAGAAAACCCTGTTCTTTACAAGACACTGAAGAACTATTCTCCAAGGAACAGAATTAGTTCTAAATGGTTAGAATGGGGATTAGTTCAAGAGAAATGTTATGTGAGTCATGAGCCCACTGAGCTAAGCTAGACTTAGATTACTTCAAGATCTCTAACTAGAGCCCATTAATAAGAATTATTTTAATAGCTGAAAACTATTGTTTACTATATGCCAGGCATTGTTCAAAACACTTTAACTGTGCTATCTCATATTCACACACTCACACAAAACAAACACAGGAACCTCTATGAGATAGGTTCAATAATTATGCCAATTTTATAAATCAGAAAACTGACACATAGGGAGATTAAGTGACTAGGTGAAGGCTACCCATTAGTAAGTTGTGGTGGAGCTGGGATTCAAAGCTGGGTAATATGACTCAGAGCCCATGTACTCAACTTGTACACCCCTGTCTCTGCCCCCTGGGTCTGGTAGTTTAGGAAGACCAAATTCTCTAAATTATGCCCAAAGGTGTGATAGAAGAAGTTGTTCATGGTTTGGTCAGAAAGGCATTTTCTACCTATATATTCTAATAGCCAGGCTCATTTAATATATTTTTGTCTGGATCCAAAGGTTTTTGTTTTTCTTTCTTCTTTCTTTCCTTCCTTCCCTCCCTCTTTCCTCTCTCCCTCTTCCCCTCCCACCCTTCTCTCTCTCTCTCTCTTTCTTCTGTCATTATAAAATTGCTGAAAGTGCGGTGGAATTTTTATTAATGTGTCCAGCATACTGCAAAATTGAAGGTGATAACAAATAAGACCTTTGATAATGGCTTCCACCTATGAGAACGGCTTGGAGAAGTTAGAAGTAAAAATTTTTGTCAAATCTCCAATATTTCACATATAGACAAGATCATCCCCCAAAACACAAGAAATGCTTTTTCCTGGTAGAAGTCTGTGTTTCTCTCTCTCCTAGCTCCACGGTGTTTCAAAAGAACACCACTAAATAAACAGTTCTTAACTCCTCCAGATATTCAATACATTGTTTGAGGTAAAGGAATTGAAGAAACAAACTAGCAAATGTGAGGAAGAGAGAAGAATCCACCATTTTAAGTTACTGTCCATTTCAAACATAGAGACAACAAACCGGTTCTTAAATATTTAAGTTTATCACGGTAGATCTTGTATGCTATCTGACATGCAAAATTAAGTTATCAAAAGTAGAAATAAAAATCTGCTTTTGAAATAAGCATCATTGAAACTTGTTACATAACTCCTCTACTGCTATGACTACAATAGCATAAAGTGCATTTTATATAATGTATGCTGTATACTCTATTATGTGTACTTTACTAAACATTTTTTTATTTTAGTAACTTTTTAAAATACTGACCAGGCAGTCTACTGCCATCCAGCGTACTTCTAGGCTATTATAAGTTATCGAGGGCCCAAGAAATGGAAACTTATTCTAATGTTAACCTTAGAAAACAGATTATAGATACAGATGGAGGTACAGACATAGCCATAAAATATACAGATATGGAGATATAGATGAATATCCATATTACATACACCAGTTTTTCCTTCTATTAATATAACTAAGAACTGACTGCCAAAATGGGAAGTTGAATGACCTTATATGCACTTAAAGCCTCACAATACTTCAGGCAAGTACTTTCATTCTGTATTCTGTGAATTGAAAGGAATCCTTCTTTCCCATTGGTGGAGTACCAGAGAAAAAGAACACTAAATTGAAAGCGAAGAGACCAGAGCTTTATCCTAGTTTTGCCACCATCATATTGTGTGACCTTGAAGATTTCATTCAGTCTCCCGAAACTCCCATCTGTAAAATGTTGACAATGGACTATATAATCTCTATAATTCTTTATTCACCCCATATTCTCTGACAACAGTATACTGTGTGTGTGTTTGTTGCTGCTCTATGCCCAGCAACTGAAACTTTTTGAAAAAATTACTCAGTTGACCCACTAGATGGTAGCAGATTCCTGGTATGATTGTAGCAACCAATTCAACCTTCATAACACCGTGAATTCTAATATCAAAGAGTTAATGGGAGAACTTTGCCTTGGTCATCAAAAAACTGAGTTTTATTCAGCTCTGCCATTTATTACTATGATCTTGGCCAAATGGGCCTTTTGGGGTTTCTGACTACCTACCATTAAATCAAAGGGCATCTTCCAGATCTAAAACTGTGATGTGAATATCCTTACCATAGCAAGAACAAGATAATGTTAAACAGTGATGTCCTCTTTTTCTACCTTGAGCCATTCAAACAGTTTGCATTTGACACAAAGAAAAATTCCATTTTCTATCCATGAGACCTTGGGCAATTAACAATATTTTTGTTTGTTTGTCTGTAAAATAGAGAAAATAATAGTATCTCTAAGGGATATTGTAATGAGTAAACAGATATGACAAGTAAAGCAGATAATAAATGTCAGTCATTTTTAGCAATTATTGTTTATTAATTATTATGTTTTAAATTATTATGATTTTGTTCCATGGCATTTGGACTCCCTCAGACCATTATTCCTACCACCCCTCTCTCCTGATATTTGAAGGTATAAGCCAGTGACTTTAGGCTGACTCTTATTTATAGGTTCAGAGTCTACACAGAACAGCACATGGGTCCAGAGATACCTCATGGAATCCTCTTCAGTCTAAGTTGCTGCAAATAGTTCTAGGCCTTGGATCTGTAAGTCCTGAAGAAATCTAGGTGTTTTGCCTTAATCAATCCTCACTAAAACTCCTTGAAAGAGCCCTCAGGTCTGGAGTTGTAGCCTGTAGTCTTTTGGATTCCCCTTTAAAGAATGGGGACTCAACCTGAAGACCTCCAGGTAAACATGGTGGACTTCCAATCTTAGCAAAGCACTACAAAGACTAGTAACTCTGAAAGATGCCTAACCTAGATTGCAGAAGCCAGTGTATCTGGTTCCTTCTTGAACTGGCTCTGATGATTATTTACCACAATCATCAATTATATTGCTTCTAAATAAAAATGTTGTATTACATATTGTGTGACAAGAGTTACCATTTTCTCTTAGGTATTTGTTTAAATTCTTGAAGACATGAAATACATGAAAAGGCCAAAGGTATCGAGTCAATGGAAACAAATAAAATCCCTAGGAGCCACTGTGCTTCTTTGACCTCATTAGCTATCATCACTTTGAAAATATTGGATGTTATAACCTAGCAGAATTAAAGTGCAAAGCAGAGAAAAAACTAGCTTTAATTCCTAGTACGAACCATCCCTTTACCCACTCCACCTCTTTTTCCAAAGAAGCCTGCAACAGATTTCTCTGGTTTTCTTTCTTTCTTTCTTTCTTTTTTAATAATTCAGTGTTTAGCACATATTTTATTTAGCAGGAACATAGGTGTATGCTGATAACTTGTTCTGTGTAACAGGGTGAGTCCAGTCAAGATATCAGTGCCAACAAAGAGTGATGAACCAGAGAACACGGCCTAGCCGGGCAAATGCCATGGAGGATGTAGCACAGCCACTCAAGATCAGAACAGGTGATGAGAAAGCAGAACCAGAGATGAGCTGGGTCTAGAAATATCTAGCACACTTTAGATACTGGCAGGGATGAGACAAGAACGTAAGACTTAGGAGAACTCCAAGATCTGAGGCTGCCAGGGGTGATGAAGAAACCAGAAAAAAACACCCTGTGGTTACCCCTTAAATGAGGCAGTATTAAGAATCTATCTGCTTCCAACACTGGTTCTTTATTCACTGTAGACTCCTCAGGGCCTTCAAAAAAGGCAAGCAAGACTAAACATTTCTTAAATGCATATCTCACGTTTAGAAAGAGTAATGAATACAAAATAGAATAAGAGGCAAAGAAGAGAAAAGGCTGGCCTCCAATTATACTTTTTAGCTCAGGAAAAATTCTGCAGATGCAGACCACACTGCACTGAGCTCATTGAGGGTAGAGACTGAACCTGGCTTACCTGCTTTATCACTGGTGACTAATCTGGTGCTTGGCATACCTGTGCTCTCAGTGAATGTTTGCATTCATTACTGTTGTTGTGGATGATACAACCGAGTATATACTGAAAGCAAAAGCTTGTGATAGTGTCCTGTTGAGACACTAAAGTGCAGAGTCATAAACTCCCTGATCTTTAGCCCTTTCCTGACTTTTAAGCTGAGCGTACACATAAGAGTACAAAAGAATTCAACCACCCCAAACAAGAACTAAAGCCAGGATCTAGGCTTCCAAAGGATGTAAACTCCCTGCATGCCTAGTACAGTTGATGGCCTCTGGCACTCTGAATGCCATCCCCGCTAATAGTGAGTTCTTTAGAATTGCTTCATAAACATGGTACAATTGGCAGGAAGTCAGAAGATCTATAACCCATGCCTGGTCTTGGCATCTACCAGCTGTGTAACCTGGAGCAAGCCATTTAATTGGATTTTTTCATATGTTAAACTAACAGTCTAATTTCAGCAATAATAGTCCATTTCAGCAATATTATTCTGATTCTGAGCTGACCATGAAGAAGAGAAAATTGGATTCAGCAGGGTGAGCCAATGTTCCTGATCTTTATAAATTCCCACACAGTCTTTTACTCTCCCTAATCCACATACTTTTCAGTGTGTGAACAACTAAACTGCTTACAGGAGATTTACTGATGACATAAACACAAGGAGGATTCCAGCAAATTACATGTAATCATCTTTCTGTGTGCTTTAGAGCAGTGTGAACTCTCACCATTTCAATATGCTCCTGAACTTGTTAACTAACAACCTAAAACAATTGTTTTTGAATACCTTAAAGTGAAGCTATAAAAATATAGGCATCCTTATACTTTATCCTAGAACTGTTATAAGCAATGGTCTTCAAGGTTACTACAGATGTCACATGAAAATGATGACAAAATTAGCAAATGTGACAAATGAAGCCATCAGTGACTGGAAAAATAGGGCAATGGAGGTGGAATTCTATGATGCTCAGTTGGCACTCTTGTGACACTGAGTCTTATGGTAAACTGTGTCCCCGAGTTGAAAAGAACTCCAATCATTTAATATGTGGCCTTCAAGGCTGCCAGTGTAGGGGGTGGGGTACAGGGAAAGGGCAGAGGAAAATGAGTTCAGGAGCTGAGCCAGCTCTGGGTGAAGTTATGAAGAAGAAGCTGTTTAGCTTCAATCTTCATATAACCCTCTCATCATCATCACCATCCCAATAGGGAACTAGTGTCCAGTTGCAAAAGTTTATCAGTTCAAAGTGCATTACCTTCCAATCTAATAAAAATGTTCTATTCAGTTCCAGTATGGAGTAAGATAGAACAAACACATCCTATCCTGTCTCTCCCACTGAATGTAGCTAAGAACCTAGACAGATTGCATGAGCAGCTATCTGAAGACTCGGAGCAGGTGCAGCAGGAAAGAGGACGAGATTGGAGTACCTCTGAAACAGTAGTGCATTTACCTTCCTCTACCACTGGTATCCCCTGGCCTCAACTCCAAGCAGCCCAAAACCCAGAAGTAAGCCCCAGTGTAGACAGAAATAGTTCCAGGAAAAACTCTTTAGGCTTGAGAAGTGGGTAAGGGGTCACCTAAAACTCTGAAGGAGGGGATACTTCCTCTCCACTTGGAAGAGTTATGGTCCTAAGACCTAAGAGAGTGGGGTGAACCCTCACTGTTTTTCTCTCCATATATCTTTCAGCCACCAATCCACAAACACTGGTGGAGTCATGAAAAATGCCTGGCAGAGCAAAGTAAATCAACTTCCAGCTTTCTGGCAGCAGGACTGAAAAGGGGAGCCTCGGGGAACTGGAAAGAAATAGGGAAATCACAGATAGGAAGGAGTTCAGGAAAGCAATACTATAAAGTTGGCTGTGAACTCCTGGGCTCACCCCCAAGCTGTACATGCATGGATCTGACCCTAGTCAGCATAGGAAAGACTCTGAGAACTAAGCTAAGAGTTAGATCATTGCTTATGTCTCAGGCCTGCAACTGAATAATACACACACAGGTCAGATCAAAACAGGGCTGCAGAGACTTTGAAAAGAGGAGTGAAAGAGGGAATATCATGACAGAATCTGCACACACTGAAAGAAAAAATAGGGGATACTAGGCAGAGACCTACGCACATAAATTTGACATCATAGATGAAATAGACTGCTCAGAAACCACAAACTATCTAAATTCATCCAAGATGAAACAGAAAACTGGAATAGTATCACAAGAATTAAGGAAATTAAATATAGAGATATAAACATTCCAAACAAGAAATCAATAGAGCCAGATTGTTGCAATGGTGAACTTTACCAAAGCATTGAAAGAATAACACAAATTCTACACAATCTCTTCTGAAAATTAGAAGATTAAGGAACATTTTCCAACTGATTTTGAGGCCAGCATTACTCCTATACCAAAATGAGACAAAGACAATACAAGAAAACTATAAGCCAGTATTCCTTATAACATAGATGCAAAAATCCTCAATAAAATGTTAGCAAATTGAATGCAGCAATATATATAAAAAGAATAATATACCACAACTTAAGTGGGGTTTATCCCAAGAGCACAAGGTTGATTCAATATCAAAATTCAACAAATGCAATCCACCATATTAATAGTCTATAGAAAAAAAACCCACAAAATTATATCAGTTGATGCAGAAAAGCATTTGACAAAATTCAATACCCATTCATGATTTCAAAAAAATCGCAGCAAACTAAGATGAAAAGGCAACTTCCTCAATGTAATATTACTAACATCATATTTAACTGTAAAAGATTAAACGTTTTCCTAGAATGGAAACAAGGCAATGATATGACTCTCACCACTCCTATTCATTATCATCTAGAAGTCCTAGCCAATGCAACAAGGCAAGAAAAAGAAATACAATATATGCAGATTGGAAAGGAAGAAATAAACTCTTTATATTTACAGATAACATGATTGTCCATAAAGAAAATCTCTAATAACCTATCAAAAGGGGGGAAAAAAGCTCCTAGTACTGATAAGTGACTTTAGCAAAGTTGCAGTATACAGAGTCAATAGACAAATATTGGTCATATTTCTATATACTAGCAATGAACAATTGGAAAGCAATTCTAAAAATACATGATTTATAATAAGTAAAAAAAATGCAATACAAGGTATAAGTCTAACAAAAGGGATCAGACTCTGAGACTCTGTATGCTGAAAACTACCAATGTTGATTAAAGAAAGCAAAGAACACCTAAAAAAACAAACAAACAAACAAACAAACAAAACTGGAGAGACATACCATATTCATTAATTGGAAGACTCAATGTAGTAAAGATGTCAATTCTCCCAAACTGATCTACTCAGACTTATCCATGCTTCTCATATCATTAAAGAGGCAGAGAAGGTACAAAGAGAAAGATGAGGCAATGAAAATATGAATATCACAGTCTTGCAAATAGCAGATATATTAGTTTTCCATTGCTGCTCTAACAAATTAGCACAAACCTAGCAGCTGAAAATAACAGAGAGTGTAATTTCACCATTCTGCAGGTCAGAAGACAAAATCAAGGTGTTGGCAGGACGGGCTTCCTTTCTGAAAGCTCTAGAGAAGAATCATTTTCCTTGCTCTTTCCAGCTTTTAGAGGCCATCCACATTTCTCGGCTCATGATTCTCTTCCTGCATCATCAATGCCAGTCACATTGCATCTCCCTGTGCCTCTTGTCTGTAAATGTATTTCCTTCTGACTTTCCTGTTTCCTTCTTCCATTTTTAAGGACCTTGTAATCTCATTGGGCTCATCCAGATAATCCAGGACAATCTCCCTATTTTAAATCCAGCTGATTAGCACCCTTAATTCTTTTTTGTTTTGTAACATCATATTCACAGGTTCTGGGGATTAGGATGTGGACATCTTTGGGGAGGGGCATTATTGTACCTAGCATAGCAGACTTTACTAACTGATTAATTTTAAGAATCTGATGAGGAATTTTAAAAGATATTGAGATGTTTAAGACAAAGCTGAAGCTAAGGAAGGGTTTCACACGGGACAAAGAAAATATTTATGTATGACTTAAAGTTGAAGTGTTTTTATTTTGTTCTTATAAATTCTCCTTATCTCATTAATACTACCCAGAAGGTCAATAACTGTTTCAGGTCAATAACTCCATAAGCATGAGGTTGAATTAGAAGTCCATTTGGTGTCCTGTATAGTTAGGAAACCAAATAAGTGCATCACATGTTGTAAAATATAAGCCTAATCTGAATTTTGAAGTGCATCTTAACATGATAAGTGTAATCAGAGAACATAACAAGGCATTACTTACTGATGTACCTGGAATAAAATGAATATAATTTCATTAGTAGAGAAAAACTTTGGAAAGTAATAGAATAATGAATAGAAAAGTACCATAATAACGAAAAGTATTCTTACACAGTTTGTGTTCTTCAAGAACAATCATTTGATTAGTCATATAACTATGACCTTATAGGATGAGTGGAAGAAATATTTACAAGGACAATATCCTTGGGTTGATAATAAAAATATCTCCATCTGGCAATAGCTAATGAGAAATGTAATCTAGGATTCTACTAAATAGAGGATGTCTATGTTGCTTTTAATAAACTATATTGACAAGCTCCGTGTTAGTACATGTACTCCTGGTGAACAGATGCACCAATGATTCTCAGCATTTCTTCCACAGTGAGCATTCATGAGAGATGATGACACTCATAAATGCAATGGACATAAATGAGATTTAAGCTCAATTCCCTGTATAGTATTTCTGATGCCACCTCTTTTTCTCCCACTCCAGGTGATATAGTTAACAATTTGAGAATTAAATTCATGTGATTATAGGTATAACGTAGAATCCCACTAGCTTCTTGGCTTCTCCCTCCTTTAAAACCTAAATAATTACAATCTGGGCCTCCATTACGCATGGCTACTCAAAGTCCAGACCCCTTTACAAGTCCTGAGACTTTGCAAACAGAGCTTATGCTCTCCTGGTTGTGGCTATGCCAGGCTTCCCCACCATTTTTCTCCATCCCCACCATCTCATAATTACTCCCCGTGCTAGTGAAGTTGTCTCTGCTCTGTGTCACTCCAAAACTAAACACCACTTTCCTTTCTCCAAAACACAGCTGACACAGGGCTTTGTTCTTCAAAAGACTTCACGGAAGGTATTCTGCTATGATATAAGCTACCCTCTGTCAGGAATCTTTGTCTGTTTTGCCACTGATGTATCTTAAACACCTAGAATATTGCTGAGCACATAGTATGTTATCAGTAAAAGCCTGTTGAATAAGTGAAAAGTTTGTGGGAAAAGGTAACTACAGTGCAAAAAAAAGAAAAGAAAATACAACTCCTAAAACCCATCAGTCATTCCTCAGCTCTCAATTAAATTCCTAGGACACTTTCACTCTTCTTACGGCCAAAACCCCATCTTTGTTCTAGCTTCCCAGGAGAAATCAAACAAGTTAACCCCATAATAATCTTTCAGAAATGCTACTGTGACCACAGAAAACACAGTGGTCATTGTTTTGTGGAGTAGTTGGATTTCTTTCATTCCAAATCCAGCATTCCAGAATAGGATTTTATTTTACCTTTGCATAATCAAAGATTCATGCAAATGTTTACTCCCAAAACCAAAACTCCTTCTCTCTCAAACATGATAGGGAATTCATCTTTAGCAATACAAAGTGTCAGTGAAAGCTTTGAAGTCCCAGGCTTTTTTCCTTAAATACTTCAAAGAATCCATATCAGTTCCCCACCTCCTCCATCCCCATCTCGCTTTGCATACACACAGCAGTCTGGAAAATGGAAAGTGTTTCCCAATCTACCCTAGAGAAAAGGAAAAATGTGTCTCTGTTTATGGAATCACAGAGGTCATTCCTTCCCCCTGCCCCAACATACACGTGCAAAGATGACTCTGATATCCTCTAATTGTTTTTATTTAAAAATATAAATCATATGCAAACACTTTATAATGATTGTTATTAGTACTGTATCACTAGTGATCTTTCCTCACAACCAATGGTCCACACCAGTGTGTCATGACACTTCAGATGAAAGCACAAAATAATAATTATAACCTAAGGTCTTCACTCTCCCAGGTTTGTTTCCAAACTTATACATGGTGCAAAAGGAGTATTTTCCAAAAAGCATAATTTACAGATTTGGAATGTAAAGCACATACATGTGCATAATCAAAGCAACAGCAACTCTATATCATAAATGAAGAAAGGTCACACATTACAGCATGGTAGTCAAGAGCACAGGTAGTGCTTCTTACTACCTAAAATCCCAAAAGGTTTCATGACAATGCAAGGTGGTAGTATATGGTTAAATATACAGATTTTGGAATCAAAAGCACTTGAATCTGAATCCAAGTTCTGCCTCTCATTACTGTGACCGTGAGCAAATTATATGACCTCTCTGAGCCAGCTTTCTCACCTGGAAATAGGCACATTAATACAGGCCTTAAGAGTGCTATTGTCCAGTGGCAGATATACAGTGGTGCTTCTAGAAAGTCAAAGTCCCAAGTCAGTTGGGCCTGCAATACCATCTTACAACCTTTTTTGCTCTGATCTGTTTGCTCTCCCATTCTCCATGGCTACTATTTAATACCTTTCATTCTCCTCAAGCCTGTGTCTACATCTCCCCTCCAATGCCACTGAGAAAAAGAAGCCATCCTAAGTAGGGTGACTATATAATTTCTCATCCAGACTGAGACAGTTTTGAGAATAAGAAGGGAAACTCCCATAATTACACCAGGACCATAGATATCAACCAAGATTTTCCCAGACAAACTAGGACATATAATTACTTCAATAATAAACTCCCTCAATTTCCAACCACCAAGCTGAAATAATCCCACCTATATTTCCACCCACCCTTATTCTCCTTGTCTCCTGTTAGAGTGAAAAAGTTACCGCCGCTCCTATCAATGGCAAATCCCTCTGCCTGTGCTCTGGACCCATCTCATCTCACCTTCTCACCTTTCCAACTTTTCAGCCTTGCTCTGTTATTCCCTCTTTCCCGTCTCTCCAACTTCTCTCTCTCTACTGGCTCTTTTCCAACAACAATCAAATATTCTTCAATCTTTCCTAATTAAAAACAAAAGGTCTTCCTCAATCCCATGTCTTGCTCTGGTCATTATCTTATTTTTTGTCTCTCTTTTACATAAAATATATCTCGGAAGTCTTCCACTTGTTTCTTCAATTCTGACTACATCTCTACACACTGCAGTCTGGTTTCCACAACCACTGAAGTGCTCTTGACAAGACCTCCACCTCTATTTCCAATGTATTTTAGTCCTCATATTTTTTTTTACGTTCTCAACAACATTTGACATATTGGTAATGCTGGTCCTTCTCCCCTGACTGTTATGACACCACATTCCAAGTTTCTGGCTATTCTTCCTCAGTGCCCTTTATGGACTCCTCCTTTACTCATATCTTATTCGTAAGTATTCTTCAAAGTTCTGTATTAAGACCTTTTTTGTTCACATTCTCCTAATCTTTCCTATGTAATCTCATCTCCTCCCATGGTATCAATTACCATCTTCATCCTGATGGCTTCCAACTATATGTTTCCAGCCCAGATTTCTTTCATAGTTTTCAGATCAGAATGTCCACTCTTTTTAAATTCATATTGGAACCTCAAACTCAGCATATCCAAAACTAAACATATCTTCTTCAGAATAGTTGTTCCATCTTCAGTGTTCCCAGTCTTGGTAAATGGCACTACCATTCACTGAATTCCTTGGTCAAAAAGTTGGGAGTCTTTCTTCTCCCTCTTCCTCTATACCAATCAGTTCTTCTCTGTAAATGTTGTTCTAATTAGTTTACTTTCATCATTCCCATACCCTAATTCAGATCATAATCACCTCTCATCTATATTACAACAACCCTCTAGAAATAGTCTGCAACCACTAGCTCAAGGTATGCCAGGAATATATGGTTTTCCTTCCTTGCTATCTTTTAAAGATAGCTTATCTTAAAATTTTTTTTTTTAATTTTAAAAAGCTGACACAAAGAAAGCAGAAGTGAAGAGGAAGCAGATGCATCTTGTAGCACATGAACCCCTGCTAGGTAAGCAATGCCTGAAGCCACATTTCTCTCTCAAACTTCTCAGTTACCTGAGCCAATGCATTTCATTTTTCTTTTTGATTAAGCAAGTGTATTGGATTCCTATCAACTGCAATTTAAGACCAATATATACTCATTTGACCAGGACATAATCTGTCTTTTATCCTCAATTCCTAGTACAGTGCCTGGCCAATGCTTAACTTGTTGAATGAATGATGTGTACGAAACACTTGACACTCATTTTTACCTCCATACCAACAAAAAGCAAAGTGCTTTCATTCATTCAGCAAATATTTGTTGAACATGTACTACGGGTCGCTATTCTAGATACTGGGAATACAGCCCTGAACAAAATACACGAAAGCCTCATTCTAATGAAATTTACATATGGTATATGCAAAAATAATGAATAAGGAATTAAGGTGTGCTATTTGGTGGAAGATTTACTATTTTCGTCTGTAAATAATAGGAAAGCCCCTTGGATTTTATGCAGCAAGATAGTGTGTCTGAATCAAAGAAATCCTTCAGTGTTTATCAGCATAAGATATATGAAAATGAATCAAGGGCATGGTATCCACCAAAAGTTAGGTCCAAACAAACTTCAGGGCTTAAAATTCTATCAAAAACAAATTCTTTTATAGAGCGCTAAGGATCCAGGTCACAGAAACTCAGTCACTGACCCTTTAGCTCAATATTCAAGGTACCATAGAGAAAAAAACATAATACATAACGTAGGCAATCCTAAAGTTCAATCCTAGATTTAAATAAAAGCTGTGTCTTTTTGGGAAAGTTTCCTACACTTCCTAAGCACTATTTTCTCATGATAAAAGGAGGATTGTAACACCTAATTCACTAGGCCTGTTCTGTTCACTTTGAAAATTAGCCAGAGATCACTTAATATAGTTGAATGAATGCCAATATAAATATTAAACAAGATGATATATATGAAAGCATTTAGACAATGTAATGTGCTATATAAATGTTAGCTGCTTTTGGTATTATTATTATTATTCTTGTGAGAGCCAAGGTTGTGGAAGAGTTGGATAGGAGAGGGTACTAGAAAGAGAAGGAAGTATAAAAACTGACTTGAAAAGGGTTAAATGTCAAAGTGTCTAAGAGGAAAGTGAGCAAGGCCAACAGTAATGAGCAATATTTCCAGGTAACAGAAGTTTGTTTTCACTGCTGCTGGTCTCCGGGCTTCCCTTCTTTGTAACGCTCATGATTCTCTCCATAAAAACTCTTAATCTTATACTCTGTGCACATACCAAAATTACCCCTACCCTGCCATTTTTTAAGATGGTTTTAGGAAGGCAATCTGCTTAAATGATATTACAATGTCATGAAAATATTGCTGTTTTTGTGCTCCACTGCTTTGGATTGCATCTTGCTTTCCCTATGGGATGTCACCTCCTCCTGTAATGACTTCTTAACGTTAAAATTCCCCCACAGTGGCAGTAGTCTCTGCATGGCATTTTTTCCTTTTTGTTGCTTCTAATTTTTCTATAACAACTTGGAGTTATAATGAAAATGAAAACATTACTTTTGAAAATAGATTTTAATAAAACCAAAATGCTCCAACAGTTGAAAACTAAACTGAGCATAGTTGAAATCTAAAAGTTTTAATCCTTGGCTAACTTGTTTAATCTCCCCCAGCTTTTGGAAATTTAGAAGAGATAGGTAATGATTTCTTGTCTTGTCTTCAGACGTTTTCAAGGTAAATGCTTGAGTCTGGGTAGGAACTGCCTTTAAATAATACCTTGGGATTTAAGGAAGAAGAAATTGATCAAGAGAAGAGGAAGCCTAAAGAAACAGACTTCTATTCTCCCATCTCTGAACTACTTTTCAGATTACCCTATGTACCTTAGCTGTATAGAAATATTATTTTCATTTAAATGAATAGCTTACTATTAAAAGGTTATTGCTAGGGCTTCCCCGGTGGCGCAGTGGTTGAGAGTCCGCCTGACGATGCAGGGGACGCGGGTTCTGTGCCCCGGTCTGGGAGGATCCCACGTGCCGCGGAGCGGCTGGGCCCGCGAGCCATGGCCGCTGGGCCTGCGCGTCCGGAGCCTGTGCTCCGCAACGGGAGAGGCCACAACACCGAGAGGCCCACGTACCGCAAATAAAAATAAAAATAAAAAGGTTATTGTTAGCACAATAAACACCATGCATACAATTAAATGTGTTGACTTAATTTTAGTGTTAAGCTTTCTTTGGAACAGCAGTGTTATTCTATACCCTCTAAACCTTTGAAATTTCTGACATAGCATAGCTGCTTGATCATAACCTTCTAAAGAAGAACGAATACTTGTCCTGTCCAGAAGATCACAAGGATAAGAGCTAGGCTAAGGGCTAGGATGAGGAGAAGATGTAGAAGTGGGTCAGACTCAGGAAGGGGCTCAGAACCTGTAAGTTAAGGTGGGTCTGAACCCGGTGAGCTGTGGGCAGTGGAAGTATACATTGATTCTCAAAGGCTTGCAGGGGTCAAAAATCAGTTCAGAGCATATAAGGGGTCACAGCAGACAGGAAAATCTACGGAGCAGAGGTTAATAACACAGACAGAGTTTAGGGGCAGCTCCTGGGTAACAGCAGCAAGCAGAAACTTTCCATTTTCGCTAACTTCCTGTCTCACCTACTGGGTTTTTATGTGGTTCCTACTGAAATCGAGACAAACTAGCATGGTGTGTTGAGGTCTGAATAAAGGAATATGTAATAGAAGAGTATGGATGAGAGAGAAGAGGTAGAAATTTTGTTTGTCGGGGGGGAGGGGCAGGAGAGGTACAGGACAAAGGTTTTTTTTTTCTTTTTTCTCTTTTAACAAAGTTCTCTTAAATTAAAAAAAAAAAAGATAAGAAAAATAAAACTTCAAATGTTTGAATTTGGGGATCAAATAATCAGAGCACTATTTTGACCACCTTTCTCACTTCCCCACTGCACATTATTCTTAGACTTGACAAGATTCAATAAACAAATTTAAGAAATTTTAAAAAAGGATGAGAAAAACTACCTTCACTATATCTAAAGAAAGCAAATACTGTCCTAACACTTATTTTCCTGAGGGCCTTTTAAAGATAATATTTAGTCAGAAAAACATCTTGAATAGTTGGTATAAGGGGGTGTGTAGCACTGGACAACTTTCATCTCCAAAAAATACAATCCTGGGTTTCTCCAGTGTGTAAGTGAGACTGATGGAGCAAAAATTTTACCATGCTGAAAAGATGAGGCAATCGTGTCCAGAACTGACCAAGAGAAAACAGAATACTAAAATCTCATTACCTTTCAAAGCCCAGAGAGCCAAAAGCACCCCAGATTTTTTAGGGTTAGTCAAAAACTCCCTCAAAGGCAATATATCTCTAAGAATAAAACAGGGTAAATGAGGTCTTCTTGAAAAGAATTACTTTTAATACTTATTTTAAAAAGAAAGAATAAAAATAAGTCTTTTTTTCCACACTTATAAAATCTTACACCCAATACCTGCCTATTCAGTTTGCTTAACCCATGTTTCTCTTGAGGAAGTGGTGGAGAAGATATCTATGAAAATGAGAATTAAGGATTTCTATTAATAGAAATAGAATGATCACATTCTATGTCATCTTATGTGCTACTTTGTGTATTTGAGCAAATAGTGTGACAATTTCAGAATGAAAGAAAATAATGTGAAAAAGTTAACTAGGATAAACTGTGACAGACTTCCTCAGAAAGCTGAATTTTTACATTGAAAATTTGTAAAAGAAACAAAGATGGGCCAATATGAATTTAGTATTGAGAGCAGCACTTTGGTATGGAGAAAACCATTCTAAAGCAAGTAAAAAGAAGCTTACAATTATCTTTCTATTCTGACAAGCGAATTAGTCAATTGAAAGGGCTTTTCAAACCAATACTTAAAATTAATTAATTCCTAGGAATCCCTGGGAACCAAGTGACAAACTCTTGACCTTTGTCCACAGTTCTTAATATCAGCCATAAGAAGGTAACAGGATAAGGGGTAATTCCCAGAGACATTTAGTAAAATCTGTCCCCTACCAGGAGTCTAGAAATCCAAGTTTCAACAGCCGTGAGATTTTCGGCTAATCATTTCCCCTCATTGCGTCTTAATACTTTCATCAGAGGATGAAAGTGTGACACAAACCATTAGTTGCCCCAGTAACCCTTTTAGTAATAACCACCCACCACCACCAGCCAAGTTTTATCAAGGCACAAGGATGCCCAGCTAGAGACTGTATTTCCAATCTCCCTTTTAGCTAGGAGTGGTCATGAAATGGCAAAGATGATTTTGCAATTTTTATATCATCTCTTAGAGATGAGGTCACTTGACCTGGACTCTTCTCTCTCCCGCTGGTTGGGAAATGCCAACAACTGGAGCCACCACGTTAGACCCAGCTGGGAACCCACACATTGAGGATGGCAGAGCTTCCACCCAGCCTGGGTTCCTGAGGGACATCATTGAGCTGAGAAGTCCCACCAGCCCTACACCACTTCCCTCTGCACTCTTATGTGAGAGCGAAGAAAAGATGCTCCTCTTTTTTAAGCTGCTTTAGTTTGGGTTCTCCTTGTTACATTCGCTTAGCCCAAACCCTAGCTAATGCAGAAGTTCCTGAACAAATAATCACAGAAGTATGTTCATAACAAAGAGTTTTGCTTTAGGACTAAAACAAAAGGTAGAATAAACCTTGTTAGCCTGCCAACGATGATCACCGAAGCACATATTCAAGCTTAAGATCAATTTTTAAATGACATTCTTTTCTTATTTCTTAGCAACTCAGACTCAGAGGCCCCTTTATTATATCTTCTATTAATCACTTTCAGTGTTCTTCCATTTTACTACCATGCAGTACGACAATAGATCACCTTCTCTACAAAGACTATCTTTAAGTTCCCAGGGGCATTTAGTAAAGTTTTATTATCCCCAGGCATAATCCTATGAGGAGATTAGATCACTGAAATAGTTTTCTGCCTAACAGCATAAGGCAGCCGGGGAGGGCTTGCGGATGATGTGGGGCTTGAAATCTTGAAACCCTGCAGTTTAGAGGGGGAGCCAGAAGGAGCTCTGGGAAAGTCACCTGAATCAGACCCGCTTTTGCTTAGGCAAGTCGTGGACCGAAAAGGAACTTACAAAGCCACTCTCTAATGGCTTTGTAAAAACCCAGACTTAAAAACGCAATTTTACACCTACACACAGATTGTCTTTTTATTAATTGCTAAACATTTTTATTAGCAATATTTATTAGCAATAGTTTCATTTGAACTTTAATGTGAAGGCTCAATGATCTTAAAAGACCGAGTTATTTGACAAGTTTTTTTGTGTGCAAACTTAAACTTTGTAATCTGTTGATATCTCAAGGAGAAAAACACAGTATGAGTGACAGATGAATTCAGAAGCATAGAAAGTTTCCCAAGAGAATCTTTTACACAGGGAAGAGATTTAGGTATCCCAAAGGCCAATTAAATGGCATTCAAGGCCTTGAAGTAGGGAGAAATATATCTAAGGGAATGACTAGAGGAAAGCTAAAAAAGAAAGGTGGAGGGATGCAATATAGTCTTTTACCCACTTACTAATCTATCTCTCACACTGAAGCCACAGCAATCATTTAAAAATACAAATCTGACCATTTTCATTTCCCTGCTTAAAAATCAGAAATGGTTTACTATGGCCCCTAGAAAAATGTACAAAATCCTAACTTGACCTAAAAACACGTTGTGTGCCTGGACCCTAATTATCTTTCTAAAATCACATCAAACCGCACTCTCTTCTCTTCTCTGCAGGCTAGGCATATGGGGTATTATGGGTTGAATTGTGTACCCTCTAAATGTTATGTGTTGTAGTTATAACTCCCAGTACCTCAGAACGTGACCTTATTTGGAAATAGGGTCATCGCAGATGTAATTAGTTAAGATGAGGTCATTTTGAAGTAAGATGGGCCCCTATTCCAACATGACTGGCATTCTCATAAAAGGGGGAAATTTGGACGTAGATGCAGGGAGGACACCATGTGAAGAGGTACACAGAAAGGGGAGTGATATTTCTACAAGGCAAAGAACACCAAAGACTGCCAGCAAATCACCAGAAGCTAAGGAGAAGCATGGGACAGATTCTTCCTCATGGCCCTCAGAAGGAACTAATACTGCCAACACCTCATCTCCAGAGCTGTGAGATGATAAATTTCTGTTCTTTAAGCCACCCAGTTCATTGTTATGGCAGCCCTAGGAAACTAATACACTGGGTTTCTCCCAACTCTGCATGGACCTTTGCTCTTTCTGTTCCCTTTGCCTGGATGGAGCAACTTCTCTAGCCAAGATTTAAGTCTTACTTCAAGCATCGTCTCCTTGAGAGAGAAATCTTCCTTAACCTCCCAGACTACGTAAAACCTCTCTCCTCCTGAATCTACACTTACCAGTAATTCGACAAGACCCCGAACTTCTTCAAAGCACTTTGCCCTCCTGAATTATTTAACTGTTTACTTAATGTCTATCTTCTGCATCTGGCTATAAGCCCAGGCTAGGACTCTGTGTGTCTCCTTCACAGCTGTATCCTCTGTGGCCGGCACATAATTAGTGCTCAAGAAATATTTATTGACTGGTTCCCTTGATTTTTAACTTGGAATCCTCTGTTCCCAAACATTGTTTCAAAGATCCCACATCCTCAGTAATAATTCCCACCAAGATATTTCTATCCTCATGTATATATTCATGTGCCTGAAGGCAGCCTCATATTTCTATAATTTGTTGTTGTCATACCCAACACTTTATTCCATTCCACCGCACATCTGTATAAGCAATAACATTTGTAAATGTACTAGCCTCCAGGAATGTTTTTGACTTGGGTCCTGTATTACTGAAAAGAATCTCAGTTATTTGGCAAGCTGATATCCTCATAAGATTCTACCTGTCCAGCAAGGCAGAGGAGGAAAATCATGTGAGAGAGAACACGAAAGCAATGAAGCACTTTTTAAACAAACAGTTGCTTGACCTGTGGTTCCTGATATGAAAACGTTTGGTGATGTATGAGGTGGGTGTGGGGGGAGAGATTTGCTGAGAATTACGTGGAACCCATGGAATAATGAAAGTTAATCTCAAAGCATCTATGTCTGTGTCTGTCTCTCTGGGTAGATATACGTATAGGTATATTTATAAATGGGAAAAAAAGAGCAAATGGTTCTAGGTAGGCTATTTCTACCTCTCAGGTAAATTCTAAGTTAGTTTGACTTTTGACTCCCAAAGAATTGCACCAATCCTTGAAAACGGTCTACTTAGATAGATTCAGAAACCTCTCTGTAATGAAGGTCTTAGTGAGTGTGTTCACTGAATGGAAACATTTTGACTTATCCTAAAGAGAAATTCCTCAGTAAATGTGTGTTCGACAGATATTCTCTTAACAGGATAATAGTTGGATATGCTACAAGTTTTAGTATCATGTCCTCAGACAGATTCTTCTGGTCACAGAAGGACTCAAGTGTGGCAGGTCTGTTTTGAATTCCATCAAATAATGACAAACTATAGTAAGGCCCACTACTCTTGGGCACAGGAAGAATAAAGCAACAAGACTTGTCCTAGTCATGTATTTAGTAAATATTTCTTGAGCACTTATTCTGTGTCAACAATTGTGGCAGATGCTGTTAATACAAAATTAAATAATAGTAACAATAAGAAGAGCTTATTCTTATTGGCTGCTGGTTATGTGTTAGGCACCCTGCTAAATGCTTTACATACATTATCTCCTTTAATCCTCGCCATAGCTTTGTAACATAGGTACTATCATTGTCCTCATTTTATGAAGAACTTAAGTCCCAGAGAGGTCTAGTAGTGTATACAAGGTCAAAGAGTTAGGATTTATGTACAGCTATGCCTGACTCCAATGCCTAAGTTCCTACCCAGTGTATTATACTAACTCACAATACAGAGTGACTCAATTACTATAATTCTTTTCCCCAAATCCATAAAATTCAGCTTGAGCTTCTGACCTGAGAAAGGTAATGTAACAGTGAGTTTGAGAAAGGGGATTTAATTCCACAGTAATACAGAAATGGCATTAAGTAACCTTTTCTTAGAATGAGTTTATGGACCATTTCACATAAACTCCCCAAGTTCAGAAGTCAGGATTATAGTGATTTGGGCTCATCTCAAGTGAGCTTAAGAAAAACAAAAATGAAAGAAAGGGACTTTAGACCCTCAAGTCCCATGTGTGTGTGTGTGTGTGTGTGTGTGTGTGTGTGTGAATACAAAATAAAAATAGTGTAGAAAAAAGACCTGAAGTTTTGAGTCAAGAAAGAAATCCAATCTCTTTTTTAATCAATAAGGCAGAAATTGAGTTTGTATATATTTTAGGTAGGGAAGAATTCATAGCTTCCATGAACTTCTTTTAAAATACTCTGACCCAAAATTTTGAGCCAAAACAGAAAAGAAGATATATTTTTCAAGAATCCAGACAGAAGATGGCACACAAATATAACTATGAGTAAACTCAGAATTCTCAAGACAATGTTAAGGTTATCCCAGATCAAGAGAATCATTGGCCTCTGCTTTGTTACAGAGCCTGTGTATCCCCCGACACATGTCCTTTTGGCATTTTGTCTTTTGTGTTAGGGAGGGCATGCATCTTCCCCACCACTGATCTTTCCTTCTGTTTATTTAACACCCCTGGCCTCTCTCTGCCTCCCTCCCTCATTCAGTCCCAGAAGGCTAGGAGTGAGTTCAGCTGACTGGTGAATTTGAGAGAGCAACTGTGAAAGATTTCAGGAATCACGTGCTTGCTCTCCTCTACAGCTTGGGTGTGTTCTGCACTGGAGCAGAGGGTGCCTGCCCCTTTCTAGCGCAGACAAAGCTAAACAGATGAACCTCCTCATTCTAGATTCAGCATTTGGGAGCCAACTTGTCCACAGGTAGAAGTCAAATTTCCAGTAGTAGTTTTATCAGTAATTAAGGTCACATTTTTTGGCCTCTACCTACTGACTCATTTTCTTATTTCTCAATTATTCTGAAACTAAAAGAGGAAGCAGTGGATTATTTATTGAGCCCCTTTAAAGACCCCCAAACTGCAGATAAATTGATAACAGTAGCTTGTAAACAGGACACAAGAAAAGAAAAGTTTCTTTTTGGTATATTCTGCAAATAAAGAACTAGAATTGAACAAAGGGGTTTTTTAAAAATTATAGTGGTCAATTTTTCCATCCCCATTTTTTTCCATCCTACATTACTAATGTAGCCCTGCTTGGCCAGATCCAGTGAGACCCATTTGTAAATGGGTATGTTAACAGTTTAACTGAAAAGCCCAGAAGAGTCACAAGAAGATCACCTCTAACCCCAGTTCTGTAGCCAGTGGCAACATTTGATAGAGAAGAACTGGAATTAACCTCAGAGGATTAGTGGGGATAATTCTGAGTAATGAGGGAGAGGGCTTCAGACATTTTATTTTCTAGTCATCCTATCTTTTATCTTTCATTTTCTTGTCTACCTGTCGTAACTGAAGCAGAACTGTACAAGGTATGGGGGCCATGAGGATGTACTTTGCCTACTTCCTACTACAGAGAGAGTAACTGACCAAGAGCCCCAGCTTAGAAATCCAGTGATTGCTTTCAGGCTGCCACTCCCTTAAGCTGTTCCAGCCACTGACTGAGTATAGCAGTGATACTAAGGTAGATTCCTTTCCAGAGAGACATAAGACTACTGTTGGCCAACTTTGTCTGCACAATCCCCTGATGGCTTTGCTGGCACTCTATGGCACTCCACCCAACATTCTCTCCCTCTTTCCCTCACTCTGGGTTAGACTGACCTAGGGGTCAGATGGGTCCCCCAGCTTCCTCTGGGTACCTCCCTATTCCTTTCACATGGGCATCTTCTCCTAAGAGAACCCTTATATGTTTAATGCCATCTTAGTATCTGATTCTTAAAGGACACCAAAGGAAAGTTTTACAGATTGCACAAATGGAGCCCATTCACATTGGAAGAGAGCCGGAGACCAGCATTTACACAATTTTATGAAATAAGAACAGAGTTAGCTAAAGCTTTGGAATGTATAGTTATTGCAACTCTATAGCCAATGCACAGTGGCTCTGTACTTTAATGGATGGATTTTGAGCAACATATAAACGAGATAATACTGTTTGGATTTGTCAGAACTGATACTGATTTTTCAGCAAGTATGAGAATTGGAGAAGAATTAGCACGAGATTTAGCTGAGAGGAATTGTCAGTGTAGACTCAAAACAAAGAATGTCAGAGACTTCCTAAGCTACACTAACTACAAATTCTATCCATACCACATACCGAAGTGATTGGTGATTAACACTAGGAATACCTGATTTGGCTCTATCCAGTATGGCTTCCAGAATAAACAGACCAAGAAGCAATACCCCTTACAAATTGGTACCTGAACAAGATATATTCTTGTTTATATGTACTACTTTTCCAAAATAATTCTGAGTCTTGCCAATCCATCATTGGATCATACCTCATAAACTAATAGAAGTGCACAATTTTGCACTTGGGCTGTGGTGTACTGAAAGGAAGATTCCAGAGCTGTGCTATCTAATATGGTAGCCACTAGCCGCATGTAGCTTTTTTAATTTAAAATTAAACGACTTAAATTCGAATACAATTTAAAATTCAGTTGCTTACTATACTATCCACATTTCAAATGCTCCACAGCCATATGAGACTCATGGTTCCTACACCGGACAGCACAGATATAGAACATTTCCAATATTGAAGAACATTCTGTTCTAGGAATTTCCCCAGGGAAAGAAGTTATCTGCTTTTTTTAAGTAATTCTGCTACCTTTGGTGTGGGGAGAGTGTTGCAAAGTCACTGTTCCAGGACAGCTTCTCCTCACACCTACTAAAGAGGCTTAACAACAGTTCTACATGCCATTGATATTTTTAGGAGTCACTGAGGAGGGCTCAGTTTCATCTAGAATGAGAATCAGTAACCAATATATATCATGGATATTTTTAGTTAATGTGATATTTTTCATCCATTGCCTCATGAGATTACATTTTAGGACAATGAAGTACCCTTATCAGCTTTTGGGTAAGTAAGCAATGGACCTGGGGAAGGGAGGCACCACCCTGTTGTTGAAATACAGGATGAACATAGCCGTCTGTGTGACATTTAGTGTGTCTGAGAAGAACCAGGGTTTGGGAGTCTCCTGTAGGCAGGTGAAGAAACCAAGCTTCAAATGGGAAGTGGCAAGGTAGCATGTCTTACTTAGCAGAGACACCACGACCATGCTCCTGAGAGACTCCATGTGTGCAGAGCCTGTTAGACTTTAAATAGAGGTGTGGTATCTCAAACAAAAAGAATCTTTCTGCTAGAATTTTTGACTCTGCTGGAAAGAATATTGGAGGTAATAGGATATAAAATATGGATCTAGAGAAGTTGATCAATGAAGGTCTCTCAGAGGAGGTCACTGAGCAGAAACACACATGTTGAGAAGGAGTCAGTCATGTAAAGACCTAGGGGACAACCTTGCCAGGTTGAAAGAACAGCAAGTATACATACAAGCCCCAAGGCGTG
Source organism: Monodon monoceros (assembly GCF_005190385.1). Classification (NCBI taxonomy): domain Eukaryota; kingdom Metazoa; phylum Chordata; class Mammalia; order Artiodactyla; family Monodontidae; genus Monodon; species Monodon monoceros. The sequence continues at coordinate 49,352,337 of NW_021703777.1, forward strand.
AATAAGCTTGGCATGTTCATGGGCGAGAAAGAGAACCAGTGTGGCTATTACAGAATAAGAGAAGGAGAGATTGGAAAAAGATGAAATTGCAGAGTTAAGATCTTGAGGTTCTATCAAGGAGTTTGGATTTGATTCTAATTGTAAAGGAAGATCATTGAAGAATTTGGAATAAGAGAGTGGCCTTATTTGACTTGGGTTTTAAAAGAGCTCTCCAGACACGAGATGGAAAGGAATTTATAACAGGCAAGGCCCCAGTAAGAAAAAGAGCCACATGCAAAAGTGCTTAAACGACAGGAGTTTATTTTACTTCTAGGGGAATGGGTAGATTAAGACAGCTAACAAGCCTGAGTGAACTACCCCCAACAGAGAGGAATTATCACTATGCCAAAGCCTGAATGGACAAAAAGAAGGTACAGTGGTACCTGAACCACTGGTAGAGCTGAAGTAAGGGAAGGAAATCACCCCATGAGAGCTGTTATCCATGGAGGAGCATCACCACCGCCAGACTATGGGAAGGAAGCCCCCTTTCTCCCTCCAATCTTCTATTGGGACTCTCAATTTTCTGGACCCAACCATCAAAGCAAGAGAGCCAGATATAGGGGCCAGACCACATATTTTGTAAACCTGGGGGGTCGAAGCAAAGCAGAAAAGGATAGAAAGTGAATATAGAGGGTTCAGTGGAAAGCAACAGGACAGGTTGCAGTGGATCAGGAGTAAATCTGTCAGAACCGACTGAGTATATAGCACAATAATAAGTACTATGGAAAATAAAATTACAACACAGTATAAAGAACATTTGTCAGTGTTATATACAGTTTCCCCAAATACAGTAGTGAAAAGACATTTATAAATACTGTGTTTAACTAGTTTATTAAGGTGGCTTCATTCTACCTAAAGAAAACAGTGCTTATGAAAAATAACTTTAGTATCTTTTGAGATAAATAAAGGAAGAACCAGTTATGTCAAAGCCATAAAACAAAAAATAACAAAAAGCAGGTCATATGGGAAAAATCTACTTTATCTTCTGGGTCCGTTCCCCAGGGTATTCATGCTGGCCTTCCTAACTCTTAAATAAATACTCTCCCAGGTAGAAATATGAATGATAAATGATTCTGGGCAGACATTAAAACTATGCTTCCATGAGAAGCAAACATTAACTTCAAGAAGAATGTTCTCATAACCTCAGTGCCTAAGACCGAATATTTCTCCCATCTTAGTGTTTTCTCCATCCTTCACTACCTTCTAAGGTCTCCTTTTGGGATACTGAGCCATAAGAAACTAACAAAATAACAAGAGAGTTTTGTTAAAACACAGAAAAAAAACATAGATTATTTTAGCACATTAATATACGAGACTTACGAAAAGGAGACAGTCTTAGCAATATTAGGTAAGGCTGAAAAATAAGACAGAGAATATTTTAGCATAAAAATGATTGGGACACTTGTTAATGGAGGAACCAATCTTAGAAGTAGAAAGCTTTGCTTGCCTTGTGGGTGCTTTGCTCTCTCTTCCTTATCTTCCTTTACGTGTGCATAAGATCTAAGCCCTTTCCACCCCATCCCCCCAAAACTAAGATAAAACAAATGCTGGGGGCCTGAGTAGTGGGGGAAAGAAGCTTGACAAGGGGATAGGCTGACGGTTAAAAGGTTAAAAGGTAAAATAGACTTCTATTTCTGTCTACAAGAAAGTAAGGCAGTTTGGAATTATCCTCTAGACCACTAGAAAACTGGACGAAATGTAAGAAACAACTATTTTCAGATATTAGACAACAGGCAGCACAACCATTAGAATCCGTAAGAAATGGGGGTGGTGGGAGGGACCAGTTGAAACTTCCCATCACTCAAGTGATATGGAGAGGAAGAACCCAAAGAGAATCCAGCAGTATTACTGTGCTAAACAGACACAGATTGGAATTCAGGGAGGCCAAGTTGCTAAAATTTGCATACCTGAGAGTATAAAATTACATAGAGAAAGAGCTCAGAAACCTGTGTAAGGCTCATCTTGAGTCTTTAGCTAAATAGCATTCTGCCCGTTTAGAAGGTGAAGTTCCACGAGGACAGACAAGAAACATTTCTGAGGAGAAAGCAATCACTAGCAAGCTGAATTAATAGTTAGTAGTTCCCAGAGCAAAGAATCGGCCAGGAAGAGTTTGAATTCCCTCCAGACAGAATGGAGAGACCTTGCCACATATTTAAGACACTCAGTAGACTGTAGAAGGGCCATCCCTTAAGGGTGAGAATAAATTTATTTCTAGAATAAAACCTACTCTGTATCCATCCAAGATAAAAGAGCTTAACGACAAGCTGTGAAATGATTCAACTAATCCACAAGTGATTTAACTGTCTTCAGAAAAAGATCAGAACTCATTAAATTAACACAAAAATATCTATCACTCAATAACATAAAATCAGAGGCCTAGCAACCATTAAAGAGATTAGATATGCAAAGAAGCAGGCAAATATGACAAATGATCAGAAGACTCAGTCAAGAGAAACACATCCAGAAATGACAGCGGTAGAATCAGAAGACTGAGATCTTAAAATGTTACCATACGTTTACTCCACATACTCAAGGATGCAAAGGGGAAAAATGAACATGATAATGAAAGGAATGGAAGACATACAAAAGAACCAAAGGGGACATCCACAAATGAAAATTATAACAATTAAAATTTAAAATCTACTAGAAGCATTTAATAGTAGTTTAAACACTGTAAAAGAAAAATCAGTGAAATTGGGGCCATAGCATAGTACCTATCCAAATGAAATACAAAGATTAACAAAGACTAAAAAATCAACAGAACCTCAGTGACTTGTAGAATAATATCAAGTAGTCTAACATAGATATGATTAGAGTCTGAAGGGTGAGCAGAAAAAATATTTGAATAACAAATGGTCAGATATTTTCCAAATTTGATTACTTCTATCAGCAAACAGATCCAGGAAATTCAATAACCCCCAAGCAAGATGAACATAAAGAAAAGCACACAAAGGCTATTATGATTGAACTGCTGGAAACAAGCATTAAAGAGAACATTTTTTTTTAAATTGCACGAAAAAAGACACATATGCACAGAGAAACAAAAATGAGAATGTCCACAGACATCTTTTTAGAAACTAAGCAAGCTATAGGATAATGCAGAGAGAAGAAATCTATCAACAGAGAATCTACACCCAGTGAAAATATTCTTGGGGGAAAAATCAGAATTTTATCAGAAAAACAAAAGCTGAGAGAAGGTAATGAACAAACCATTTGCGGAAGTAAAATAGAACCCTAAAAATATTAAATTAATCTAAAATAAAGCAGGAAAATGAAAATGAACAGAGAAAACAAATACCAAGATGGTAGATTTAAACTCAACCATGTCAATAATTACACTGCATGTAAACAGTCTAAATATTTGAATTAAAAGACAGAAATTGGCTGACTGGATTATAAAATAAGACAACTGTACACTGTTTATAAGAAACTAATTTTAAAAATAAGACATATATAGGTTAAAACTTAAAGGATGGTAACTTGCAAACATTAATCATAAGAAAGCTGGAGTGGCTATATTAATATCAGACAAATTAAACAATATAATGTTATTATGAAATGTTATACAGTTTTTTCAAGTGCACATGGCACATTCATCAAGATAGACCAAATGTCATGCTATAAAAATTAGTTTCAACAAGTTTAGAAGGATTAAGATTATACCACATATATTACTTTACTACACCAAGTTAAGCTAGAAATCAATAACAGAAAAGATATTTAGAAATTCCCCAAATATTTGGAAATTGAATTTTTTTTTGTTTTTTTTTTTGTGGTACGCGGGCCTCTCACTGTTGTGGCCTCTCCCGTTGTGGAGCACAGGCTCCAGACACGCAGGCTCAGCGGCCATGGCTCACGGGCCCAGCCGCTCCGCGGCATGTGGGATCTTCCCGGACCGGGGCACGAACCCGTGTCCCCTGCATCGGCAGGTGGACTCTCAACCACTGCGCCACCAGGGAAGCCCTGGAAATTGAACTTTAAAGCAACATATTGGTCAAAGAAGAAATCACAAAATAAATTAGAAAACTTTTAAAATACATGAAAGTTAAACCCAACATATGAGAATTTGTGGGGGTACAGTTAAAACAGTACTTCAAGAGGAATTTATAGCTTTAATTGGTTGTATTATAAAATTTCTCAAAACAGTGGCAGGAGCATCATCCTTAAGAAGATAGAAAAATAAGAACAAATTAAACCAAGGTAAGTAGAAAGAAGAATAAATAATAGAAATCAAGAAAAATAGAAAAGCAAATAGAGAAAAACAAAGAAACTAAAAGCAAGTTGCCTGAAAAAATATCAAGGAAATTGATAAACTTCTGCCTGGATTTACCAAGGGTAAAAAGAGAGAAACAAATTACCAATATCAAGAGTGAAACAGAGAATATCACTATAAATTCTGCAGACATTAAAAGGGTAAGGAAGGAATATTACAAAAAAATTTTTGGCAAAAAAATTGACAACTTAGATGAAATGAGAAAATTTCTTGAAAAACACAAATTACCAAAAACTGCCTGAATAAGCAATAGAAATTAAGTTTAAGTTTTTTAAACTCTTAAGTTATTTAAGTTCAATAACCTTAAGTTTATTAAAAAGCTTAATATATAATTTGAAATCTTCTCACAAAGAAAAAGGCCCAATGGCTTCACTAGTGAATTCTTTTAAATATTTGCAGAAAAAAATAATACCAATTTTATACATACTTTTCCAGAAAAGAGTAAGAATTAACTCCCAAATTGACTGTCCTCCCAGAGAATGTGAACATAGTTGTTCAGTTAATCCTTTCTAATACCGGGAGTGATAGTGTCAGGTCCCCTCCAGGGCTGTCCGTGTGCCATTAGCTTCCCATGGGTGTGCTGCCTACCCCTGGTGCGGCATTGCTAGGCACACCAGTGTCGAGTCTTCTGTTGTGGGACCATTGTTAATGCATGGTGCTGTGGGTCTGATTTACTCTTTTAGTCATCCTTCCTTGAAATGTCAAGCCCAGTCTCGTTGCTGTTGCTGTCACTGTGGGCATTTGCTGCTAATCATGAAGTTGGTGGGAAAATGTACATTGGAAGCTACTGCTCAGTGCAGTTTTCCAAAGTGGAAGCCTCTTCTGGAGCAAACAAGTAGGAGAGGCCTGTGCGGGCAAGAACCCCCCAGGCCTTGGGACTAAGATGGATGGCGGCAGGGGTCCCAGAGCTGCCAGCACCAAGTGTGATTCTTGTTGCCTATATTCTCTATTCCAATAAAGCAGACTTTCACACACACACACACACACACACACACACACACACAAAATGAACCGTCTAATGACATTAAGAGGCCAAAAAACTCTAATACTTAACAGTGAAAAGCTAAATGCTTTCCCACTAAGATCAGGAGAAAGGTAAGAATGTCCACTACTTTTTCTACTCAAAATTTTACTGCAAGGTTTAGTGTAAAAGGCAAGGGAAAAAAAGATATACAAATCTGAAAGAAAAGTAAAACTCTTTCCAGAAAATATAATCATGTTCTTTTTTAGACTCCTAAAGAATCTATTTTTTTAAAAGAGCTACCAAAAATAATAGCCTAGTTAAGCATGATCAAAAGATATATTACTATACACAAAACAATTACATTTCTATATCGTAGCAATAAACAATTGGAAATTGAAATTTAAAAACAATACCATTTATCGTAGCATTAGAAACATAAAATGCTGAGAAATAAATTTAACAAAATATGTTCAAGAACTGTTTAGTGAAAATAATAAAATACCGCCAAGAGCAATTAAAAGATCAAAAGAAACGGAGACAGATACCACATTTCTAGACTGGAAGAATCAGTATTATTTCGATAACAATTCCTTCCAGACTGATTTCAAATATGGTAATGGTCTTGCCCTCCTGCAGTATGTCCTCCAAACTAACACCAGAGTGACCTTTCTAAATTGCAAATTTGATCATGTAATTCATCTACTTAAAAAAATCTTTTACAGCTCCCCAGGGCTTATAGGATAAAGCCTAAACTCCTTAGAACAGCCCTCTGTGATGGGAACCCTCTTGCTGTTCTCAACAATGCCTTCTGACTGAAATGTCCACTTTTAATCCCCCTGGTGAACTCCTTTTTACCTTCCAAGATCCAGACTGGACCTTGATCCATGAAGACTTTTCTCATCTACCCAAGAAGATTTAACTGCTGCCTCTTTTAAGCCTATAGGATCCTGTGTTAGCCCTTTGCACCAATATTGCCATAATTTATTTGATAATCTCTATCTCCCCAAGACAGACTATGGGCTCTTTTGTGATCTCCACCTTGAGGGCAGGGACTGTAGCTCATCCATTTTTGTCTCTCCAGCACTAGCATCTCACCTGACACATAGTAGACACTCAATATTTTTTTTTAATAAATCATTGTCTGATCTCCTGACTGGAACAAAGAGAATAGGAGTTCTTTCAAAGATGAAAGACCCCAAACAGATTGAATTTTAGAAGTGAATGGGATCCCTTCTCTAAGGTTGGCTAAGATAAATATGAAAAAGGACACTTAATAACAGGAAGAATTATTAAACATTTTTATTCTGGCTCCCTTCTCATTCTGGTATTGTCTCTAATCTAAAGCAGCTCTGAGGAAATTATGTTTGACCACAAGCCCCACAGACTATTTCTAGTTTCCCATACTAAATCCAAGAGAGAAATTTTTATAATATGTCATTCATGGCCTCATTCTACCTCGATCTTCAAATCCACCCTCACCCCCTTTCACTCTCTCTTCCACACTAGACAAATTTCCCCAGGGAAGAATGAAGGTATTTCTAGCAGCCAAATAAAGAACTCTGTCCTGGAAAGTCAGCCTGACCCAGGGAAGTCTGCCTGCTTCCTTTCCACCATCCACAAAGTATTGAGAGCATGCTCACCTCCCAGCCCTCGGGAATTAGCTGCTGCCCTTTCTAGGGCTTGATTCTCCTGCATTGTCTTTGACCTGTAGGTTTGGGTGTCTGCACATTCCTTTATGAACATTTTCACAGATTTCCAAAATTATACTGACATAACTTTTCTAGACAGAAGAGTAAGGGGATCTCCACGAAAACTAGTTTCCTTTTGGTATCTGGAAATAAACACATTTGTGCTAAACTGTCTTATATATTCAGTTATTTAAGATACTTTGTTATTTAAGATACTTTGTTTTGAAACAAAGTCTGAACAATAGAGAGCTACGCAGAAAACGTGACAACACTAAAATGAAGGCAGGAAAACTCTTGGGAGAATTCCCCAAGTTCCTGTTCCAACCAGGGCAGGCAGAAAAGCCTGGCAAAGTTGACGGAGGCAAAGCTTGTCTTCCGGAATAACTTGTCTCCTCCTCTGCGTATCCTGATATTCTCTCATGCTGCCTTCTCTCTCCCACCCTCTCAGGCAGCTTTCAGGAAATGGTCTCATGTTTCTTCACACTGAAACTGTACTTAAATGTGTAGTAAGAATGAATGAATTTCCTCTCCTCGGGATTTGCCTTGTACAAGAGGACAAAGGTCTTTCCAACTTCACCTTGGTTTAAACCAAAAGGAATAATTTTTAGGAAGAAGCAAAGCAGATGGAAGAGGGAGCAGACTTATTCCTTCCCTTATGGAGGAAGCAGACAGTGCATAGCTGATGGGGAAATATTCTCTGCCAGCACTGAAAGAAGTACTCAGGGCCGCTTTAGCAAAGGCCAAGGAGCCATCTTCACACGTCCTACTGAAGATGCAGCCAGGCCTTGTCAACTGAAACTCACACTTTGACAGAAACACACACATTAAGGAACAGAGGTAATAGAGGATCCTGACTTCCCTTCACCTTACTGTCTGCTAACACCCCAATATCTTTTCTGTCACACTGTCAAAAATTGGTTTCTTTCCCTTCTCCTTGAATGTAAGAGATCTGTTTCTCCTTCCTAAGTGTGTTAGCATTCCTTTGCTACATGTTTTAAATTTTCCCCTTTGTCTTTTCACCTCAGCTTGTCAAGGCTCCTTAAATCCTACTGTTATCTCCTAAATTATTACCTCTCTATCCAACTTAAGGCCAAAAACCAACTCCTAAAGACAGAAAAATTTGAGTGTGTTAACTGCATTCAATAAATCTTATAGTACTACCAAGAAAATGAGAGCAAGTACAACCTAATTTCCAGGACCTAAAGTTTTAGAAATCATTCTGGCAGCTGCGACCATGGTTACTACTTAGTAAATGGTTTTACCTTGCATAACTTTTTGCTCCACACTGTGGGGTGAACTGGTGACAAGAAATGGCCTGGCTGAATATCAGTGCTTCTGAAAGCTTGTTACCTCAGCCTACTTAGAATGCCCAGGCTTAGAATAAATAAAATTGTAAGTGAAGAGAATTAAGGGAGAATATATCTTGAATCACAAAAGGGATTGTTCAGTAGTTCCCTCCTTCGGTCAGGTGAGGAATGTTAAAGTTCAGTGAGGGATGTGAAAAATATGTATAAAGAATATTTAAAGAAAGTTAGGGACTTCCCTGGTCGTCCAGTGGTAAAGAATCCGCCTTCCAATGCAGGGGATGCAGGTTCGACCCCCGGTCGGGGAACTAGGTTCCCACATGCTGCGGGGCAGGTAAGCCCGCGTGCCATAACTACTGAGCTCCTGCGCCACAACTAGAGAGCCTGTGTGCCGCGAAGTACAGAGCCCGCACGCCCTGGAACCCACTTGCCACAACTAGAGAAGAGAAAACCCACACACAACTAGGGAGAAGCCCGCATGCCGCAACAAAGATCCCTCATGCCTCAGGGAAGATCCCACATGCCACAACTAATACCCGACACAGCCAAAAAACGAAAAAAAGAAAGTTAATAAGGCCTTTTAAAGACTCAAAGCAGCATCTTAACTTGAAACAAAGACTGACCTTGGGCAGAGGTACACATGTGGGGCAGGCGACTGATCAGGTGTGTGTACCCAAGGTGCCCAGTATGTGCCTAAGCTGTAGCACAGCTGGGGCTCAAAACCGGGGGGAGTGAAGCAGATGTTACAGGAGTTCATTTCCTTTCAGACCAAGGACTATCTTGAGAAAGAGTGGTCTGCTGCTGTGAAAGTGAGAATCAATTACACAAGTTTGGTGGAGAGCAAATGTTCCAAGGTCAGAAGGAAAAGCAATGTTGAGAAGCTCAACAGAACTTGCTCCTCACATAACCCCTGACCCAGCTCTCCTGGCCTTCTGTTTGATTCCCAGGATTACCTGTGCAAAACTGAGTCACCAAAGCCCCATCATGCTTTGATCCAAAATAATTGGCAAATTATTTTTGGTGCTAGGATCCAAAAATAATTGGCAAACATCTGTTCTCAAGGTCTCCTTTTATTCCACTTTAAGTGTTCCACAGAAAGTAGTCTCTCTAAAATGCATCCCAAGAGGCATCTTAAAATTCTTGCCTCCTTTCGCTCCCCTTCACCGTTATCCACGTGCCCCATCCCTCACTTTTGCACTTTCCTTAGATCTCTGCTTGGCATCAGCTTCTCATGGAGGCCTCCCTGACAACCCAATTTGAGATGGCAAACCCCTAATACTCTCACCAACTGGCACCCCTTTACCCCTGTCCCTGTTGTATTTTTCTTCATATTAATATTTGATATCCTGTGGATTTTGCTGGCTGATTATATTTCTCCCCTCTCTAGTATGTAAGCACAATGAGGATGTGAATTTTTTTTGGAGGGGGGCTGGTTTTGTTCACTACTTAGTGTCTGGAATAATAAATATGTATTTAATGAATTACTAAATCAAAGAGTGAATGCTTGTATTGTTTCATGTATTGCTTTCTTTCTACAAATTCATAGAATCCTTCTCTTACCCTTAGATGCCCCCATCTACCCAAACTGACTACAGAAAGTTCTAGGTGAACTTAATGACACTGGAACTCATGAGAAATAACTGCCTAAGGTTTCTATTGATTATGGTCTTAACTGTGGGTTGAGGGATATTACATTTCCTGAGCAAAAGTGGGCCTTAAAAGGAAATTGAGAATTAGGGAAGAAATTGTTTCTTGGTTGAAACAATGCTTCTAGTTATCTCTGCTTTTAATCCTCTTTTGTGTGGTACTTTACCTCTGCTTGAAACTATTCTTGAATCAGGCTTCTTCTCTGTTGTGAATAATCACTTCAAACATCAATGAGAACAAAATAAGAAAAATATACATATTTCACTTAGAAAATTCCCAGGATGATTTTATGACCAAACAGTAATTAGATTTGTTTGGTTCTGATGCTATTTCTCAGGATAGAAAATACAGAATTGCATCATCAGGCCATTTGCTTTGTACAGTATCCAGCACAGTGAGATGGATACCCATTTACAATTTCATGGAATTTTTTCTGTAATGAAATCTGTAAAGTGTAATCTTCTGCTAAGATATTTATTGCATTTCAGATTTGATAATGTGTTGGAACCATGGTGAATCCAAGAAATACAATCTCTTCTAGGTAGGAGATTATAATCTTATATAAAAGGGAAACTAATAACAAAAAATAATATGTGGTTAAGTATCAAGTAAGTTTATTGGATGTGTTCATTTCACCATAAAGTTTTTTTACTTCATTTGATAGTTAAATGTTCTCTTTTAATCAAGAGATCTAACATTGCTAGTAAACTAATAGGCAACCTAAGTTTTGTTTCTGGCCTATGCCTAGAAGTTTAATATCTCCATTCTTAGCCTCAGTTTTCCCTCAGAATAAACTGCATTTTAAAGCAATTTTAGGATTGACATATATACACTATTGATACTATGCATAAAATAGATAACTAATGAGAACCTACTATATAGCTCAGGGAACTCTACTCAGTGCTCTGTCATGACCTAAATGGGAAGGAAATCCAAAAAAGAGGGGATATATGTATATGTATGGCTGATTCACTTTGCGGTACAGTAGAAACTAATACAACATTGTAAGGCAACTCTACTCCAATAAAAATTAATTTAAAAAAAAAGCAATTTTAACTCAAAGGATCAAATTGAGCTCAATTTGTCTTTCAAAGGAGGAAATTTGTTTTGCCCAGCAAGTAGAATGTAGTGCCAACTGATTAAAAGTGACAATTAAAAGTGAAATGCAATGACTCAATAGCCCAAGTATTAGTTGTTAGAGATCAAGTTCCATAGACTATTGGTTGGTTATTCATTCAAACTGTTCTTTGACTTTAATTTGTACAAGTTCTATTGATGAAGCTGCTTATTTGAGAAGAATTATGTAGTAGCATATTTGCATGAATTAAACCTATCTAATTTGGTACATAATGGCTCAAAAGTCATTAAATCCCAATAAAACTGTGCTTTTTAAGTCATGGGTCTCTTTTTCCAATGTTTACGATAAACTGTTTCAAACTTAGAAGTCTTAGAAGAATTTCTGAAGATAGCTTCAAATTACTCATTCACAGCTGTTTATGTCAGAATTTATCTCAAATAATTTTTGTTGCCAAGTCAAGTTTTTCTCTACCTTTGCAATAACACATTTCTTTGTCAACAACTCCTGTCACTCCATAGACAGAATACAAACTAAATTTTAATACTATCAGAAGGAAAGTAAAATTAGGATATTAGGACTATCAAAAAAAGTGATTTGCCCCAAAATCAAGTATAAATTTGTTTCTATTACTTACACTGTTTCTCTCCTCCATAGATCTTAAATATTCACTGTCATGAAATGTTACCTTTAATTAGTTTTCACAGAGCTAGAGACTTAACTCTCCAAGAATAGTCAGGAGTGGTGATGTAATGAAAAAAGTACAGCTTTGGAATCAAACTCTCTCCCTAACTCCTAGTGAGAATTTTAAAAGACATTAACATTTCTGAACCTTAATTTTCTCACCTCTAAAATGAACTTAATAATAACTTACTCACAAGAGGTTTATGAGGATTCAATCAGCTTGCTGTATGTGTCTCCCCCCCAGAAATTTTGTGCCAAATTCTAACTCCCAATATGATGATATTTGGAGGTGGGATCTTCGGGGTGATTAGGTCATGAGGGTGGCTCCCTCACAAGTGGGATAGGTGCCCTTATAAATAGACCCCAGAGAACTCCCTCGTCCCTTCCACCATGTGAGAACATAGCAAAAAGCTGAAAAGACGGTTGTCTATGAATCAGAGAACAGGCTCTCGCTAGACACCAAATCTGCTAGCACCTTCATCTTAGACTTCCCATACTCCAGAACTGTGAGAAATAAATTTGTGTTGTCTATAAACCACCCAGTCTATGGTATTCTGTCTTAGCAGACCAAACAGACCAAGACAGAAATTGGTACTGAGAAGTGGGTGCTGCTGTAACAAATACCTAAATAAGTGACAGTAGCTGTGGCCCTGAGTAATGAACGAAGGCTGGAAGAGTTTTGAGAAACATATTTGAAAGCCAGCAATGCCCTGAATAGACCATTAAGGGCAATTCTGGTGACCGCTCAGTAGAGAAAGCCTCATTTTTCTTAGAGTATACCAAAACAATTCTGAACAGAATGTTGGTAGAAATATGGGCAGTAAAGCCTATACTTATGAAGTCTCAGACAAAAATGAAGAACATGTTTTTTGAAAACTGGAGGAAAAGTGATCCTAGAATAAAGCGGAAAAGAATTTGGCTGATTTGTGCTTGTGCCCTAGCGTTTTGCGGAAGGTAGAGCTTGTGAATGATGAACTTGGATAACTGGCTGAGGAAATCTGTAAGCAAAGTGTTGAAGGAGTGGCCTGGTTCCTCCTACTGCTTACAGTGTAATGTGAAAAGGGAGAAAATGATTTAAAGATGGAATTGTTCAGCAAAAAGGAAGCAGAACTTAAAGATTTGGAAAATTCTCAGCCTTCTTATATTGTAAAAAATGAGAATGTGGAACAGAACACTAAAAGTGTGACCAAGCAAGCACTGGATAAGGAGATTCCTATGGATCAGCCGTCTCAACAGCAGCTAGGAACTATTGTCCAAGACCAGGGCAGAATGACCATGAAGGCAATTCAGAGATCACCAGATCTGCCACTCCCATCATAGCCTAGAGAGTAAGGGGGGCAGAGTGATTTCAAAGGAGGGACCACCAGTGCCGGTGGGGCCTCAGCGCACCCTGCCTGGGCTGCCTCACATTGCAGTCTCTGCTCCCAGAACTTCAGCTCCGTGTTTCTCGGCCACCCTTGGCACAGCTCTGGTGAGCCCTGGTGCTGCATGGGCTGCTCTCAGCAGAACTTTGGGGGGGGGAATGGCTGCCTTCACCTAAATTTCAAAGGGTGAGACCTTCTGGCAGACCAGCAAGCTTAAGACACCAGCCCCCGAAAGCAGCAGGGCCCAGGCAGAGAACCAGCATGGAGGCAGGCCCACCCAGAGCCTTGGGGGTCAAACCCCTGTCTGGAAAAGCTGTGAGGGCAGGACTGATGTCCCAGCGGGTCAGAGGGCAGGACTCCTACCCCTTGTGCCTCGAAGGCAGGACCTCCACTCCAGTGAGTCTGAGCATCAAGCCAAAGAGGATTATTCTCAAGACTTACAATCTCGTGGAGTTTGCCTTGTAGCTTAGACTTATTCGAGACCTGTTACTTTCTTCTTCCCTGCTTCTCCCTCGTGGAATGGGAATGTCTATCCAGTGCCTGTCCCACTGTAGTATTTTGGAAACACCTAACATTGATTTCACAGGTTCAGAGCTGGAGAGCAATTTGCCTCATGATAAATTGTACTTTGAGTTTCAATGATATGTGAGTTAAATGAGATTTAAGATTTTAAAGTTGATGCTGGAACAAGTTAAGATATGTAGGGCTCTTGGGATAGAATGAATGTACTTTTCATGTGAGAAAACATGAATTTTGGATGGGAGTCAGGGGTAGAATGCTGTAGACTGAATGTCTGTGTCCCCAGCCCCAAATTGATATGTTAAACCTTAACTCCCAATGTGTTGGTATTAGTAGGTACAGCCCTTGGGAGGTAATTAGGTCAAGAGGCTGGAGCCCTCATGAATGTGATTAGTGGCCTTATAAAAGAGAACACTCTGTTCTATCCGCCACATGAGGATACAGTGAGAAGTCTGTAACCGGAAGAAAGCCCTCTACAGAACCCAACCATGCTGGTACCCTGATCTCAGACTTCTAACCAGCAGAACTGTGAGAAATAAATGTTTGTTGTTTATAAGCCACCCAGTCCATGGTACTGTGTTATAGCCTTCCAAACAGACTAAGACACAGTTAACAGGGTAACACTCTCCAGAGTATATGGCACACGGTTGATAAATATTAGTTTCTCTTTCTATGGTAAGCTTCTTTTAATTTTTAGAGCTTTGAGATTGGGGATTTTTCTAAAACTTGGTATAAATACTTTTATATCAGTGTTATTATTGGATCTTGATCCTAGACAGAGAAGGACTACAGTGAGTCAAGTGAGGCAACATTAAGGAGGCACTTGCTCTCAGGGTGGTCTCAGCCCTGCACTAGCATTGATCTAAGAGGGGGTTGCCTCCTTAAATGTAGCATACTAGGTGCTGCCCCATCCTAGTTCTAATCCTAAATTACTTACGTTAACTCTCAAATTTTTTCATTTTATTTTTTCTCATATAATGCTTGTGGCTCGATTAAATTATATGGCCACTATGATTGTTTATAGAGTCCTCAGGGCATTTGTGTTTTGATTGAGACAAAAGAAAATATGAAATATGTATTAGGTATCTACTGTTGCATAAAAAATTAGTCCAATACTTAGTGACTTAAACAACTGTTTGTCATCTCACATCATTTCTGAGAAAACAGCTATAGCTCAGGGTATCTCAGGAGGTTGCAGTCAAGATGTCACTTGGAGCCACAGTCATTTGAAGCCTTGGCTGGGATGGAGGATCTGCTTCCAAATTCACTTACATGGCTGTAAGCAGAAGGCTTCAATTGCTCAACACCTGGGCCTCTCCATAAGGCTGCTCATGACATGACAGCTGGCTTTCCCCAAGTGAATGATCCAAGAGAGAGAGAAACCAAGACAGAAGCTACAGTGTCTTTTATAACCTAATCTCAGAAGTGACATACAATCACTTCTGCCGTGCTCCACGGGCCACACAGACCAACCCTGATACAAAGTGGAAGGAACTACACAGGAAAAAGTACCAGGAGGCAGAGAGACTATAGCAGGCTATTCTACCTGAGGCCAACTACCTCAATATGTTTTTAGGAGTTTGTTTTGGTTCTTTCAATTAAAAGCCATTAATTAAAAGAAGGTTTTTATCTCCTCTAAACCTCACTTGTCTCGTCTATAGAATGCGAGTAACACTTATACAAAACCTGCCTCATCTTACAGTCAGATGGGTAGAACTCCAAGCATGCAAGTAAAAAGGAGAAAGAAGACAAAAGAACAATAGCATCACAACAGTGCTGCCATCCTGAGGTAGAAGCCAGCTGTGAACTGCAGAAGGCCAACAGAAGACCATTCATCTAGTGAAATTTCTAGGAGTGCATGAAAGCCAGGAATTTCAACAGGACAAAGTAGCCATGGTGGAATCAGCAGCAGACCCCAAATGGGCTGCGTGCAGGAGAAAAGAAAACCTGAGCTTCAAGTGACCTCTCCGCACAGCAGTGTAAGCCCAGGGGGCCCATCCACAGAGCCAGACCAGGATGATGGTTTATTAAAAGTCCAAATAATCAAATACGAATAATCTGCTGGTGCAGTTCATAGGATTCCAGGAAGCTGTGGTGATGTGTATCATTCCCTGCCTCTCGAACATAATGTGCTTAGGGTAACCTGGCAATATTGTTACAGTGTAGATTCTGAGCCAATAGATCTGGGGTGGGATAGAGATTCTGCATTTCTAACAAGTGCTCAGGTGATGTCACTGCTACTGGCCCACAGATCAAATTGAAGAGCCAGGGTATATACCTGTTCATGTTAGGAACAATCAGGGCATCACTGCAGGGTCTGGAACACAGGAGCCACCTGAGAACATCTACTCAAAGCTTCAGAATCATTTCTCTTCATCCTGGCTGCCAGCCACCCCTGAGCTAATACATTGGATAAACAAGTCCCTGTAGAGTGTACTGATTCTTCAATCTTTATAAAAACAGGTTTTAAAAAGTAGAAAAAAGTCAAAAGATTAATCCTATACAAATAAAATCTGGTTTCAGAATAAAATGCTCACTCATACTGGGTAACTAGCTCCTTCAAGGCTAAATGATTCCCTAAATGGAACTTCCTTTTTTTAATCTCACATGTCCCTTCTGTCCTTGGAACTGCTTTCCCTCAAGGGAGTATTTGATTTCTTAGAAGTGCGTCATATTTTTGATTCTTGATTCAGTCTGAAGTTAAGCTAAATGTTTAAACGTGCCATAAATATTTAAGTAAGACCCTCAAATTTTCTATGTACACAGAAGTCAAGTATTCAAGTTGCTAAGAGCAATTAATTTTGGGTAGATGTGAAGATTACAGAAAATTTAAATTTTCTTTTTTGTGTACTTCTATGTATTCCAAATTCTCTAAAAGTAGAATGAGTTATTTTCATATAAACAACCATATAGTTATTGTATATGCAACTAATTTTTCTGGTCAAGCCATACAACCATCATCATATTTTGTCACCTCCCAAGATCCAGACATTCAAGAAATATTAATTGGTTTCTACTATGCTTTAGACACAATACTAAGAACTGAGGGTGTGTACACACACGCGCGCACACACACACACACACACACACACACACACAGTCCCTGTTTTTAAAAAAGTCTGTTCCAACAGACCAACCACAAGCACTGAAACTGAAACTGTGATTAAAAATCTTCCAACAAACAAAAGCCCAGGACCAGATGGCTTCACAGGCGAATTCTATCAAACACTTAGAGAAGAGTTAACACCTATTCTTCTCAAACTCTTCCAAAATATAGCAGAGGGAGGAGCACTCCCAAACTCATTCTACGAGGCCACCATCACCCTGATACCAAAACCAGACAAAGATGTCACAAAAAAAGAAAACTACAACAAAATACTAGCAAACAGAATCCAACAGCACATTAAAAGGATCATACACCATGATCAAGTGGCGTTTATTCCAGGAATGCAAGGATTCTTCAATATACACAAATCAATCAATGTGATACACCATATTAACAAATTGAAGGAGAAAAACCGTATGATCATCTCAATAGATGCAGAGAAAGCTTTTGACAAAATTCAACACCCATTTATGATAAAAACTCTCCAGAAAGTAGGCATAGAGGGAAACTTCCTCAACATAATTAAAGTCCATATATGACAAACCCACGGCCAACATCGTCCTCAATGGTGAAAAACTGAAACCATTCCCACTAAGATCAGGAACAAGACAAGGTTGTCCACTCTCACCACTCTTATTCAACATAGTTTTGGAAGTTTTAGACACAGCAATCAGAGAAGAAAAAGAAATAAAAGGAATCCAATACAGAAAAGAAGAAGTAAAGCTGTCACTGTTTACAGATGACATGATACTATACATAGAGAATCCTAAAGATGCTACCAGAAAACTACTAGAGCTAATCAATGAATTTGGTAAAGTAGCAGGATACAAAATTAATGCACAGAAATCTCTGGCATTCTTATACACTAGTAATGAAAAATCTGAAAGTGAAATTAAGAAAACACTCCCATTTACCATTGCAACAAAACGAATAAAATATCTAGGAATAAACCTACCTAAGGAGGCAAAAGACCTGTATGCAGAAAATTATAAAACACTGATGAAAGAAATTAAAGATGATACAAATAGATAGGGAGATATACCATGTTCTTGGATTGGAAGAATCAACACTGTGAAAATGGCTTTACTACTCAAAGCAATCTACAGATTCAATGCAATCCCTATGAAACTACCACTGACATTTTCGCAGAACTAGAACAAAAAATCTCACAATGTGTATGGAAACACAAAAGACCCCGAATAACCAAAGCAATATTGAGAACGAAAAACGGAGCTGGAGGAATCAGGCCCCCTGACTTCAGACTATACTACAAAGGTACAGTAATCAAGACAGTATGGTACTGGCACAAAAACAGAAAAATAGATCAATGGAACAGGATAGAAAGCCCAGAGATAAACCCACACACATTTGGTCACCTTATCTTTGATAAAGTAGGCAAGAATATACAATGGAGAAAAGACAGCCTCTTCAATAAGTGGTGCTGGGAAAACTGGACAGGTACATGTAAATGTATGAAATTAGAACACTCCCTAACACCATACACAAAAATAAACTCAAAATGGATTAAACACCTAAATGTAAGGCCAGACAGTATCAAACTCTTAGAGGAAAACATAGGCAGAAACTCTATGACATAAATCACAGCAAGATCCTTTTTGAGCCACCTCCTAGAGAAATGGAAATAAAAACAAAAATAAACAAATGGGACCTCATGAAACTTCAAAGCTTTTGAACAGCAAAGGAAACCATAAACAAGACCAAAAGACAACCCTCAGAATGGGAGAAAATATTTGCAAATGAAGCAACAGACAAAGGATTAATCTCCAAAATTTACAAGCAGCTCATGCAGCTCAATAACAAAAAAACAAACAACCCAATCCAAAAATGGGCAGAAGACCTAAATAGACATTTCTCCAAAGAAGATATACAGATTGCCTTGCCAACAAACACATGAAAGAATGCTCAACATCATTAACCACTAGAGAAATGCAAATCAAAACTACAATGAGATATCATCTTACACCGGTCACAATGGCCATCATCAAAAAATCTACAAACAATAAATGCTGGAGAGGGTGTGGAGAAAAGAGAACACTCTTGTACTGTTGGTGGGAATGTAAATTGATACAGCCACTATGGAGAACAGTATGGAGGTTCCTTAAAAAACCACAAATAGAACTACCATATGACCCAACAGTCCCACTCCTGAGCATATACCCTGAGAAAACCATAATTCAAAAAGAGCCATGTACCAAAATGTTCATTGCAGCTCTATTTACAATAGCCAGGACATGGAAGCAACCTAAGTGTCCATCATCAGATGAATGGATAAAGAAGATGTGTCACATATATACAATGGAATATTACTCATCCATAAAAAGAAACGAAATTGAGTTATTTGTAGTGAGGTGGATGGACCTAGAGACTGTCATACAGAGTGAAGTAAGTCAGAAAGAGAAAAACAAATACCGTATGCTAACACATATATATGGAATCTAAGAAAAAAAAAAAAGGTCATGAAGAACCTAGGGGTAAGGCGGGAATAAAGACACAGACCTACTAGAGCATGGACTTGAGGATATGGGGAGGGGGAAGGGTAAGCTGTGACAAAGTGAGAGAGTGGCATGGATATATATACACTACCAAACGTAAAATAGATAGCTAGTGGGAAAGTAGACGCATAGCACAGGGAGATCAGCTAGGTGGTTTGTGACCACCTAGAGGGGTGGGATAGGGAGGGTGGGAGGGAGGGAGACAGAAGAGGGAAGAGATATGGGAACATATGTATATGTATAACTGATTTACTTTGTTATAAAGCAGAAACTAACACACCACTGTAAAGCAATTATACTCCAATAAAGATATTTTAAAAAAAAAAAAGCTGTTCCAGTCAGTGCTCTATCACCGGGTACACTGGAAACACAGGACAATGCTTACATCAGTCCAGCAACCCAGGAAAGTCTCGAAGAAAAAAATCAGAGTTTGACAAGCAGAAAAACAAGGAGAGGACATTCCAGGCCAAGGGAAGTGTCCATGAAAGACACCTTCACTGCCTAATTTTTCAGCAAGTCTGATTTTAAAGCACATTATCCTCATTAACTGGGTAGTGCATGTCAAATCTCTAAGGGTTATTTCTGTGAACAGTAAATCTGGTTGACTAGACTTTGATGTTAATGAGAGCCTCATGTTAATTTGATGGCTTGCCAAAAGAAAGTGCACAGAGAAACTAGGGTGAAGAACCCTAAAAGACTTTAATCCCAGCCCATAATGGCATTCTGAGACAGGCAGTCCCAGGAATTTATTCTCTGCTGCTCCCGAGAGCCGGTTTTTGAGGCTCTTTAGGAAAGTCATTTTTCCTGCGGCCTCCCCATCCACAAACACACACAGGCACACACTCTCCCCATCACCTCCACCACCACCCAACATATGCATATAACACTAAACTTCATGGAAACCAATAGAAAGAAAATCAACTGGTCAACATAAACCAGCTCCACTTCTGAATGGAAAAAAACAACTCAAAATTATGCCCCATTAATATTGGTAGAGCAGCTTTGGTTATCCCTTCCTTTATTCATTTATTTAACAAACACCTACCAGGTACTAAGGATTTAAATCTGACTGAGACATGGTGTTTTCCCTTAGGAAGCTGCAAATCAGACCATGGCACAGTGCAGTCAGTGCTGTGACGGATGGATGGAGATGGACAGTGTGTTAGAGGCACAGGTATAGTGCATCTAAGTCGTCCTGGGAGGGGTTGTCCTGGAAAGTTGTCCGGTTCCCTGGGAAACTGCAGAGCACTACAAATTGCTCAATACTGCTGGAGCCAAGGTTGAATGTGAAGGAGTGTGGGTGATAAAGCCGAACATATAGAAAGAAATGGGGTCACAAAAGCCTTAGATACTAAATGAAAGAGTTTGAACTTTCTCCTTGAAAGCTGTTGGGAGCTATTGAAAGATTTTAAGCAAGGAAATGGCATGATTAAAAAGATCAGTATCACAGCAGTGGGGACAGATTGAAGGGAGGCCACACAGAGGACAGGGAATGCAGTTAGGGGCTATTGCAAGGATCTAGAGATGTTTAGTGAGTCCAAATCAGGGGAGCTGTGTGAACAAAGTGGAAGGGAAGAATTCAAGAAATAGTGAGGAAGAGGATGTTCACAAGAGAGTGAGTCACCAAGGATACCTACCCCAACTCCATGTATTTAGTGTAAGGCGAGAAAAATTACAGGGAAAGCAATAAACTCATCGCAGGGCAGTTTTCAGTTAGAGTAAAAGGTGAACGGGATATTCACAGAGGAGATTGAAGGTGTAAGGCAGTTTGTTAGTGATAGGTCATGAGTTCTGGAGGTCCCAGTGGAAAGTTCTGGAAGGTCAGGTGGGCGGCGTGATGGAGCAGGTTAGGAGAGACATAGAGCAGCTAAGAAATGAGCATTCAGGTAAAGATAGGTTATCTGGAAGTCTTGAACAGAGATGTGGGCTTGATGTTGTCAATCTCAGATGTTCAAAGGATGTGGTATATCCGTGTTAGTCAAACTTACCTGACTGAAATGTTTTTAAAGTTATAATGTATTGCTGGAACATCAAAAAGAGTTCATGAAATATGATGAGCTCTTTGATCAAAGTAGGTAGTTAAAATGGTCTTAAGGATAAATTAGTTGCTACAAAAAATGATCAAAAAGCTTTTATTTGTGTCATTTCAGTGTCTAACAGAGAGAAAAATTAGAGGAATCAAATATTTTTGTTTTAGGAAAAACGGAAAAGAAAATCACAGGAAATGATAAAGATAGAGGTCTCTTGCAGCACAGGGGCCCTCCTTGCATATGCCCAGAGGTTTACTGTGATGCCATCCAGGCTGGGTAAGTTCTCACCACAGTGTCCCGGCCCTTTTCCCTGGTTGGTATCAGCCTTTTAGTTTCCTCAAAGGAATTAAAGCTGCAAAAGCAGGTTTGAATTTAGAATGAGTGGACTTTTGGAGTTTTGTACTTGAAGCTGGTGCGGAGGTTCAACCTCCAGTCCTGGCCCCAGTCCCCAGGCTGAAATCCCTTCCTACTTCTCAGCCCAAGTTTCCCTCCAAATCGCCAGGGGCAGCAACATGGTCTTCCCCATTAAAAAGTCACAATCAGGCCCTTGAAGTGGGCTCAGTGTGGTTGGTTGGGGCATTCTAGGGACCAAAGCAACCAGAACACAATTTAGATGGAGGGGGAGGGAAGGGCAGCAAGGGTTTCAGTTCAGCCCATCCTCTTGGGCCCACAAACTCCTAAACCTCAGGGGAGGAGCCCTGCGGGAGGAGGGCCAGAGTGACGTCTTCTGAAGTGCAGGATTCAGAGCAGGGACCTTCCTGCCCAGGTGAAGTGAGGAGCTGCACCCAGAAGTCAGAAAAAGCAGAGTTACTTCTCACCATGTGCAGACTTCACCAGCAAGCCATAAGAAAAAGAGTAACCATTGCTCAAAGCAAGACAACAGGACCAAAATGAAGTCACTTATGCTAAGCCCCACATAACCAACCTGAGAATTAATTATGCAGATAGCTGCTGAGCCCCTTGTGCTAGCCACCTGCTCACTGCCTCAGATGTGGGTGAGCCCTTCTAGGATCCTAGCAGCACAGCTTTCACATTAGGACGTTCCAGACTTTAT
This sequence comes from Monodon monoceros, assembly GCF_005190385.1. Classification (NCBI taxonomy): domain Eukaryota; kingdom Metazoa; phylum Chordata; class Mammalia; order Artiodactyla; family Monodontidae; genus Monodon; species Monodon monoceros. The sequence goes on from NW_021703777.1 coordinate 49,374,597, forward strand.
TGGAGCATTCTTTTGCCAGACTGGGTCCGGAAACCAGTATGAGTCAGACTGGGTCCAACTTAAAAATCAGACAGGGTTCAGAATTGGACGGGATCCAACTTAGAAACCAAACTGAGTCCAGGTTTAGACTAGGTCCAACTCAAGCAAGGCTGCATCCCGTGTGAGGCCTCAGGTGAATAAAATCTTGTTTGAAGGGGAAACAGGCAGGTTAAACTTACCAAAGATAATCTTGAATTACAGTGGCCATAGTGGAGAAAAATTCTAACCTAGATAAGTTTATCCATTTATGAGGTGTCTTAGAGAAAAGGGGGTGTCAGCCAAGCACTCACCATTAAGGGTGGAGTGAAAATTGTTTTTCATCCTCTACAGTGTCTGGTGACCAGGCTGAGAACTGCTGGGACAAGCCACTCCATCCAGAGCCTACAGGCAGAATCCTAGGAAAATTGGCAGAAGCCAGCAAAGGGTGAGAATTCTTACCAAAGTCTACTCTCCCAGATCTGTGGTGCCTGATTGAGAGAGGGAGGTATAATTGTATAATCTTTCCTTTCCAAATTCACATTGGCAGGCAAAAAACATTTGTAAGAATTAAATCTTTGAACTGTGACATTAATTTGCTGCCAGGTACCCACTGGTGGCCAATCCTTTCTCTCCCAGGGTGTTGTCTGCTTGTTTGTCTCATTTCATGTCCTGAGAACTTGACTTGGCAACCATCAAGTTATGGTCTCCCCAGAATACTGGCCAGACAGAAATATGGGATGCACCTTACAGTGGCTACCTACTGTTCCCAACAATTTCCTAAGAATGTTAGTTGAGTGTTGGCTGCCATTACAGGAGAGAATTTTTCTAGTAACGTGAACTAAAATTTCCCCCAAATTTCATTCAGGCTTCTATTTTAAGTAACCAGAGCATAATTACATATCTGGAAATTCAGAGTCAGAGAAAATATAAAATGCTCTTTTAATCTTTTGTTGTTGCCAAGGTTGACATTATACTTGCCTATTCTTTCCAAGGACATTGAAAGCTGTGGTTAAACTTTGTCCAAACTTTTCTTTTTTTAATTCTCTAATGAAGTCTGATGGTAAAACAGATGAAAAGAATGTATCTGACTATGACCTTGGTGATTTTCTCCCTAATTTATATTTCCAGTAATCTAATTATCTCCTCCCTTGCCCCAGTTGGCTGAAATTCTAGAATGAGAGATAGAATCTCTGTTTTCTGGAACTATCGCTCAGATTTGGGAGTAAATCTTCCAAGTAAGTAAGTCAGTAAATCTTCCTCCACCCTCCACCTCTTTTTCTGAGTATGTCTACCACTTCTTTGCCCTCACTCATGATTCTCCCATCAGGACTCCATGTTCCCAACAGCCTCAGTGTCAGCAGCTGGGATCAAGGTCTCTTCTCCCATTGCCATTTCCAAACTATTCTTCTCCATCTCTGCTTAAACGATAATAATATATCTACTCCCAGGGAATGATGAACACAAGTTCAGGAAGGTGGTTTTCTTAGAGTGGGGTTGGCAGGTGAGCTCCAGACTGCCTACTCAACATCCCAACTTTCATGTCAACTGTTCATGTTGACATGAACAAGCATAATACTCCTCCACAGATTCATTCTTACTTTCCAGATGTGGAACCAACTATCATTTAGTTGGTCAAGTCATTAAACCCAAGAAGCCTCCCTCAGAAGCCAAATACAAAATGTTGTGTTTCCTTGCTGCCTTTGCTTCCTATAGATACGTTGAAGCCATCTGCTTTCTTCTATCTCCTCAGCCTCTGCTAGTACAACCACCGTCATCTCTAGCCTCGTCAGGTGCAATATTTGCCTAACTGGCCTCTCCACTCTAATCCAGTACCACCACCTAACCTGCTCTCCATCCAGAGCCCAGAGAATTCTTTTCAAAATACTAATCTGATCATGCCACTGCATAAAAAGATTTCAATGGCTCTAAAAACTTGTAGGAAAAAAACCTTCCAAATCTTTAGCAAGGCCTTGCATCATCCTATGTCTACAACACCGTTACCCTATGGGCCCCAGTCACAGTGGCCTTCTCTGTGGTCCTGGAACATGCTACATGCCTGTTCACCACAGGTTGCTACACAGACTAGTCCTTCTGTCTGAAATACAAGAACATTTTCTCCCACTTCACCCTACCTTTCCCAGACCCCCAAACCCCAGTCCATCAACCCTCTGTTTCATCATGATTTTCTCTTCATCAGCTCTTACGTTTCATTCAAATCTCAGATTCAATCACATCTTCAGAAAATCTTCTTTGATTCCCATGGGTAGATGAGGTCTATTTCTTGTATGTTACAAGAAGTATGATTTTCCCCCTAGAAGTACGTAATTTTATTAACTACTGTCTCCTCAAATCAACTGTAAGTTCCATGAGGTCAGAAATCATGCTTGGTTTTGCTAATTATTATATTCCTAGCAACTAGGCTAGTACTCAGGACATAGTAGGCTTTCAATTAAATGTGTTAAATTGTATAGCACAGTATATTCATTAACTTTTGCCTCATAACAAACAACCAAAAAAAATTAGTGGCATACAGCAATAAGCATTTTTTCTCACACTCATGGGTTTAATGGTAACCTAGTATAGACTCAGTTGGGTGACTCCACCTTAATCTCATCTGCACTTGCTTTAGGTTGAATATTGCACTCAGGTCTGCTTCATATGTCTTCCCCAGGACTGATCTCATGGCAAAGTCAGAAGCGCAAGATCCAAGCCAAACCACACAAACAAACTTATGGCCTCTGCTCATGTCAGGTCCACTAGCATTCCTTGGCCAAAACAAACGTCATGGCCAATCCCAACACTGATGGGGCAGAGAAATATATTCCACCCAGAAGGGGAAAGGGAGGGGAGTGAATATTTGCAGGGCAATAATTCAAACTATCATAGATAGTTACAGAACTTACTGTAATTCAATTTAAAAGGTGTTAGATGACATATTAATAAAGGTCAGTGTAATTCAGTGAAAATTTTTTTTAAAAGGGTAGGGCATCATAAAAGAAAAAAAGTTTTATGAAAGAAATTTCATTCCAGGTAGTCCTCGAATAATGAAAGCATTTGAACTTGTGGAGACAGAGGTACGTAGATATCTCAAGGGGCTGAAACAGCAAAAGTAAAGGCCTAGAGATAGGAATGTGTGAACATATTTAACTATTAAAAGAGTAGGACACATAGAACCTGTAGGGCAGTAGACAGAGAAAATGCAGTGATTTTATTCAGCAGTGGATAGTCAGTAATGGCTTTTAAGCAGTGGAGTGACATGGTCAGGGCTGGGCTTTGGGACTATCAATTTGGCAGTAACACACTCATGAGACTTTTTGGAGGAAAAGAGATTGAATAGAGGCAGAACCATTAGTAAATTCTTAGAATGTTTATGAAGGTGTGACAACTGCTTGATCCAGAAAACTATTAGTAAGAAACTGGCAATTAGTTGACAGTGGAGAGTTAAAAGAGAAAAGCATCAAAGATACTTGGGATTTTTTAATTTAAGAGACTTGGAAAAGAGTAGTAAAGTTATCAGAAATCAAAAAGCTCTGGAAGAAGAAAAAATTTAGAGAAGATGAACAGTTAGCTTTTGATATATTTTTCTTGATGCCTCAGCATGAACATCCAGATGAAGATATCTGACAGGTGTGGAGATTAAAAGTGAGACTAGGCTGAAGACAGATACTCACTCATCCATTCAAGAACTGTGTATTACTATGATCATTTCATGGGTCACCCCATCTTGTCACCATTGTATTTCTAGTATCTAGCAGGTTCCTGGTTTAGTACATGCTCTTGGAACATACTAATGGAATGAATGCCAGGCAATGGGCCTGCAAAGGTGAGGGAGATACAGACCATGCTCTCAGTAAGTTCACAGACTAGATTTGAGTGTTATCATAGTAGAAGTTATGCTGAAGCTATGAGAAGAAATATAATTGCCTAGAATCCTTTACCCAACCCTAACTGCCCCAAAGTAAAATCTTGGTAAATATGAACATGCAGGGATGGAGGGGGAGAACAAGAAGGAAGCTGGAGCCATCGAAGGAGTAATTACAGAAAAGAAGGAAAGCAAAACAACCAAGTCTTATAGAAGCCATGTTAAGAGAAAACCACCTTAATGTCACAGAGGTGAGGATTAACAGAACTTCTAATAGGATAAAAAATACTAACATGTTATTAGACTTGGCAATAGCAGGTCCATGATGCTTTTTAGGAGTTGAACAGCAGGGGCAGAAACCAGATAGCAAGAACTTAAAGAAACAGTAAATGCTATATGAGTCAAGGCAGTAAGTTCAGTCTCAACTTTTAAAAAGAAATTTGGTAGTAGTTGGAAAAGAAGGAATAAAACAGTAGTTCAGGAGGTTCTCCATTATTGTACTAAAATAACTCACAACCATGCATGAATGACTAAAATCCTTTTTTGTTGTTGTTGTTCCCTGTTCAGTTATTCCACAATCCATGCCAGGTAAATCCCTACGTCTAATCTTGTGACTTTCTTCCTCATAACATTTCCATTGGTCATTACCTCTTAAAGTCCTACATTAGATTTTTGCTTTGGTTAAGTGCCAAACCTGTATTTAAGGCATTTTCATCCAGGTCTTTTCCTTATAATATGTATTCTATACTCCCAAAACATTGAATAATTTTCTATCCACTCCTTCCATTAAAAAAAAATTATTCTCATGCAGGTAACTGTTCATACTCCTACTTACATTGCCTTATTCTTGTAATCTTGCTTTCCCCATAAGGCAACTGATCCATGAAGTCTTTGTTAGTCTCCTCAGGCCACTGTCTTTTTCTCATTTCTGAATAGAAAGATACAAATACCAAAATAGTGAACAGAGGCAAATAAGTATAGACACACAAACATTTTTAAAATAATAAACAGATGAGTTGAACAACTTCTATGTTAAAAAATTTAATCTAGATTAAATGGACAAATTATGTGCTCCACCAGAACATAAAATGCTGATATTTATGCAAGAAAATATAGATACCTCAAACGGATACATAACAATGCAGTTAATCTCAGACCCAGAGGGTTGCAGGTTAAGTTTAAGAAACTTCAATGAACAGGTAACCCTGTATTGTACTAGCTGTTCCCTAATTTCAAACATGGTTGGTGAAGGAGTTGTCTAACAGATTTTAGGATGCAAGTATAGCCTTGATTCCAAAATTTGTTTTGAACTATACAAAAAAAGAAGATTATAGGATCATTTCACTTATGAATATAGATGCCGAAGTTTTAAATAACGTATTAGCCTACCAACTCCAGCAGTGTATTCTTAAATGACAATCAAGGAAAGGTTAACCCAGATTGAAAAAAATGATTGAATAATGGAAAATTCTACCAATCGTAATTCACCAAATCAATGAATGCAAAGTGGATTATCATGTGATTTTTCCAATGATACAGGAAATATTTGAATATTTATTACTTAAAAACTAAAACAAAGCAAAACATTTCCTGAGACTAGGAATAGAAAACTTGGAACTTCCTTAATTTCATAAGCCTGATCACCAAAATTCTATACCAACATAAAAATAACATCTATTAGAGCAATTTCAATAAATCAGCAAGTTTTATAAAATCAATTTGAAAAAGTAAAAGCTCTCCTCTCCACCAGCAATAACCAGCTACCAAATAGAGATCCATTCACAATAGCAACATGAACTGGAATTAACCTTATAAGGAAAGCCCAAGAACTTTATGGAGTAGATACTCCATGTTCATGGTGGGGTGACTTAACATCTATAATTTCAGTATCATCTCAACCAAAATTCCAGTCAGATTTTTCAGACTTTTAAAAATCCTCCCCTCTGCATCACAATTATATATATGTACACTTGTCTTCTTTCCTCTCCTAAATCCTAAGTCATTTGAAGACAGTAATGTCTTCTCCATTTTTAAAATTCTTCGGCATGCCTAATAACACAGAGCCTGGAATGATAGGTGCTTAAAGAAATATATGTTGAAGAAAAAGGAGGAAAAAGACTGTGAAGGTACCCTTCCCATTTTTCATGATTTGTCCTAGGAAGAGTTCTTAAAAGAGGTATGTAAAGTAGACATCAAGGTTGAAAGGCTTCTCAATTTCTTTTCTTTTCCTAAAGTTTTTAATATTACGATCGACTCTATCCTAAACTGTCTGAAGTTCTAATAAAGGTTTGGCATATTTATATTTATATATCACTTTTTATATTTTAAAGAAATATTTCACTGACAGTTTCACATTGATTTCTAATCCAATTTCCCTTTGGATTCTCATGCACCAGCTATTTTCTTGTAATAGAAGCTTTGGAGAAATTATGTCATTTTAAAAAATTATTTATATTACTGTTCCTTCTCTTTTTCACAAAAAAAGCCCCACATACCTCTACTTTGTTTCTAAATTACTTATCAGTGTCTCTTTAAATAGCATATGAATCAGGCAATGCATCTGGCAAATTACTAGCTTGTATAATGTCCAAATATTCCTCAATAGAAATAGAACCAGAATACTCACCAATTATCCAATGGTATGAAGATTGTGTCTATTTTATGAAAATTTTTAAATTCTCAGGAGATTTATGAGCCCTGAACCATAGACTCATAAATATTAGAGCCTGAAATTGATCTCAATAATTAGATGAGGAAAGAGAGAGGTTAAGTTAGTTTCTCACAGTCAAAAGAAGTTGGTGAAAGAAAACACAGCAGACACAATCAATCAGCTATTCACTGACTGCCCATACCTTTTTGTTCTTATCATGACACTGTTATTCACGGCAGGGTAAATTTGAACAAAGTCATATAGAACAGCCAGACCTGAACGAAATTGTGAGGTCACGAATATTTTCCTTTCTTTCACAAATTTCTCTTCAGTGGAACACCAGTTCCTCACTTGGAACCATTACCTTGGAACCATTACTTAACCTCTGTGAGCTTGTTACCTTACATGTACACTGGAGATAATGCCTATTCATAAAGCTGTTGGAAAAATTACAGGACAAATGTAAGTCCTTGCTTCGTAGTAGTTGATGAAGAGCATTTTTTTCTTCCTTCCTCTCTTTAAGACAATACGGTTTCTTAGTCTCTTAAATTCTACTTCTATGAAAACAGGAAAAATAACTCAACTTAACTTACTTTTTGATGAAACTAATTTATATCATTTTCCAAAAATATTTCTGTTATTTTATTCTAAAATAAAAATTATGATGACTATATAAAAGAAATATTGGATGGGTCATTTATGTGAACTCCTTCTTTGTGTCTATATATCATACTGAAAAACACTTATTTATATCCTAAAATTTGACGTTAGCTTTATTACAAATTTCTGACAATCCAAAGGGAAGGTATGGTAGAAAGAGCACTAGATTAGGAGTGAGGAAAACTTGCCTCTAACTCTGGCTCTGCCATTATTAATCATGTCATTTGGGGTGAATCACTTAATCTCCCTGACTGCTCTTCTCCCCATCTGCAAACTCAAGGGGCTCAGCTAGGTGATTTCCGAGGTTCTTCACCCCAGAAGTGTCTCTATTTCTCAGTGCTTTTACAGATGCTCTAGTCTCCCTGAGATTTCATCTTTCCTCATATACTTGTAACTTATACAAAACTACCAAGGACCTTACCACTTCTCTGAGATTTGCTCTTGGAAATTGGAGATATAGCCTAAAAATTAATAATAAAGGAATATGAAAACATTATTATGTTTAGGCTATGCTTATGGTTACACAAATGCTCAGATATATGTAGAAAAATATTAATCTATTATCTCACCTGAATTGTTAGAATATCATAGCAGTTTCCCTCAGAATATGTGTTAGAAGTAAAAAGAACTTGAAGGGTAAGAGTACCTACTTGTTGCATTTAGAGAATGGAAAAGGCTAGGCCAATTGTCAAAGTTGATAGCATACGTAATTACAGTACTGCATCTCCAACTTGCACAAGATACTTGAGGTACCCTAATTTTTTTTTAATTCCCCGAGTATGGTTCTCTCTGAAGCCACAATTAGCTTCTGCTAACCTAACTACAGTTATCTGAAGAGAACACTTTTCATTCATTTCATTCATTTACACACTGCCTCATCTATTCAAAAGCAATTTTTAAAAAATTGAATCCTTCCACTTATGCACTGGATTCCAACTCTTTTATCTACTCAAGGAAATTGCTGCAGCAATTCTCCCCTAACCCACATAAATTTGTCATCTTTCCTGAGTATTTCCCATCTGTATAAGAATGCTATAATTTTCTCCCATGAAAATATAAACCCCTCTGGACCTCACAGCCCCTCTAGCTTTTCTTCTCCTTATGAAAGAATTCCCCCAAAGAACTGCCTGTATTTCTTCTCTCCAGTTATTCTCCTTCATTTTCCCCTGACTCCTACCCTAACCAGGCTTTTGCCACCACTGCTTTACCCAGATAGCTCACGCCAAGGTCAACAATTACCTTCGTGTTTTTAAATCCAACAGCCAGGTTTCGGTTCTCATTTTAGTTGACATATCAGCAGCACATGATGTAGATGATCACTTTCTTTTCCTGGAAACAGTTTCTTCATTTAGCTTCCAGGATAACTGTTATAAAAACAATAATAATGACTCACACAAGACAGCACTGTTCCATTTTGAAGTTCATCTGCATCCAGCATGACCCATCTGGTTTTCCATAAAGGTGGATACAGATGAATTCAACTGTGATATGATGAAGACTACTACCCCTCCACCTTGTGAGTCTCTTGTAGGAGTCCTGTAACTCCTCCTGGATGGAGTCCTGTGGTACTATGATTTACTACCTTAACCGAGAGGACAGGGTGGGAGTTAGGAGTTAGAGGGCAATTTCAGAGGCTTTCACTTGCTTAATTGTCTACCAAGGCAGTTACAGCACCTCCACCTCTTTTACTACATCATTGTTATCTCCACAGTTTCAAGGAGTGAATAGAGCAGCATGTTAGGACCAGATCCAGGTGTTATTGCCACTGTGTTAAACCCTGAGTCATGAAAGCATCTCCACAGCAACAAACCCTTCCCTATCCAGTTTTATAGTTTGCCCCACTCCTAACATATACTATTCCCATACATGCTCTCCCAGTTCCTGTCCATGTTAGCCACATACTACAGCTTTTTAAGTAATAATCCACTTCCTCCAATCACGGAAACTGTACTTCTTTCTTCCTTTCATGCTAAGACTTGACCCCAGCTATTTGTCTAGAAACAATGAGAAAAGGTGTAAGCAGACCTTGAGGAGGGCAAGCATCATCTTGGAAGTCCTCAGGTGAAGTCTCTGCACAGCTTCCAGGCAATAGGAGCTGCTAGCCCGAGAGAAGGGCTGCTTCTGCTGAATTTTAGGGTTCCTGGAAACCTCATAATAGCGAATGCTGCATGCTACCACCACCCCAATTAGTATCAGCCATTGGGATCTTTATTTTATCTGACCCAGAAAATGATCAAATTGCAGACTCTCATTCTAAAGGTCTTCTTTCTAGGACCACTTTTCATTCCAATTATTTTAGATTGGGTTTCCTAAAAAGCAGGCTCTGAGTCAAGGATTTGGATGCAAGTAGCTTCCTTGGGAAGTAATTCTAGAAAGCATGTTAAGGGTGTAGGGAATTGTGAAAGAGAATGAAGGAAATCAAATAAGCAGAATGTTAAGGTGCAGGTTTTCACAGTAAGCAACCGATATTCTCTGGAAAACTACAGAATACACCTCAGAATTTTCCCACCAAGGGGCAAAGAAGTTGAGGTATTTATCCACAACTCCTGACCGTCACTGTTGCTGGCTCAGAGGAGTTAACTCTCAGTCCCCTTCTGGACCATCCCCAGGCACAGGCCAAACAAACTCCCTCGGTCAATTAGGCAGAAACAGTGCATTTGTATAACCCATAGAAGCTGTAGGAGATCCAGGTAGGTCAAGGAAAAATGATGAGTTATTGACAGCACCTGCTACATACACTACCATACACTGAAAACCTGTCTCTCCTGCCTTAAAAAGAAGGTGCCAACTACATTTTTTAATACACACAAAAATAAATATTATTTTTAAAATTTTTATCCATTTCCTACCTAAAAATCTTGTTTTATTCCACTATTAATATGCACTCTGCAGATTGGAAAAGATTGTAATGAACAACCACTAAAGAATTATTTATGGATACAACAGATAGATAGATAGATATAGATATCATAATTATGGATATTTTATATAGATATGGATACAATTTATATATATATATAGTACTCTGTGTAATAGAGATGATGAATTGAAAGGAAGAAAGAATACATGCATGTGTAGGGAAACCAGCTGGGAGGCTATTATAATCTCCAGAGCATTAACCAAGGCAGTAACTATGGGTGGAATGGAGAAAGGGACACTTTTGAAAGATCTTAATGAGATGTAATTTATGGAACTCATTGACTGATAGAAAATGGGGATTAGATGAATAGAGGAATCAAAATATAGTTAACATCTATTCCCACCTTTTAGATATGCAAGTAAAGTATTGCGTTGGCCAAAAAGTTCATTTGGATTTTTCTATAACATCTTACGAAAAACCCAAACGAACTTTTTGGCCAACCTAATACCTAATAGCAATCAAGTGAAAGAGAAATTATAGACATCCTCATAAAAATCTAGTAGAAATCCTCATACTGAATTTTAAACTAACTCCTCAGGTTATTTTGATACTTTCCAAAGTTTGAGAACCAAGGCCTAATAGGATACTACTAGAATTCCTTCTTAAGAGATTTGAGTGTCTTTAACCATCCTACAGGTATCAATACCCAGAATATCATCTATTTCAGGTGTTCAAAGTTTCTATATGGAAATTTATGAAGTCATATTAGTCATATCATAAACCCAAACAATTTAGCTGTACATCTATCAGACTTCCAGTAACTACCTTGACACACATAGCCAAACGGTGTGTTAACCATTGTCGGACACCACTCTGAGCAGAAACTTCCAGCAAAAGGAGGTGAACTGGGAGAAACACTGAAAAACAAACAAACAAAAGATCCAAATAGCAAAATATAAATGCTTCCTACTCTGTTTGTGATAAGCGCTGAGTGAATATCAACTGAGGCAGCTCCAGGACGAAGCAGGATGGAATCATGACTGACCATTCTAACTTATTAATTGCCCTGTGTTAAACTCACAGTATGGTACAATCTGGTTGCCACGTCACTAACACAAACCAGCTGTGACACATTCTTTCCACTTGAGAGACTGATTTAATGCACCATTCAACGGAAGACTGTATTTCTTTCAACTTTGCATCAGGATTTCTTGTAACAAAAAGAGGCCAGTTTTTCTCCAGCTTCCTAATGACTGAAAAGGTTAAAAATCTCACCAAATTTCAGCAGAAATAAAAAGCATAGGTTTGGTATGAGAGGAGTTATTGAGGTTTTAGGGATAGTGATGGTAAAATATATATCCTGGAAAGATCTTCAAGAAAAGTGGAAACAAATGTTTATTTCTGACTGGTTTAGTACAACTTAATGCATTCAACAAATATTTACAGAATGTCTCTTTTATATTTGACTGGCACTTTCTCTGAATGCTGGGGACATAGCATTGAATAAGATAAAGTGTGTCCTATGAAAATCACAGTGGTAAATATTTAACCACCAGCTCTCCAGAGGGAAACGTTCTGATCTGTAAACTTCACTGATTCCTACAGTGTAAATACTGTAGGAATTCCTACAGTGTAAATACTCCGATCATGGCCAATTTCAAGCTACTTACATGACATCACTGAGGAGCTGGGAAGTGATGTACACAATTGGCTTTCAGGAGCCAGTAGGAGCCAGCCCCAGCACACCTCTGGAGCATAGGGACAATGGGCTTTCTCAGAAAAAGGGGTGGTTGATTTATGTAGAACATATTAGTTCTGAAAAACACTATATCCCTTTATTGTATACTCTATCCTTCTCTTAGAGGTGCTCCAAACACAGCCCAATAAAAAGTCCCACAGTAAAGACTCATTCAGAATGATCTAGCCCGTGTTTCTCAAAATGATATAACCACAGAACTAGCTTGCCAGCCTGGTAATCTTTAAACTACATAATCAGCCCTTGAAGTTGGTGCATCTGACTGTGAAGGACTTAAATGTGAGGATCTCAAAATCCTCAGGACTGGCAGGAGCAGGTACACCTTAACGCAGCCAGAATGACATTTCCCAAAGTGATTGTGTACTCCAAATACATGGAAAATCTGCTCCAGACATCATTTGGTTCTCACCACCAAGACTTGTTTCCGTCACCATTTACATATCTATTTCTCAGTCATTCAGGGAATGGTCAGGTTATATCTTTGTTTGTGAATTCATAAATCCTTCATTTCCTTTTCCTAAATTCTTCCTTGTCATCCATTTAAGGCTGATAGGATAAAAAAAATTAAAAGTCAAACTAAACCAGTAATTTTATTTGATAACAACTCGACAATAAAAATAACAGCAACCATAACTTAGGCTTCAAAAATATTGATTAAAAGACTATGGTTGGATCAATAATTGAGACTTTTTTCCAACCAGCAGAGATAACTGAGAAATTGTGATAAATCACTTATACTTTTATGACAAACAAAATTATGGAGATAATTGAACATTGATTTTTTAAACTTCATATATTAAAAAAAAGAAAAAAAAACGCTGAGACCCAGAGCAATGATGTACACTAGAAAATATCTAGTAGTGATTTTGTGTTGCAGGTTTGAAACATGTATAATTCTGAAAACCCAAATTCTATCACATAATGTAGTTTTCCATTTGGGGCTTTAAGAAAATTCCAAAATGGTGAAAGCCTCTTGGAAAATAATATTTCTTTCTATCTATCTACCTACCTACCTACCTACCTATTTATCTGAGTTTTGTGGTGGGATCAAGATACTAAAAGACACAATATGTTTACATACACTCATGAAAATATTTCTAGACATTCTTAATAGGATTTTGGATATATTTAGCCTTTTTAGAAAATTGTCCTAAATATCATTTATGGAAATTGCAATGATTAAGCCTCAGACTCCAGAAAATGAGGTTTCAAGAACAACCTGGACAAATGATAAAACATGATGCTAAATCAAACAATATTTGAATTTAATTCTGTAAATTTTGACTAAGAACATGCTACGAAAGAGGGCCTGTGCATGACAAGGGGGAATCAGTCCTAGCTGTCAACAGTTCGTGTCTGTCAGAAGCTGAAGTGTTTTTAAATCTTTTGATGGTAATTTGTCCAAGGGGAACATTGACAATGAAATAAACATTTGCTGCATAAAATAGAAGATCAAGTTAATAATCTAAAGTCATTTTAGTTAAATTAAAGACAATCCATACAAATCTGGCTTTATCAATAGCGATGAGTTTAAGCTGGAGAGTTAAATTATTGACTCCACTCACACAGTTTTTGTCAACTTATGAAATGAAATCGCTGTCTAGAACAAAACCTACCAAATATTGTAGAATGCTGACCTCACCCATCTTGGTAATGATAGTTATTCTGCAAAATCTTGTGAAGCAATTGATTGTGGCCTTCTTAAATTCTGTTTAAAAGGTTTCCTCTTGTGAAATAGATGAATTTGAATGAAACATTGCTCTTATGCTTTCTGACCATTATTTTTCCCATATAAAAGGGAAATTTGTTATCTACATCCTCTCTGGTTGCTAAGATACAATGTATCCTTAAGGTTGCTAATACTAGTAGCAACAACAGCTGTTGAATCTAATTTGCATTCAAATGAACAATTCACAACTATGTCCTTCAAGTCCCAGGGTGCTCCTGAAGGATTCTCTGTGCACCGAGGCAGTAGTAGCTGCAAGATGGAAATGAAGTCAATGGTACAATCTAAAAGCTGCATCAGTTAATGGATCAGTCACTCTATGAAGGGCTGCTGATATATTCACAATGCTTTTGAAAAAACAATCATCCCAAAGCTAATGTCAGATCTCCATGCCAGGCCATCTTATATTTCAGGCTGTTTGAGGGTTAATTGCAGCACGACTAGAATTGACCTGAGTTATTTCACCACCTAATAGGGATACCAAAAATCCTTTATCCCTGGTCAAGGCAGGAAACATATGATTATAGTGTTGCCCTGTACCCTTGTGTCCAGGAAATTTCAGAGAAGTTTGCACCAACTTGTTGGCATTGTTTATTGGTAACAGTGCGACTGATGATTTGTACCTAATCTTCATGAAACCCCTGAAGGTCTCTGCCATTGGTGTTGCCAGTAGTGACAGACAGGTTTCAATCGCTAGAGAACATTCCCAGGACCCAAAGTGACAGCATTTTCCAATCTACAGTTTTCCAAGAAAAACGTACATTATAGCAACAGCATTAAAGTGCCACTGGTGCTCGTCACACAGCAAGACTATTGCTATGTGACCAGCAGATATAAGAAAGCATATTCCTTTTAGTGTTTTTGGCTCTGAAGTGGTTCTTGATCTGAGGGAACAATTGCATCCATCTAGCCTTTACAGAGGTAGAACAACTGGAACTCCTACTGGCCACTTTGAACTCCTAATATTAGTGAGACAGCTATGGACTGTGATGCATATTCTAACTTTAATCCTTATTTTAAAATTCTCCTTAATAATCACCTTTAAAGGAATCACCATTTTTTTGTTTTTTGGGGTTTTTTTTTTGTGTGGTACGCGGGCCTCTCACTGTTGTGGCCTCTCCCGTTGTGGAGCACAGGCTCCGGACGCGCAGGCTCAGCGGCCATGGCTCACGGGCCCAGCCACTCCACGGCATGTGGGATCTTCCCGGACCGGGGCACAAACCCATGTCCGCTGCATCAGCAGGCTGACTCTCAACCACTGCGCCAACAGGGAAGCCTCAAAGGAATCACAAATTATTATCTGCTTATCAAAAACTTAGAAACTATAAAAAATTCCACTGAACAAAATTGAAGTTACTCATAATCTTACAATTGAGAAATAACTATTAATAGTTTGAGTCCTCCTTACCCCTTCCCTGCCAGATTTTCTCTTTGCTTTATTGAGAACTTGTACTGATAAGAATTTTGTATTCTGCTTTTCTTCAGGTAGGCTTTATAACATTAGCATAACACTTAGTAATGTCATTTTACTGACTACATAATACTACACCATAAGGGTATCACATCATCATATAAAGAGCTGTAGAGTTGAAATTTTCATTTACTTTTATTTTTCTTCTTGCCAACTTAAAGACAAACACACAACATAAGAGTTGTGAGTTTAAGTTTTATTCAGGGTCTTACTGAGGACCATAGCCTGGAGACAGCTCTGAGGAACTGTCAGAGCTGTCTTAATTTCCAAAAAGATAATATCTATGTTTATACTCACAAAAACTGTATGAGTACTTTGCCAATGTAGTCATATATTTTGGAAATATTTATCCCTTCTCCATTATATCTACTGGAATAAATTTTGTTTGTCTTTTATGTTTTTGGCATATAGACATTTTATGATTTTATATAATCAAATCTATTATCTTTCCTTTCTGATTTCTTGCACTACTTTTAAGTCTGCAAAATCTTTCTCATACAGACATTTGATAATGTATTAAGTTCTATTTTTTTTCCTAGACTTTCTACAATCTGATTTTTCACATTAAACTCTTTAAGCATTTTAAATGTTTCCCCAAATCATAAACGAATTTTTTTCTAGTACCATTTATTGAAAAACTTTAATATATGTATCACATGTTGTGGGAAAATAGATCTTACCTGGATTTCTCAGTGTTCTTGCAAAGTCCTGGCCTCCTGAGCCATGGAAATTGATACACCATGATTATTTTTATTTTCACTGGAAACAAAATTGCTTTTCACTTGCCTGAGTATTAGATATTTAGCCATCTGTCTCCTTAATGGTGGAACTTATTGCTCCTATGCAAAGGATCATAAGACTTTTATCCCTAAGAACCAAAAGATTCCATTCCAGGACAGGCACCTGAATTAAAGGAAAAGGAGACTGAGTAAAGCCTAGACCACCGAAGGGATTTAGAGTGTTGTCTTTCTATGTGTTTACATTTCAAAAGACAGAACCAGAATCCTGGGTTGTAAATGTTCAGAACTGGTCTTATCTTCCCCCTAAAGAGATTTATTTGCATTCCAAAGTTAAGAACCCAGAGTCCTTCCCCGCTCTCAGGAGGAGGGGCAGCGACAGTCCCCTTCTGTGTAGGGGAGAAATTCATAGTTCTGGATCCCTAGCCAGACACAATCCCACAGCACGTGTAGGATTTACCCCTCTACCTCTAATCATGTCATCTGCGGGTTTAGGCAGGGAGCAGTGGGGGACCGACTCTGGGGACAGTTTCAGCTGTGAGTGAAAAAAACCTCTGATGTCTAACAGAGTATCTGTAGATGTTTCTCCTCCCTCTCCCTCTCCCTCTCCCTCTCCCTCTCCCTCTCCCTCTCCCTCTCCC
>NW_021703777.1:49391377-49545983 GCF_005190385.1 Monodon monoceros
TATATATATATATATATATATACACACATATATGGATATATATAAAATTATGCGAGTAACACCTCAGAAACTTCCCAGTTTTTGACAACATATATTACATTTTTAGGACTCTTGAATCTCCTTCTGGACTATTTTCTATCTATCATTTTCACTCAATTATTTGGGCTTTATAATATTTTCTAATGTTTGATAAATTTCACATAATTAGTGGGGTTTTCCCAATTTTTAAGCCTCTCTCATCCTTTCATTTTTTCCTCAAGAATTTAGAATCCCTTCATCAAAATCTAAAAAGAAGCTGAAATTTTTACTAAACCCATAGCAATTGGTAGATAATTAACATCTTTATAATATTTCATTTTCTTATCCAGAAACACAGTATATTTCTTCAGTTATTATAATTTTTATATCTCAGTTTTGCAGTTTTCTGTATATAAATTCAATAATTTCTATTTGATATAATTATTAAGAATGTAATGTTTCTGTTGCTGATGTGTATGTAATCTTATTTTTTACTATACTTTCCATCATTATTGATATGACTATAATCTCATATTCAGTCTTTTTTTAACTCATTAATTTTTACAGATTTTCAGCTGATAAAGTTTCTTAACTATCCAATCATAACTGCTGCATATAACCATTCAGTTCTGTTTTATGTTTTTTAGCATTGGAGAGAATTTCTAAAATACATTTAATAGTAAAAATGATTTGTCCAACCATAGAACTAAAATTTTTTTCTTGTTGATCTAGTCATGTATCAAATATATTCATCATGAGAATCTATAGTTATCAGGTACAAGAATGCCAAATTTTGTAAGATGACATAATCATGGCCTTGAGGAAGGTCACAGCCTACTAGAGAATAGAGTAGCTTCCAAGGAAAACTCTAAAATGTATTCTATACACCTTTACATCAGCTGCAAACTTCAGTCACCAGAGAAAGGAGATAGCAAATGATCAAGAAAGAGGCAGACAGAAATATTCTTGAGTCTATGGGCTAAAATTCAATCAATATAGCTTATTACATTTACTGAGTTCAAGACAATTGTTTTTTAAAATTATTGCTTTAGTGAATTTTAAAATGCATAATTTTAATTTTTAAAGAGAGGAACAATTTTTTTTTTTTTTACTCATTTTTAACTCGGGTCAAGGCATATACAGTACAGTGAAGAGTCTAACAAAACCTAGGTGTGGCAAAGAAGAAATTTCTTCCCTATAAAAGTACCACACCATGATTCAACCTTTCTGAAATCCTAGGGGCCTTTGGAATTTAGTTTCTTAAATTTAAAGATTATTGGTCAACGTGAATTATTTCAGATTTTTTGAGTTTGTTCCTACCATGTGTGGATTTATAGTGGAGATTAGAGAAAACATATAAAAGTAACTAGCAGAATTTCTGGCCCAAGGAAAATTCATAATAAATATTAGTTTCCCATTACTGTGGTGTGTGTGTGTGTGTGTGTGTGTGTGACTTGAATTAAACTTTTAGTTTTACTAAACTTGGACTCATTTTATGGTGGAAATAATCTATAATTTTTCCAAAAATGACTTGTGAATTTTTACTATCAGCTGTTAAGAATTCTAATTTTGGTAGTTATCAAGCAAAATATAACTTTTGGTGCACAGCAACCAATTTTTATTTGTCACAGAATGCAAAATTAAAACACCAGATCCCTTATAGAAATATATGCAAAATAAAGTTGATGTAAAGATTAATACATTTTCTTTTAAATTCCATGTATTGTTTATTTCTATTATACCTAAAATTGGGATTTTCTAAATTTAAAACAATCTCGAAAGCTCTTCTGGGGTTCTTATATTTGCCAAATATTCACCTCTATTCGGATTGAATTGACTCAAGGGAAATGGATGGGTGGATAGGTAGATAGATAGATAGATAGATAGATAACAAAGAAAGAAGACAACAGAGAAAATTTTCCATGATACGTTTATAAATAAAAACTGTTGCTTCTTGGAATCCAATTAAATTATTGCAAAGTTGAGGTTAAAAAAAGTCACTCATGATCTAGAGTATAAATCAAACAGCTAATCCAGTCACTGCCAATTTCACCAACATTTTCCACCTTATCAAGGATTGATTTACCACAAATTTCCAGGAGGAAAATTTGTTTCCCAGTCTATTACAAGTATTTCTATTTTCTAAAACTTGGATATTCTCCTGGGAAAATTTGAGAATAAGAGTAAAAGTTAATAGAGTCTGTTCTTCTCAAATGCTTGTTTTGAAAAGTGCAAATTTGTTCCAAGGTAATTGGCATATTAGGGAACAATTTGGGCATAATGGAACTTCACATTTACTTATGCATGATTTTATCTGCAGAAGAAAACTACATGAAGGTAAAAAAATTGCACCCAACTGAACTGAGTCAGAACGCACAAAACACGTTCACGCAAACACTTTAAACATCTGCTAACTACTTCTACTAATGCACGGGTTAAATTGCAAGGTTTTTACTATTCTTTTGCATTTGTAAACTTGTTTTATTTTTAATCCAGCATCTTCAATATGTCTAAATGGTTCAAAATTCCAACCTATGCATGTAAAAGGAAAGCTTTAAGGAATGAAGAGAAGCTTGAAATGATAATGCATTTTGAAAGAAATGAGAGAACGTGTGATACTTCCTGAGCAACAGAGACAACACTGGGAAATAAAAGGTTATGGTTGAAGCATTTCAAATGCTGAAAAGTCAGTAAGAATAAGGCCTAAAGAAGCAGAAAAAATAGAAAGATTGTTAAGCATATGGATTGACTACCAAATAAAAGTAAATCAGAAACAATCTTCCTCACAAAGAGAAAGCACTATCTATATACAAGGACCTTCAGCAGAAATCACCAAACCCTGAAAATGACCTCTTAAATCACAGCTTTCTTTTTTTGCGGTATGCGGGCCTCTCACTGTTGTGGCCTCTCCCATCGCGGAGCACAGGCTCCGGACGCGCAGGCTCAGCGGCCATGGCTCACGGGCCCAGCCGCTCCGAGGCATGTGGGATCTTCCCGGACCAGGGCACGAACCCATGTCCCCTGCACCAGCAGGTGGACTCTCAACCACTGAGCCATCAGGGAAGCCCTTAAATCACAGCTTTTAAACACAGTGGTGTGGTTGGTGGTTTCAAACAAGGCTGGCATTTCCAAAGCCTTCAACTGTTGGATGAAGACATAAGCACAAACAAGAAAGGCACAAAAAATTTTTCCAGCAGTGATACAGAAGTTAACTGAAGAAAAAGACTATGCTTTAGATCAAATTTTTAATTTTGAAGAAGCAAGTATCTATTCTCTTGTATGCCTAGAAGGACCTACACCTGAAAGGCAGAAAAATATGCCCTGGGATTTAAGGTTGTGAATCGTTTAACTGTGATGTGTGGCTCAAGCTCAATGAGCCACACTTACCCAAACTTTCCATCTGACTTCAGGTATGGTACTGCCACAATTCACAACAACTCACAAGTCACAACACTTCTGATGCCCACTTCCACAAACAAACTTCAGGTCCTTCTCAAGATTAAGTGCCATATTTACTGTAGTACTTACGTATTAATCATTTAACATGTGTAAAACTATGCTACCATTTCTTCTTCTTTTTTATATATTTATAACATGTCACTGATGAAGTTTTAGAGTATTGTGACCCACTTTTCCCATAAACTGTGTGTTTTTTATTGTACAATTTTCATAGCTTTTCCATTTTGAGGAATGTATGTATCTTGCTATAGCAGAACTGGCTGTATTTTCCTTTAGAGAAGGTCTCTAGCTTTCTACAAATACAACTCATCTACACTTTATACTTAGTATGACAACTATCCAGAAAGAGTCTAGTAAATAAGATTAATGGTTTGTCAATAATGAGAAGCAGGGGGTGATGGGGATTTCATCTCTATGCTGACAACTCCTAAATTTATACATCGAGCTCAGATCCTTCTTCTGGCCTCCAGGCTTACATAATCAGCAGGTACTTGACATTTCCTCTTAGACATCTTGCCACCATCTCAAATGCACTTCATATGTCCAAAACTGAACTTTTCATCTTCTCTTGAAAAATTTTTCCTCCCGCAGTTTCCATCACCTGAGTAAACTGCCCCTCTGCTCTTGTTCTTTCTCCCACTCGTGACTGAATCCTGGTCGTTCCAAACAACTCTCCCCACCACCCCCAAATACAAATGGCATCTAAACCATCACCAGACCTGTCTGTTCTACCTCCCAAATGCATTTCCACTCTCTCCCTTTCTCTCTGTCTGCACTGCCCCCACCTGGTCTACATCTCCCTGGGACCCCCACAGCCTCTTCCTGGTGCCCCTGCTCTAGGTTCTTTCCAGAGTATTTTGGGGGGAAACTAGGATCAAGTAACACCTCTGACTAAAAAAGTCAATGGTGGCAGAAGACCTAAATGGACATTTCTCCAGAGAAGATATACGGATGGCCAACAGACACATGAAAGGATGCTCAACATCACTAATCATTAGAGAAATGCAAATCAAAACTACAGTGAGGTATCACCTCACACCAGTCAGAATGGCCATCATCAAAACATCTACAAACAATAAATGCTGGAGAGGGTGTGGAGAAAAGGGAACCCTCTTGCACTGTTGGTGGGAATGTAAACTGATACAGCCACTATGGAGAACAGTATGGAGGTTCCTTAAAAAACTAAAACTAGAGCTACCATACGACCCAGCAATCCCACTCCTGGGCATATACCCTGAGAAAACCATAATTCAAAAAGGGACACGTACCACAATGTTCACTGCAGCTCTATTTACAATAGCCAGGTCATGGAAGCAACCTAAGTGTCCATCAACAGACGAATGGATAAAGAAGATGTGGCACATATATACAATGGAATATTACTCATCCATAAAAAGAAACGAAATTGAGTTATTTGTAGTGAGGTGCATGGACCTAGAGTCTGTCATACAGAGTGAAGTAAGTCAGAAAGAGAAAAACATATACTGTATGCTAACACATATATATCGAATTAAAAAAAAAAACGTTATGAAGAACCTAGGGGCAGGACGGGAATAAAGACACAGACGCGGAGAATGGACTTGAGGACACGGGGAGGGGGAAGGGTAAGCTGGGAGGACGTGAGAGAGTAGCATGGACATATATACACTACCAAACGTAAAATAGATAGCTAGTGCGAAGCAGCTGCATAGCACAGGGAGATCAGCTTGGTGCTTTGTGACCGCATAGAAGGGAGGGATAGGGAGGGTGGAAGGGAGGGAGACACAAGAGGGAAGAGATATGGGGATATATGTATACGTATAGCTGATTCACTTTTTTATACAGCAGAAACTAACACACCATTGTAAAGCAATTATACTCCAATAAAGATGTTAAAAAAATTCAACAGCAAAAATTGTTAATAAAACGTTAAAAAAAAAAAAGTCAATGGCTTTCCATTGCAGGTTCTATAATCCACAAAATTTCTTAATTTGACATGGCATGGCCCAGACTACCTTTTAAATCTCATCTCATACTATTCCTCCTCACGAGCCCCATTCCCTGCATCCTGAATCCTGGCTTAATGGAGCCAGCTTCTTTCTTCCTCACACCTCCACTCATATTGTTCATTTTGCAGGCATTTCTGTCCTATTTAATTTCTACTCAGCCTTCAGATCTCCAGCAAATATCACTTTTTCAGAAATACTTTTCTACCCCTTACTCTAAATTAGCACCCCTCATTCTCTTTCTGATCTTACAATTACTGTCTTTCTTAAGGTTTATCACAATTTTTATGTATTCATTCATTTGTGTAATTATTTGTTAAATTCTCAACTTCCCACTAGACTATGGATCCCATGAGGTCAGAGAGCATCTCTGTTTTGATCACAATATTGCCTAATACATGGCACCAAGTATACACTTAAAAATATTTACAGAATGAATAAACTCCTTCAGAAAATGTTTATCATACAATGTTTTGGACGTTGGATTAAGCTCTGGGACTATATCTAAGAACATATGATCTTTTGTGGGAGACACTTAATCAGATAATCATCATAATAGCAATAATTAGCATTTTGATGACTCGTGTTGGGTGATGCATTATCAAAATCCACCTTGACAACAACTTTATGAAGTTTGATACTATTGTATTATTATGCCCAGTTCACAGAAGAGGAAACTGAGGTTCATCAAGGATAAGCAATTTGTCCAAAGTTACAGCCAATCAGAGGCAGAAGTTTAATCACATGTGCTCTAATTACTCTCTACAGGGGCAGGAAACACCTACCAGTCCCTGGGGAGTTGGGAAAGCTTTCACTAAGAAGTGACATTTCATCTGCATCTTACAGAATGAGTCAGAGGTTTCCAGATAGAAGGAGGTGAAGGCACACTGGGAGGAAGAAAAAGCAGAAGCAAGTGTGTGAGGGGGCACGGGATATTTGTTGCAGGGCAAAGGTTTCAGAGGAGCTGAAGTGCTAAGTCACAGGGCAGAAAGTACATGGAAAGGAGGCAAGAGAAATAGGTTGGGACCAGATTGAGAAAGTCCTGTGTTAACTCTAATCTGATCAAGGGAAAGCCAGTGGTAGTTTTAGTCTAACAAAAATAAAAATATTCCAGGTAACTTCTCATCTCTTAAAATGCTATGTCCATAGATTCTATCAAAGAAAAACAAAAGTGCCGGACTTACTAAAACACATGGCTAATTAAAGACAAAATGTTAGAAAGTCTTACTTACCAATAAACCAACAGGTCTCTTCCTCTTCCCTACTTCCTTTCCTGGACACATCAGTCCCAGACTATCAGGTGTGGCCAAGTGTGGTAGGAGTCCGCCTACGAACAGGAGAGTCACGGGGGCCCAGAGTGGGATTTTGCAGCAAGAGCAGGGTGAGATGAGTGTCTACCCAGGAAGGCAGCCAGGGTGGGATGTCAGCACTCAAGTGGGGTGAGAAGACCTCCATGTGGGCGGGCAGCCAGGCACACGACATTGAAGCCTGAGCATTTCCATGGAAGCTTAACCCAGGGTGTGATAGCTAAGGAGGGTAAGGAAGGATCCAAGAAGGAGGGTGCCTGGCACAAGGTGTCAAAGCCCAAGCAGAATGAGGAGGGTGTGTGTGTGGAAAGGGTGACCTGGGGTGTGGAACTGGAACCCAAGTTGGGTGAGGAAGGACGTCTGGGTGTGGGGATGATTCATTGCAGAATATCAGAGCCAAAGTGGGTGAGGAAGGTTTCTAGGTGGAAGAGTGGCCCAATGTGGGGTGTAAGAGCCCAACTGGAGTAGAGAGGGTACCCATATGGGGGAGGGAGCCATGGCAACAGCCTAGCATGGGGACTTAAAACCTGAATGGAGTGAGGACAGTATCTGTGGGAGGAGAAGGGCAGGATCAGTGATGAGAGTGAATTACATACATGCAGATGAATCAATAAATTAGTATATTAAGGGTAATGGTGCAGGTTTTTCCCTGCCAGAGAACGGAGTTACCAGTATGGCAAGATACCCTATGGTGTTGATTGAAATTGAAGGCTTCAATGTAATCTCAGTGTTTTACAAAATTATCTATATGATAGATAGAGAAATAAATATAGGTTTAAGTGTGTGTATGTGTGTGTGTGTGCATACATGTAATTCCCAGTTCTGTCCACTAAGATGGCATGATAAGGGCAAAAGCCATATGCACACCTAGCACTCAGACCTTCCTCTCTGAAGACCTTTATCCACCGGAGACAAGGCTTCTTTGACGAAATAGCTGATTCTAAGGCTGAGAAAGAAAAAATATAAGATGAGCCTCGAATATTTTATGTATCTGAAAGTGAGGAAGTATTAAAAAAGTATGGGGACTTGTCAAAAGCCAGATTCAAGGGCTCCCACTGGCCAAGTCAGGGATAATGTGAAGGTCAAAATAAATACACAGGAACAGATTACAATCAATTAAATTAAATAGAATCATAAGAAATGTACCACTCAGGTAGGGGATGATGATAATGGAGGAGACTGCATGTGTACTTTCCTCTCATTTTTGCTGTGTATTTAAAACTGTTTTTTTTTAAAAAAGCTTTAGAAATAAAATAGAAAATCATGAGTCCATATTAATATAAGCCATTGAATAAACAAATAAATTGAAAGTATGATGAGAAAGAGGATTTCACACTCTCAAAATACCTTCCCATAGGAAAAAAAAAAACTTATTAACTACAAAGAGAAAAAGAGTCACTTCACAGTGAACAACGCAGGCAGCCACCACCTTACTGAAGCAATTAAAGTGAACACCCCTAACAAGAGGAAAATGAAATCATGTCTCACCTGATAAAATGCAAAGAAAAGAAGGCAGAATCACTTTTGCAGTATTTCTGCCAAAGACGCACAACCTGAATCTAAAGATAAGGAAATATTAGACAAGCTCCAACAGAAGGACATTCTCTAGAGTAATTAGTCTGTAATCTTCAAAAGCGTCAGGATCATCAGTCAAGGAGAGACTGAGGGGCTGTTCCAGATTGAAGGAGGCTAAAGAAACAAGACAGCTAAACGCAACATGGGATTTTGAACTGCAGCCTTTAACTATGAAGGATATTACTTCAGTGTGGTCTCAGGATGAGATGGGAGTACGGCATCAGTGTTCATTTCCTGATTTGGAGGGTTGTATTGTGGTTATGTCCTTCTTTGTAGGAAATACACATTCAAGTATTCAGGAAGCTGAAGCAGATCAGCAATCTACTCAAAACAGATTCAGGAAAAAAGTTCTTTGTACTTACTGTAATCCAACTTTTTGGTGGTTGGAATATTTCTTTTAAATAAAGAAGCAAACAAACAAATAAGAATATCAGACTGATGTCAGCTCAATTCTCCAGAACTCAGCTTGAACTCAAATGTAATACAAGAGGATCTTCATCATTTAACCCCTGGCAATATACTGCTTCCCTTAGCAATGTACTAAACATCACATTCATTCTCACTTTCCTGAACAAATTATACTTGGCTTTCAATCTTTCCTGCCAATTACTTATTACATCACCACTATTGAGGCTGACAGATCAAAGACTACCAGGAACACACTTGAGAAAAGAAAAGAAAAAAAAATACCGGTGAGTTTATTTAGCTTGTACAGAAAGGGAGACTGCAAGCCCTCGGGAACCACAGGAGCATCTCAGCAGAAGGAGCTGAGAAAAGATTCTTATGGGGTTTGAGCTCACATTGGAGGATTCTAAGGAGGAGTTAAGGAAGCAGGGACCAGTTCTGGATTGGAAGCTCTCAAGAAGCCAGTGAAATGCAGTGACTGGGAATCTTAACACATTTCCTCTAAGAAGTGGGAAGATTAAATAAGCCTAGTGTTGCCATCGCTAAAGAAACCACCATCTTTCACGTTAGTCAGAAGAGAAGGGTGTTTACTCATTTTTGTGGTCACATACTGGCCTTGTCTATGGCTTGTTCTCAGTATTGTTTATGTTCTATTAAGAATACTGTGGTCTGGTTGTCAGCAGGGCCATTTTTCAATTTCTCACCAAAGAAGTAGAATAAGGACATGAGCAGTACTATAAGGGGCAGACACAGTGTAAACAGAGGAAGTAATCACTGACTACCTGTTATTAAGGGAAGAGTCAAAAAATTAAAAACATGGAATTAAAAGAACAATATTAACAATAAACAGCAGCAGCAGCAGCTCACTGGCTGCCGGTTCTAAGGCTTTGCATAGGCTGAATATGTTTAATCCTCAGAACTACACAGCAAATTAGCTAATATTATTATCTGTATTTTACAGATGAGAAAACTGAGTGATAGATTAATTTGCCCAATGTCACTCAGCTAGTAAATAGCAAAGCCAGGATCACTATATAACACAATGGTGGGTTTATACATCCAACGGCCAAATATTTACTAAAGTTACTATATATAAAGTATCATCTGGACATTCCAAGGAATAATAGGATGTAGCACCCTCTAACATATTCCTTAACCTCTCTCCCAAACATTTGCTACTCTCATCAATACCCCTGCCTTACATTTTCAAAGGATATAATCTAGTCTCATATTTCATGATTGAAATATGGGATCAATAATAACCTCCCTTTAACTTTGACATACCCTCAACTCAGTCCTTTATCTCCTTTCACTCTTTTCTCCATGCTTACATTGTTCTCTTTTTTGAACTCTATTGCCTCATGCATGCTCCATGAGTAGTCTTGCAACCTGTTTATGTATCTGCATCTTAGGAGACACATTTTAGCTATGGTTTTGTCTGTTCAGCATCCTCATTTCCTTTTGGAGAATTACTCATACCCAGTGATAGGTTGATAAATGTTGATAAATGTTTTCCTGGATCTCCAGGAAAAAAAATGTGAAGATAGATAGATAATTTATATATATATATATATATATATATATATATATATATATATATAAAACTATGTATATATACACACACTTTTTTTTTTTTGTGGTATGCGGGCCTGTCACTGTTGTGGCCTCTCCCGTTGTGGATCACAGGCTCCGGTGGCGCAGGCTCAGCGGCCATGGCTCACCGGCCCAGCCGCTCCGCGGCATGTGGGATCTTCCCGGACCGGGGCACGAACCCGTGTCCCCTGCATCGGCAGGCTGACTCTCAACCACTGCGCCACCAGGGAAGCCACACACACACTTTTTATTATAAATTTTGCTCATATAAGGAACATGTAACAATTTATAAATAATAAAATATATAACACTCTATCTCTTAATTGTAAGTTCCATAGAGCCAATTTATTCTCACAACAAAAGAATGCTTTTGTTGATATTTTGCCAAACTCCTACAGCCAAACTACTGTTGTAGTTGATGAAAGAATGTAGTTATAACTCAAAGGTTGTTGAGTTTTTTGTGTCTATGAATGAGTAAGGCAAAGTGAAACAACAAAGATGTATGTCAGAAGGTTCTTGTTCATCAGTGACATAAATGAGTTCTTTGCTGAATCTGATAATGCTTTTGAAAATACTGGAAGACCATTTCCTCAATTTTTTGTGCTCTTTCACAATGTAATGGCTACAGGTGTGACACAATTTTAAGCTTAATCTGCATTATTTACATTTCAACACAGCAATAAATCAAGCACTTCTTTGTAGCACTTGTGAATCTCTATGGTATAAAACAGTTCTACCTTGGCCAGTTTTGAGCTACCAACATGACGTCACTTAACACAGAGCTGGGAAGAGACATGCAGGCACACCCATGTATGATATTTCTACTCTACAGGCATATTAGATGTAAATAACCTCAAGAACATAAATAATAGTAAAATAGTTTGGAAGTTGTAAGTCTTGAGTATTTATTACCTTTGTTTTAAATTTTATTTAATTGTAAGCTAATATCATTGAATTTTAAATAATTACTATATTTACCAACTGGCTTATAAACTTTCTGAAAATTTAATAATTGGCTCTAGTGAGCAATACAAGACAGTCCTAACATACAACTGCTTCTTCCCCACTCATCTTAGCTAGTGTTGGGTGGGAGGGACCACTTTCTAACTTCCATAAAGGAGACCAAAGGAAATAGTTCAGTGTGTCTCCCCTCCACACTGAACCAAGGGACAGGCCTGGAACCTAAACTTGGTCCTTTGTGAGCTCTCTCATGGGGCTCTGAATCTTGACTGAGACATTAAAGGAGGGAAGAAATAGTTGGAGATCAATCACCCATCATGGTGGTAGTTGCTAACCAAATAGCTCCTGCTATGGGACTGTGCCTGCTTCCCTTTCTACTGTCCAGAGTGCCTTTGGTTACTGCTTCTTTCTACACCTATTCTCAAGCCTGTGATTCTCCTATGTTCTTTCCATAAATTACATACAGTATGTTTCCATTGCTCACAAACAATAAATCTAACAGTTACTGTGTTTCTTAGGAAAAGGGCTGGATCTTCTTCCTATTTCTAAGCCTTGCACCTTACATGGTTCTAGGACCAGGTATTTTTCATGGAAGTCATACCAAACTAATTTGTATGTTATCAGAAACAGTATTTTTTTTACCCTTTACAAGTATAAGACCTACTTACTAATCAATCAAGATAATTGTTTTAGAAAGGTGCAGAGATTTAATATTCATAATGATGGTGCTGACTCATCAACAAAATGTAAAATTATTTCTACTTTTCTCTCTATATGACACCAATATATTTTCTAAGGTTTTGGAGCTTAATGATATAAACCTCTCTTATCTGGGACTACATTTATCAGGAATGAAACATTTCCATATATTGCTTTATAAATAATACATCTCTGGCTTGGCAGACTTTTCTAGCTTTCGGGTTTGGAAGAAGCATGCTTTTCTTATGTTTACACAGAGAGAAGCATGACTGACTGGACGTTAATACTAAACATTGATAAAACCTGGGAAGTATTTATGGACTGTGGAAAGTATTTCAGATTATGGAATAAAGAGGGTGAATTACATTTAGTGCTTTTCTGTATTGATTTAATGCCTCATTACTTATTCTGGATCATAAAGAGTTCCCAGAACACTCTGCTAAAGGCTCTCCTTCCCTTTTCACCTTTCCATTGATCCATTACCAGCCAACTGTGCAAGTGGATGAGCCACTGTTACTCTAGTAGGAAGGAGAGAGACCTGCAAAGGATAGAAGTACAGGGGAGGCCAATATGGCGAGGGCTGTGAGCTGAGCCAAAATGAATGAAAAGCAAGAGACTCTCTAAGGGGAAAAAATTATTTTAATTCCTTCTCCCATAACCCATACTTAAAATTCAGCATAGAGGGATTATTGGATGATATTGATATCATAAGCAGAAATTTTATCTAAAACTGTTAGGATAGGAGGTTGGGACACAGGCATATAAACAAACATCTGGAAGCATCTGAGTAACTGCTACTTGACACCAACACAGCAATCACTGGTCACATTTTCTAAAATGCCACCCTTAAACCCCTGAGTCACAATATATATTTTCTAAGAAAAAAAAAATATTTCTAAGGAACTCTTGAGTCAAGTTTAAGTGTATTGCGTAAAACTGATTTAATCAAATAAAGTGTCTACCATAGAAACATAATACTGTGGAATTCTTTGATAATAGCAGACATAGAAAAGTGACTTCAGCAGAAATGATATGATGTGGTAAATATATCTAGATATGCAGACCTGGATAAACTTATCTGGGTATCTAAATAAGCAGACCTGACCTGGAAAGCACGTGCTGAAGATTCTCAAGTCCATTGTCTACATGATCTCAAAAAGGCCAGTCACAAAATGTAAAATGTATAATACATCTCCCAAGGGATTGTTGAACTTTTTACTCGTTCCAGATTGAAGACAGTAAAGTTTCGGATATCCCACTATTTAATTTGTTTGATGTGTTTATAAGAATTTGGGGACCATTCTTTAAAGGGCATGTGAGAATGTAAATTACTCTGGGCTCCATTGGTTTGAGTGATGTGTGTGTGATGTGAAATAATTATATGATTTATTAGAGAACAGTAATGAGATTATTAGTTAGTGATTATTCAGGTGCTGGATCACTTTCATTTGTTCATCAATTTTTAATATCAGTTAAGGTATTTACTCAAATGGTATATTTAATTAACACAGATAAAAAAGAAATAAGTCATCAACAGAAAAAGAAGTGGCCATTGGGGGTTATCTAAATCACTATCTAGGATGATAGATGGAAAGTAACCTCATGCTGGGTTCATTAATAACCAGCCTTCATATCTAAGCTTCAAAGACTACTCTGAAATACAAATGTGTTCCTTCTTACCACAATCTGTGCTGCTTTTTCTAGTCTGCCAGTGAGCAGACTGTTTCTTTCCTTTATTCTTTCTTGATTTCATGCTTTTTTCCTTGCATTCTGAAGAAGTATAAGGGTTACATAAAGTGTAACCCTACTTTATGTTACAGTTTGTCAAGAAGGTGGAGCAGATGGAATGGAAGAGGAAAGTCAGAGGCCCACATCTGAAGCAATGGACAGATGTTTGGGCATGATGTTCTGGAAAGTAAGGAAAAACCTATCTTGAAAATTCAGATACATATTACAAACAACTAACTCTAAAAGGGACAAGGGTCTTGATACAGTAAAAAGTTCTGGAATAGTTGACATTTACTAATAAATTGGCAATGCAATGCACAAGTAGGGCTTTAATAGGGCAGTACTTAATTATTACCAAGACAAAACCCAAACCAAAAAACCTTGGAGTCTACCTCTCCACCTGAATCAGTACAAGAACAAGAAGACAGAAACACTAATACAGTTTCTCTACAAATGAGCAAATACACCAACTTTGGATAATATCCTCTGTATATGACAGCAAACCAGCAATGTAATCACTACTATTGCTCTCAGAGAAACTAGAGATACCTTTCCTTGCCTGTGCACAGATTTGGGTGTGCATGTGGTCTGGTGGAAAGAGACATTGAATTTAGACATACATGCTGACCACTGACATGCAATCTTGGCAAACTGCTTAACCTCTCTGAGAACTAGTTTTTTCCGTCAATAAAGTGAGGATAATAATAATATCCAAAAGAGCTATTTCTGAGGGGCTACTCACATTTGGAACTCGTTCCAAAATTTAAAGTAAAAAAATGCACTTAAACATGACTTAGTAGATAGATTCTTGAGGAATGTTAGTTCCAATCTTTTTTTTTCCCTCCCCTTGTACCTATTTCCCTGTTCACAGTCATCTGTGGCATAATGAACAAAGGAGACAAATTAATCAACAATCACTTAGGCAAGAATGGTCAAATATTTGGACATTTCAACTGTGCCAAGAAGTCCCATAGCCGAGGAGCTGGGGGTACTATTTCTCCCCCTCCCCCAGTGGCACACTTTCAACAATTTCATAAAACTAATAGGTCGACATAAAGGACGAGAAAGAGTAAAGCATGAGAGCAAGACCTCCAAACTGGAGTTAGAAGGCAGTCAAGGGAATCTTTCCTCTCCAATCACAGGGGCAGATGAGGCCGCTGAAGCTCATTCATGCCCAGGCTCGCTCCCCCAAAATGTTAGAACTAGAACCTCTGTCAAGGCAAAATTACCCAAAACTAACATTAAAATTCTGGCCCCTCTCAAAAAACTAAAAATAAAATTACCATATGATCCAGCAATCCCCCTCCTGGGCATATATCCATGGAAAACTATAATTTGAAAAGATACATGCACCCCAATGTTCTTAGCAGCACTGTTTACAATAGCCAAGACATGCAAACAACCTAAATGCCCATCAACAGATGAATGGATAAAGAAGATGTGATACATATATACAATGGAATACTACTCGGCCATGAAAAGAATGAAATAATGCCATTCGAGCAACATGGATGGACCTAGAGATTATCATACTACGTAAAGTCAGAAATAGAAAGACAAATACCATATGATATCACTTATATGTGGAATTTAAAATATGACACAAATGAACTTATCTACAAAACAGAAACAGACTTACAGACACAGAGAACAGACTTGTGGTTGCCAGGGCAGTGGGGATGGCGGGAAATGGACTGGGAGTTTGGGATGAGCAGATGCAAACTATTATGTATAGAATGGATAAACAACAAGGTCCTACTGTATAGGACAGGGAACTATATTCAATATGCTGTGATAAACCATAACGGAAAAGAATATGACAAAGAATGTGTATACATGTATAACTGAATCACTTTGCTGTACAGTAGAAATTAACACAACACGGTAAATCAACTATACTTCAATAAAATTAATTTTTTTAAAAGTTCTGGCCCTCAATCCTTTTCTTAAAACTAGAGTAACAAGATGGACCTTTATGGCAGAACATTGGGAAACACACAGGAAAAACATATGGACAAGTGCTAACTTTCCTGCTCTAATGCAACCCTTTTAGATATGACTTAAAATCTTTAAATATCCTGTTTAGTACAATAGCACATCTTCCCTGATCATTAGTGATCTTTCTTGTGAATACCCAAGATTATCACAAAACAAGTCATTCTTGTCACGTACTTCAACGCAAAATGGGGAGTGTAGAGGTGAAATGATTCAAACAACAGGTTTAAGCATAATTAAACATACGCTGGCAGTCTACAGCTGTATCTCCACAGCAAACTTGGAAGGCCAAGTTTCCACAATATTTGCAAGAAAACAGATACTCTATAACCACAGTCTTATGCTGCTCTCATAATGATTTCATCAAAGTCCTCCAACCCTCCTGAAGTCTGAATTAGGTAAATCACGAAATCTCTTAAATTTCAGTTTTTAAATCAGCCTCTTATGAGCGGAAAATAATTTTAAACTATTAGGCATCATATACATAATAGTTGTTGGTAAAATTTATGTATATAGACCTTGCCACATATAAGCTTACCAAATAAAAACCCAGAAGCAAAAATATCAGCACAGAATGTCAAAATCACAAAGGTAATAAATGTGCACATATATAGGCCATAAGATCTACTAGTGTCAAAGTTGACGTATGAATTTGCCTACAATATTGTTGAAAGCCAAAGTGAAAGGGAAGTATTCAGTTCAACAAATATTTAAGTTGTTAGTATCTGCTATGAACCAACCATTGTTCTAGGTGCCAGGAATACAGTAGTTAAAATAGAAAAACGTCTTGGTTGTTCTGGCACAGAAGAGTCAATTATTTAATTCTCTTTGATAAGAAAAAAATAGCAACTCTTTAAGGGAAGTGAAGCCTTCCCTGGTGTATAGCAACAATTTCACTTGGAGCTTCACATATGCAACACTGCTGTGCTATGAAGACTCTTGTCTCAATGACATACCTATGAAAGTGCAATATTAAATTTCTTCTTGCATCGTTCAGTGAAAACTGAAGACAAGACACCAAAGTTTGTCTCAGTAAAATCAACCCTGCAGGAAGTCAACACAGCCTAGAGCAAATGTGTAATTTTTAGCTGATCTAACTTAATTCAAGGATAGAACCTGGATTACTAGATAGAACCTATTACTCAGAATCTGCATCAGAGTAATCTTGGAAGCTTCTGAATATTGTAGATTCTTGGACTGCACAAAATCTTAGTGAATCAGAATCTCTGAAAATGGGCCTAGTAGTCTGCATTTTGAAAGAGCTCTGGGATTTTCTTTTATACACCTAATTTTGAGAACCTTTAACTTTGAGAAAGAATTTTTAAACTGTTTTCATTCTTCAGGGGTTGTGAAATCAATTTAGGGGGAAAGAAATTTTCTATGAAATAGATTAAAATAAAATGGAAAAGTAAATATTAAAGTGTATTGCACTTTATTTAAATGTTTACCTAAATATTACTGATAGTAAGCATAAAAATATTTTATGAAATTTTTGCTTTTATGAATACATAGAGTATAATAGGTTATACATATATCTTACTCTGGCTTTCAATCAAAATACTATGAAAACACTTATCAAGAGGTATATATTGACTTCAGATCTTTCAAATATTTTCTGAAAATATCCGTCTTCTCTGGTATATTTGAGAATTAAAAGTAAACAGTGGTGGGCTTCCCTGGTGGTGCAGTGGTTGAGAGTCTGCCTGCCGATGCAGGGGACACGGGTTCGTGCCCCGGTCCGGGAGGATCCCACATGCCGCGGAGCGGCTGGGCCCGTGAGCCATGGTCACTGAGCCTGCGCGTCCGGAGCCTGTGCTCCGCAACGGGAGAGGCCACAACAGTGAGAGGCCCGCGTACCGCAAAAAAAAAAAAAAAAAAAGTAAACAGTGGTATTATTATATATTATATAAAACATACAGTTGCACATAATATATATTATATACATAATTATATATATATAATATGTATCATGTGCTTTTGTTCTAAACACACTAGTGAAGGAAAACATCAAATATCCTTTGTCTACTATGGTGTCCATCCATATTTTTTAAAATATGTATTGTTAGAAGGGTTGAGATGTCCCTGAGGATTAAACACTCACATACAAATTCATTACCACCAGCAGAAACTTCTGGCCGTATCCTGCTGAGATGTTTAGAATAAAATAGCAATAAAATTTCCCTAGACATTTTTATGTTCTTGATTTATTATTTCACATGAAACAGTAACTCATCCCAATTTTATTTATGATATTAGAAGATAATACTTAGAACATTTCAATGCATTGACTCTTTATGATTAATGAACCTAAATTTAATTTTACATCCAATTCTATAGAGTCAATTCTCTGTAAATTGATTTTCTCCCCAAAATTATGATGCATGTCCCATTATAGTGGGTACTATTTCAGAAAGGGCAGATGTTTCCCTTAGATTCAGTGGTGTAATATGAATGCACACGAATTTTGCAGAAAACATACCTTTCAAAGCTTCACAGAGCAGTAAGTGGCTTTAGTACCTCAGTATTTCAATAAGTAGATATTGTCAGTTCAGAAGTAAAACTACTAAGGCCATACTTCCCATCTGAATAAATCTTCATGGTAAGCAATTTAGTTAACTATTAAACAATCTTTATTGTTGGGAAACTGTTCTTTAGAGCAAATGTTTTTAACATAGAATTTGTAGAAAAGTTTCAGCATGTTTGTGAAGTCCCTGGAATGCCATGAAGAATTCTGTGTATACTGATATATAGATTTCTCTAGGGAATGGATTCATAACTTTCTGCAGTTCCTGAAGGCATCCATGGCAAACAAAAACATCAAAAAACAAATTTTACTGCTTTAAAGCCAATCCTTATTCTCTCATTCCATAATTTAAACTCTAGAGCTTCTCCATCTGTCTTCAGACAAGATCGAACACAGTTTTTTCCTTGTATCTGTACAATTTATTCTTGAAAGCTTTCATTAGGTAACACCCTGACATTCTCTTCTTCAAGAGAGACAAACAAAGCTTCATGGGAAAGAATAATAGTTGAGAGGAATGGTCTTAAAGGAAGTGAAATTGCCAGAGTCAAAGTCTCTTTAGATTTTTTTGTTCACTCTGGAGCAGTAGAATAAAGTACCAAAGTTGCTGTTAAACAACGTGTAACTTCCATAGTACTAAATGGAATCACAATGGAATGTCAAGCCAGGTAAGTCATCAGGAAAGTACCTTTGTTAAGTCAACATTTCCTTCAAATGGAGGAGGTTAATATTAACACGCCTTCCTAGAAAATGATCATCTCTTTACCATAAAGCACACAACAAATGCACAACAGAAGTCATTTTTGAAATATCTTTTAAAATATGTAAACAAGGAAGTGTAAGTATAGTAAAACATAATGTGTAGTAAAAGATACATGGCAAATTTCATAAAATGGTGATATTCCCAGGTAAAGCTGCTCTTCTTCCATTAGGCTGAGATAAATTCAGAACATGATAACCTTATGTGGATTTTTATTAAGGAAATCCCAAATCTGTAAGAGTATGTCAGTTTTCAGAATTAATGCAAAACCGAAGTATCCTGTGTTCAATATAAGTTTTATGAGACATTTTCAAGGAAATGTCAGAATGTTTTTCATTAACACTAAGTTTTGGTTTCAATATATATGGCAATAGTTAGGAGTGATACTTTGGTTTTCTTGTTCTTAAATCACAGAAATTAATCAATCATTATCACATTGTATCCCAAATGCATTCACTGAACAATCATCATTTGATGCTTATTGTGTGCCAGACACTGCCCTAAGTAAGTAATGGTACCTAAGGGCATGTAATGATGAAAAAGAACAGGAATGATTGCTTAACTAAACATGAACAGAATGGATGGTAAATGAGTAAACCATATTGTCTTGGACAGGCACGGAGAGTGATTAGGAAATCTGGATAACCAAAAGTCAGATATAATAAGTGAATTGTTTTAAACAATAACAAAATTCTGTATGCTTATTAAGTGCCAGATATTATACTAAGAAATTGAACGAGCTTACCATATCTACACTGCACAGAAACCCTAGGAAGTGGATATTTATAATAGGACTCTGGATCACAAGGACAGAAACCCAACTCACAGAACCCAGTGTTTAGAATATAGTGAGAACTCTCAAACCACTGGCTCCAAACCACTGGTTCTAGAAGAACTGCTCAGGTTCCTTACTCTGTCTTCTCTGCTTCTCTTTGCAAGTCTCCCACACTATTCTTTCCTGGTCTGCAGATGGGTTTCCTCTGGTCCTCATGTCTATATGACAGAAAACAAGACCACTAATAACTCAACTCTTAAATTTTTAATACCAAAGAAAAGCTATCCTTTCTGAGTTGCAATTTTAATATTCCTGGCAAAGGACCACTCTTGGCCAAGGTTTATTCAGATGCCCAACATCAGACCAGCAGTGTTCAGGAGGTCATGTCTGTTATATCAAGGTAACAAGATCTTAAAATGTCAATCTTTCAGATTTCACTTTCTTTCACGCACTTTCATTCTTCCCCCAATTGGTCAGAGGAATCTAGAAGCTTTAGAATTTTTCTACAAGGAAAGTAAAAAGAAAAAAATGCATGTACTTTCATTTGTAGGTTTGGTTTGGTTGGTGGTGGTTGGCTTTGTTTTTTTTTTTTTAATGCTTCCTAACTAGTCTCTTAAGACTCAAAAGGAAGTCCCTGAAGGAAGTGGATCAAAGAGTTTATAAAACAAAGATTGAAAAGCAAACAAGAGGGAAGGAAATGACTCCAACTCCCACACTTGGAAAAACGATGGTTGAGCGTTAACTGGGATGAGAGAAAGATGAAAGGGAATTGTGGTGCCAAGACCTCAGGACAGAATTTCCAGACCAGAAGGGTCACAGGGGAGTTAGGGATGAGAGGGAAGTATTAGCAGGGAAATATGTCTAGTCATCAGTAAGCGGCCAGCTTTAGGAAGCAGAGTGGAAGCCAAGATATTTGACTACTCTTATACTTACAGAAAAGCCATGTCAGTGACTATCATCACTCTTGGGTAGAGGATGGCTGCCATTACCAGCTGCCTCCACCTCTATCTGTGCTCTAAACTTTGCAGAGTCTCTTGTGGACACTATCTCTATCATCAACCCAGGACACTTATAAGTACCCCAAAAGAGAGCACAGGAAACTTCACCCACCATATGACAGCAGTGGTGGGAAAGGGAAAGCCCCAGTACAGGTATTTGGATGGGCTGAACAGTGGAAAAACTCACCCTTGTTTCACCACTCTGGCAATTTCCAGAACAGTCATGTAAATGACAGGGTAGGAAGGGGAACATTTCAGGAAAAGTGCTGGCTTGCATTACAGGGCAGATTAAAAACTAGGTATCTCCTAGAACATAAATATTCTCATTTGACACATGAAGCAACTGATTCTTACAAATTTAAGTACTTAACCAAGATCACATGGCCAGGAAATGCTGAGCCACAATGCAGGCCAAGCCAACGCCCTGAACCATGATGCTGCAGTGCCTCAACACTCAAATCCCTGTGGCAGCTTCTTTAATAAATAAAAATGAGCAAGAGGCATTTGTGAAATCTTTTTCAAATCACAGTTTCAACTCCTGGCACCATAGGAGGCAGATAGCTATCTGAGCAGCCTTGGCGACAGATGGTTCTAAGATATTGTGTACAGTATTGGGAGAAGGGGTTCATTTTTTTGCTTGTTTTTTGAAGAAAAATGTATTTATTGCTATCCATTATTTCTTTATATCTACACACCCTGAACTCAGTTGGGATCTGAGGTTATTTTTTGTGGGAAGTTTGTATATATGTGTTTCCATTTTGATGAAAATTAATATATATATAGAATGGATCATTTGGCACATTAAAAGACGAGTTTTCAAGGAACAGTGGGGAATTCAAAAGCCATTGAAAATGTGCAACTTTAATCCATATGCATTTTTTTAATTTTTAAAAATCTTAAATAAAATTTATGGTAATTGAAGAAAAATCTTCAAATATGAATTATTATGCTTCCAAATCATCATCTTAATAGGTTTATAGGATTCTATTTTTTGAATATGTCAGATATGTACTAAATGGCAAGTTGGAAAAATAGTTGCTCAA
Source organism: Monodon monoceros (assembly GCF_005190385.1). Classification (NCBI taxonomy): domain Eukaryota; kingdom Metazoa; phylum Chordata; class Mammalia; order Artiodactyla; family Monodontidae; genus Monodon; species Monodon monoceros. Next base: position 49,413,199 of record NW_021703777.1, read on the forward strand.
GTTAACTTACGCAACAGATGGAAATTCTGGCTCATGTAGCTGTAAAAGATACTGAAAATATGATGATGTCAGTCTCTCTCTCTCTCCATTTCACATCTCTCCCAGTCTCTGCTGGCCCTCATTCTGTCCCTTGAGGATGTTCTGAGTTTATGACATCACAGCTCATTATTCAAGAACAAAGAGAGAACTCATCTCCCTTGTTTAAATACCAAATTCCTTAGAGAGACCTTGATTAACCCAAATGGGTCACATGTTTACTCTTGGACCCATACCTGAGGCAAAGGGATTGAGCACAAGGGTTGGCCATGTCTCATTCATGTGTCCACCTTCTGTGTGAGTGTTGCCAGTATCAGCCCCACCAAAGTTGGATAAGAGATAAGAACAGTGGAAGGTGGAGTCAAGATGGTGTACTAGGAGGACACAGAATTCACGTCTCCTCACAACTAGGGCACCTACCAGGCACCGGTAGGAGACCAGAGACACCTAAGGGGACAGGAGGAACCCCCAGCAACTGGTGCAACACGAAGCTTGTGGGATCTTGGTTCCCAGGCTGGAGGTCAGGCCTGAGCTCCTGTGATGGGAGCTCCAAGTCCAAACCGTTGGACTAAGAGAGAACCTCACACCCCAAGGAATATCAACTGGACTGAGGCCTTCCAGAGGTCCTCATCTCAGCACCAAGACGGAGCTCTATCCAACTGCCTGCAAACTCCAGTGCTGGATGTCTCAGGCCAAACAACCAGTAACAGAATACAGCACCACCCATCAAAAAAAAAAACAAAAAAGACAAAATAATTTGTTACAGGTGAAGGAGCGAGGTAAAAACCTATAAGACCGAAAAAATGAAGATGAAACAGGCAACCTACCTGAAAAACAATTCAGAGTAATGATAGTAAAGATGATCCAAAATCTCAGAAAAAGAATGGAGAAAATACAAGAAACATTTAACAAAGATCTAGAAGAACTAAAGGCAAACAAACAGTGATGAACAACACAATTACTGAAATTAAAAATACTCAGGAAGGAATCAATAACAGAATAACTGAGGCAGAAGAACGGATAAGTGAGCTGGAAGATAAAAGGGTGGAAATAACTGCCAGGGAGCACAATAAAGAAAAAAGAATGAAGAGAATTCAGGACAGGCTCAGAGACCTCTGGGACAACATTAAACACACCAACATTAGAATTATAGGGGTCCCAGGAGAAGAATAGAAAAAGAAAGGGTCTGAGAAAATATGTGAAGAGATTATAGTTTAAAACTTCCCTAACATGGGAAAGAAAACAGTCAATCAAGTCTAGGAAGCACAGAGAGTACCATAAAAGATAAACCCAAAGAGACACATGCCAAGACACATATTAATCAAACTACCAAAAATTAAATACAAAGAAAAAATATTGAAAGCAGCAAGGGAAAAGCAACAAATAACATACAAGGGAATCCCCATAAGGTTAACAGCTGATCTTTCAGCAGAAACTCTGCAAGCCAGAAGGTAATGGCAGCACATATTTAAAGTGATGAAAGGGAAAAACCTACAATCAAGATTACTCTACCCAGCAAGGATCTCATTCAGATTCAAAGGAGAAATTAAAACCTTTACAGACAAGCAAAAGTTAAGAGAATTCAGCACCACCAAACCACCTTCACAACAAAAGCTAAAGGAACTTCTCTAGGCAGGAAACACAAGAGAAGGAAAAGACCTACAATAACAAACCAAAAACAATTAAGAAAATGGTAATAGGAACATATATATCGATAATTACATTAAATGTAAATGGATTAAATGCTCTAACCAAAAGACATAGACTGGCTGAATGGATACAAAAATAAGACCCGTACATATGCTGTCTACAAGAGACCCACTTCAGACCTAGGGACACATACAGACTGAAAGTGAGGGGATGGAAAAAGATATTCCATGCAAATGGAAATCAAAAGAAAGCTGGAGTAGTAATTCTCATATCACACAAAAAACACTTTAAAATAAAGACTATTACAAGAGACAAAGAAGGACACTATATAATGATCAAGGGATCAATCCAAGAAGAAGTTATAACAATTGTAAATATTTATGCACCCTACAGAGGAGCACCTCAATACACAAGGCAAGTGCTAACAGCCATAAAAGGGGAAATCAACAGTAACACGATAACAGTAGGGGACTTTAACACCCCACTTTCACCAATGGACAGATCATCCAAAATGAAAATAAATAAGGAAACACAAGCTTTAAATGACACATTAAACAAGATGGACTTAACTGATATTTATAGGACATTCCATCCAGAAACAATACAATACACTTCCTTCTCAAGTGTGCATGCAACATTCTCCAGGATAGATCATGTCTTGGGTCACAAATCAAGCTTTGGTAAATTTAAGAACATTGAAATCATACCGAATATCTTTTCCGACAACAACGCGATGAGAGCAGATATCAATTACAAGAAAAAATCCATAAAAAAATACAAACACATGGAGGCTAAACAAAACATTACTAAATAACCAAGAGATCACTGAAGAAATCAAAGAGGAAATTAAAATATACCTAGAAACAAATGACAATGAAAATACAACAACCCAAAACCTATAGGATGCAGAAAAAGCAAAAAAAGTTCTACGAGGGAAGTTTATAGCAATACGATCCTACTTCAAGAAACAAGAAACATCTCAAATAAACAACCTAACCTTACACCTAAAGCAATTAGAGAAAGAAGAACAAAATAATCCCAAAGTTACCAAAAGGAATCATAAAGATCAGATAAGAACTAAATGAAAAAGAAATGAAAGAAATGATAGCAAAGATCAATAAGACTAAAAGTTCTTTGAGAAGATAAACAAAATTGATAAACCATTAGCCAGACTCATCAAGAAAATAAGGGAGAAGACTCAAATCAACAGAATTAGAAATGAAAAAGGAGAAGTAACAACTGACACTGCAGAAATACAAAGCATCATGAGAGATTACTATAAGCAACCCTATGCCAATAAAATGGACAACCTGGAAGAAATGGACAAATTCTTAGAAAAGCACAACTTTCCAAGACTGAACCAGGAAGAAATAGAAAATATAAACAGACCAATCACAAGCACTGAAATTGAAACTGTGATTAAAAATCTTCCAACAAACAAAAGCCCAGGACCAGATGGCTTCACAGGTGAATTCTACCAAACATTTACAGAAGAGCTAACATCTATCCTTCTCAAACTCTTCCAAAATATAGCAGAGGGATGAACACTCCTAAACTCATTTTACGAAGCCACCATCACCCTGATACCAAAAGCAGACAAAGATGTCACAAAAAAAGAAAACTACGGCCATATCTTTGATGAAGAGAGATGCAAAAATCCTCAACAAAATACTAGCAAACAGAATCCAACAGCACATTAAAAGGATCATACACCGTGGTGAAGTGGCATTTATCCCAGGAATGCAAGGATTCTTCAATATACACAAATCAATCAATGTGATACACCATATTAACAAACTGAAGGAGAAAAACCATATGGTAATCTCAATAGATGCAGAAAAAGCTTCTGACAAAATGCAACACCGATTTATGATAAAAACTCTCCAGAAAGTAGGCCTCAATAGGGAAACTACCTCAACATAATAAAGGCCATGTATGCAAACCCACAGCCAACATCATTCTCAATGGTGAAAAACTGAAACCATTTCCTCTAAGATCAGGAACAAGACAAGGTTGTCCACTCTCACCATTATTATTCAACACAGTTTTGGAAGTTTTAGCCACAGCAGAGAAGAAAAAGAAATAAAAGTAATCCAATTCGGAAAAGAAGAAGTAAAATTGTCACTGTTTGTAGATGACGTGATACTGCACATAGAGAATCCTAAAGATGCTACCAGAGAACTACTAGAGCTAATCAATGAATTTGGTAGAGTAGCAGAATACAAAATTGATGCACAGAAATCTCTTGCATTCCTATACACTAATGATAAAAAATCTGAAAGAGAAATTAAGGGAACACTCCCATCTATCACTGCAACAAAAAGAATAAAATACTTAGGAATAAACCTACCTACGGAGACAAAAGAACGGTATGAAGAAAATTCTAAGACACTGATGAAAGAAATTAAAATGATACAAACAGTTGAAGAGATATACCATGTTCTTGGATTGGAAGAATCAACATTGTGAAAATGACTATACTACCCAAAGCAATCTGCAGATTCAATGCAAACCCAATGAAGCTACCAATGGCATTTTTCACAGAACTAGAACCAAAAATTTCACAATTTGTATGGAAACACAAAAGATCCCAAATAGCCAAAGCAATCTTGAGAAAGAAAAATGGAGCTGGAGGAATCAGGCTCCCTGACTTCAGACTATATTACAAAGCTACAGTAATCAAGACAGTATGGTATTGGCACAAAAACAGATAGATAGATCAATGCAACAGGATAGAAAGCCCAGAGATAAACCCACGCACCTAGGGTCAACTAATCTATGACAAAGGAGACAAGAATATACAATGGAGAAAAGACAGCCTCTTCAATAACTGGTTCTGGGAACACCGGACAACAACATATAAACGAATGAAATTAGAACACTCCCTAACACCCCTAAAATAAACTCAAAATGGATTACAGACCTAAATGTAAGGCCAGACACTATCAAACTCTTAGAGGAAAACATAGGCAGAACACTCTTTGACATAAATCACAGCAAGATCCTTTTTGACCCACCTCCTAGAGAAATGGAAATAAAAACAAAAATAAACAAATGGGGCCTCATGAAACTTCAAAGCTTTTGCATAGCAAAGGAAACCATAAACAAGACGAAAAGACAACCCTCAGAATGGGAGAAAGTATTTGCAAATGAAGAAACTGACAAAGGAGTAATCTCCAAAATTACAAGCAGCTCATGCAGCTCAATATCAAAAAAACAAACAAGCAATCCAAAAATGGGCAGAGGACCTTAATAGACATTTCTCCAAAGAAGATATACAGATTTCCAACAAACACATGAAAGGATGCTCAATATCACTAATCATTAGAGAAATGCAAGTCAAAACTACAATGAGCTCTCACCTCACACCGGTCAGAATGGCCATCATCAAAAAATCTACAAACAATAAATGCTGGAGAGGGTATGGAGAAAAGGGAACCCTCTTGCACTGTTGGCGGGAATGTAAATTGATACAGCCACTATGGAGAACAGTATGGAGGTTCCTTAAAAAACTAAAAATAGAGCTACCATATGACCCAGCAATCCCACTCCTGTGCATATACCCTGAGAAAACCATAATTCCAAAAGAGTCATGTACCACAATGTTCACTGCAGATCTATTTACAACAGTCAGGACATGGAAACAACCTAAGTGTCCATCGACAGATAAAGAAGATGTGGCACATATATACAATGGAATATTACTCATCCATAAAAAGGAACGAAATTGAGATATATGTAGTGAGGTGGATGGACCTAGAGTCTGTCATACAGAGTGAAGTAAATGAGAAAGAGAAAAACAAATACTGTATGCTAACACATATATATGGAATCTAAAAAAAAAGAAAAATGGTTCTGACGATCCTAGGGCCAGGACAGGAAAACAGACACAGACGTAGAGAATGGACTTGAGGACATGGGGAGGGGGAAGGGTAAGCTGGGATGAAGTAAGAGAGTAGCATGGACATATATACACTACCAAATGTAAAATAGATAGCTAGTGGGAAGCAGCTGCATCGCACAGGGAGATTAGCTCGGTACTTTTCGACCACCTGCGGGGTAATAGGATAAGAAGGGTGGGAGGGATGGAGACACAAGAGGGAAGAGATATGGGCATATACATATGCATATAGCTGATTCACTTTGTTATACAGCAGAAACTAACACAACACTGTAAAGCAATTGTACTCCAATAAAGTTTTTTTTTTTAAAAAATGAGAGAGATAAGAGCAATGGTAGCCTGGAGCCAGCTATGGCCCTTGGAGTTGACTGTATGTATCTCCTCCCAACTCCAGACAAAAGCTTGAAATCGGCCATGATGGGAATATTTACACAACAGAAATAAGCATATATTGCAAAGCATACACAAGCATACCAGGACTTTTTTATTTTCCTGGGGACAGGTTGTTAAATATTTATCAGAAATTCTTGAACAGGAGCATTTCCCCACAGGGCTGTGGTTAGGGAGACAGAGTGCTGGGTGGAGACATCAGTATGCTGCTACCAGATCCACTTGTTCTCTATGAGTGCAATTAATAAGTAGTATTTATAAAACCAGCAGATTTATTAACATTTACAATGATTTTTCATGAACAGAATGCTGAGATTAAAGAGGTCTTTTAAAACCTTCCACCTGTTTTCAGACTATTCAAAGCAGAGTTTTCAAACTGTTTTTTAACAGCATCTACTCACCTCTCCAGTGTTCAAATACAGAAAAATAGACTTACAAGTTCCAAGAAAAGAAAACATACCATCTACATTCCAATAATTCTGTAAAGACATAACCTGTAGGCCATGGTATTTCGCTTGAAGTAAATTCCACATCAGCCTTTCCTCAGATCATTTATGGAAAAATAACCTTGTTGTTGAGTCTGTCTTTTCAAAGGGAAGTATTATGCCCTGATGCATGCCACCCACAGTAAATAATGTATTTCGATAACTACTTTCAAAACTCTTTCAACGACATGCCATACAGTAGCATTTATTTTACAAATATTATTTGACCTCTATCTACATACCAGTCTCTGGTTTCACCTTAATGCAAGAGTGAAAGTTTCCAAGAGCCAACTTCTATGATTCTCTCTCAAAGCTGATTTTTCTAAGATTTTTTGGAAGTTGTTTGTAAAATGGCCTATGATCATGAGCTCGGCTGCCTATTTGAGCACATTTTTCCTAGTCAGATAATACAAAGTACCTTCTGGTTTTGCTTCAGATCTTTTTTTTTTCCAGATATTTTTTCTTCCTTTTGTTAAATTTATTATTATTATTATTTTCTTTTTGCAGTACGCGGGCCTCTCACTGTTGTGGCCTCTCCCGTTGCGGAGCACAGGCTCTGGACGCGCAGGCTCAGCGGCCATAGCTCCCGGGCCCAGCCACTCCGCAGCATGTGGGATCTTCCTGGACCGGAGCACGAACCCGTGTCCCCTGCATCGGCAGGCGGACTCTCAACCACTGTGCCACCAGGGAAGCCCGGGCCTTTTGTTAAATCTAAATGGACTACACTCATTGAGCAACTATTAATACTAGCTATGGAATAACTAATTGTGTTAACACAACTAATATTTATTGAACATTTACTAACTTGCTAGGCACCGTGCTAAACACTACTTTCATCACCTTATTTAATCCACACAACAGCCCTATGAGACAAGGAAATCTTATCCCCATTTAACGCACAGGGACAGGAGATGGAAAGAAGATGAATAGTTCTCTCAAGGTCACATAATAATTGAATGGCATTGCTGGGAATCAAACCCCTGTGTGACACCAAAATCTATGCACTCAACTACCTGAATATACTGGTCACATCATGCACTGAGGTGCTTGCAATTCCAACACATAGTCTCTGTGATGGGGGTTTTGTTATTCTCCTTTGCAAATGATGATACCATGGCTCAAAGGGTTTAAGAAATATGTCCAAATTTCTGAAGCCACAGGTAATAACTGCCCGAGGTGGATCTCAAATCCAAGCGCAACTTCTTATCCAGAGTTTTTTCTACTATGATACACCTCTCAGCAGAGTCAAACTATTTGAACGTGTTTTAAGTTTAGTATTTAAATTTTTCAAGGGAACAGACTTTTAAATGATGAATGTATCGGTGTTTAGCTATATAAAAAACATAGCATTTATTCGAAGTCTTAATTCTATTACAATTTGGGGTAACAACAGATATTAAGGACTAGAATAAATCACCAACACCCCACAATTTTGTGGGAAGGAGATGTCGGGGAGGAATCTATACTCCAGAAGGTGTAGAAATGCATCAGTATCAGCCAGTAGAAATAGAAAGAGTTGAACTACTAAATCCAGGAGGCACTGTGCCAGTCAGACAGAACTTGAGGATACAGAGAGAGAAAACAAGGAGAGAAAACAGGTAGAATCATTTGTATTCTTTAATCACAATAGTTAGAGTAACCAAGAACAGAGCAAGCTGAGTTAAATGTCCGTCAGAGCTACACTGCACAAGTTCAGCTTTCAGTCATTCCAGCCTTGCACCAACTCCTTATTGCAATGACTTCATAATGAGAAGACCACACGCAAATGAAGTAAACAGTTGTTGGGGGCAGAGTCATAGACGTTTATTACCTCAATTTTGATGTGTCTAGGGAGGATTTAGGGGGATGGTTTGCAATGCAGAACAAGATTGATTATGACGAAATGAAAGAATATGACAAATAGAAGAGTTACCTAGAGCCTGTGAGCTGAAGGGAAGGAAACAGACACTCTGGGTCCTGCCAACTTGTTGCTTCTCAAGCTGACTCTAACAGGAGGAAACCTAAGTCATGTATATATCCGCATTGTCTTGCCGCATGATCATTGCTGCTTGGAAAGAAACCCTAAAAATCAAACAATCAGCCCGGAAGAAAAATTGGGAAATTACACCATATTTCTCCTAGCAGAATCAACATCACAGAGATATCAGCTCTCAAGTTGCTGGGAAAAGCAAATATAGTGCCCTCTTTTAAGGCAGGTACACAGAAAGCCAAGAACTAGGCCACTTTTAACCACCTTAGAATCTTGAAATTACAGAGGGACACTTAAAGAGAAGTCACTAGTAAAACAAGGGTAACTGATCAGTAGGGTCCCTGAACATAGGTTGGGGAGGAGCTTAACTATCAGAAAATTCCATTTCTCAGTAAAAATTCTAACAAAGCAAAGAAAAAATATGGTAGTTAGGTGGTGGGAGGGGTGAGTGGGTGGGGGTAAGGGTGCTGTGGGAGGAGTTTGGGTGCAAAGAAGCCTCTAGAATTTGCAACAGGCTTTAGAAATTTTCAGGATCTATATTTAGACGCCCATGTACACTAGCAGATTCATGGACAAAGAAATCTGGAACTTGTGTTTGCTTTTAGGAATAATCAAAGATGGGATGTTTTCCTAAACTCCTCCAGGCTGGATGAAGTGTCACTCCTTAGAGCTCAGGTAGTAGCTCTTACTACATGGCCTGCTCAGATCTTCTTCTCCCACTAGATGTCCAGCCCCTCACTGACAGAGAGGTCTCCTAACACAGCAAGGGCTAAACAAGTATTTACTGGGCTCAGCAACTGAAAAGTATTAAAGTCTACTTGTATTACCCTAATCTTAAAATTGTCCACTAGGGAAAAGAAATGGCAAGCGACTAGCTCCTATGCAGGCATTCCTTTCCTTTTTAGACCCAAATGAATTTAAAATCTGATAATCAAAGTTTTTAAATTTCTTTCTTTCTAGGGGAAACTGTTGCCTGTTTGAGTGACCCAGTTTGTTGCTGCCTCATGTATCCTGCTCTTAACTCTAGATTAGCAGCCAGAGTACTACAGTGTGGCTACCACTTCTCACAATAGGAGTGGGAACTGCATGGCCCAGGCTGCCCTTCAGCTGTATCATAAAATAACTGAAGTGGGACTGCCTCCCTCTCACCTCGTCTATCAGTGACCCTGATCAGGAAAACATCTTGTACATTTTCTTGGAACCGCGCCACTCCCATGAGTCTTTGGGGACCATAGTTTAAATCCATCCTTCTATTTCCTCATATCCCCGTTGACGGTACTGAGACTAGTCTAAGGGTTAACATGGCCACCTCTGTGACAGGGAGGGAGCAATGGACTCCAGGAAATAAGGAGAGAGAACACGAAAGTAGGTTACAGCGCGCATATCCAAGCCTGAGGTCTGCACACTTGCTGGAGTAGGATTTTGAGGGAAATGTAAGAGCAAGTGAATCGAAAGATAAGAGATAAAATGAACCTGGTAATAGGTTAATGACCTTACGGTGTGTTCTGTGTGAGAAGGCAGCATCACTTCATTCAGCTCTCTGCTCCTGAGCCCCAATGCAGAAGCCTTCTGACTCTAGCATCTAGAACAATACATGTCCCCTTGTCAATCTCACTCTCCTTAGCCTGCTCTATGCTGAAACCCCACATGGGCTAGTGATTAAGGGCCAGACTCCAGCCCCAAACTTTTTGGATTGAATTCCAGCTCCCCCTCCTCCGCTGCTTTATTAATTGAGTGATATCAATTTATTAAATCTGTTTTATAATTTTCATCTTTAAAAGGAGGGATAATATTATTTCATTGTATTGTTGTAATGATTAAATGAGTTAATATGTGAAAAGCACTCAGAAGAGTGTCTGGCACATAGTAAATACTATATACGTTTGTGCTGTTATTCTTCACCACATTTATAACTGCCTGATTTTTATATTTGTTTGTTTGGGTAAGAGCTCTTAATATATGATCTACCCTCTTAACATGTTTCCTTCCCGTTTTATTGAGATATAGTTGACATACAGCACTGCCTAAATTTAAAGTGTACAGCATAATGATTTGACTTACATGCATCACGAAATGATTACCACAATAAGTTTAGTGAATATCCATCGCTCATATAGATACAAAATTAAAGAAATAGAAAAAATTTTTTTCCTTGTAATGAGAACTCTTCGGATTTACTCTCTTAATTTTTTAATGTACAGCAGTATTAATTATATTTATCATATTGTACATTACATCCCTAGTACTTATTTATCTTATTACTGAAACTTTGTACCTTTTGACAGCCTTCATCCAATGCCATTTCCCCTCATCCCCACCTCTGGTAACCGTAAATCTGATTTCTTCTGTACGTTCGTTGTTTCCAAAGTATAATTGACCTACAATAATATATTAGTTCCAGTTACACAACAGTGATTTGTTATTTCTATATATTTCAAACTAATCACCACCATGACTCATTTGTTTTTGCAGCTGGAAGTTTGTACGTCTTTCTGTCCCTCACCTATTTCTTTCTTCCCCTATCCTCTCCCCTCTAGCAACCACCTGTTTGTTCTTCGTATCTATGACTCTGTTTTATGTTTATTCATTTGTTTTTTTAGATTTCACAAAAGGTGAAGTCCTACAGTATTTGTCTTCTCTGACTTATTTCACTTAGCATGATACCCTCTAGGTCCATCCATGTTGTTGAAAATGGCAAAATTTCATTCTTTTTTATGGCTGAGTAGTATTCCATTGTGTGTGTGTATTTATATATCTATACCACGTCTTCATCCATTCATCTACTGATGGGCACTTAGGTTGCTTCCATATCTTGACTGTTGTAAATAATGCTGCAATGTGCATAGGTGCATACATCTTTTCAAATTAGTGTTTTTTTCTTCAGATAAATACCCAGGAGTGGAATTGCTGGATCATATGGTAGTTCTAATTTTTTGAGGAATCTTCATACCGTTTTCCATAGTGGTTACACCAGTTTGCATTCCCACCAACTGTGCATAAGAGTTCCCTTTTCTCTGCATCTTTGCCAACACTGCTATTTGTTGTGCTTTTGATAATAGCTGTTCTGACATGTGTGAGGTGATATCTCCTTATGGTTTTTATTTGCACTTCCCTGTTGATTAGTGACATTGACCATCTTTTCATGTGCCTGTTGGCCATCTGTATGTCTTCTTTAGAAAAATGTCTATTCAGATCTCTGCTCATTTTGTAATCAGGTTGTTTGGGTTTTTTTGATGTTGAGTTGTATGAGTTCCTTGTAGATTTTAGATATTAACCCCTTATCAATTACACTGTTTGGAAATATCTTGCCCATTCAGTAGTGGCCTTTTCATTTTGTTCACAGTTCCCTTCACTGTACAAAAGCTTTTTAGTTTGATGTAGTCTCATTTGTTTATTTTTGCATTTCCTTGAGTCTTACAAGTACTCTCCTCTGCCTTCTGGTGTTTAATGTTTTTATGACAAAATCTGAGGTCAGCCTTATATTAGTTTTTAGTGATTCTTCTAAGTGACTTAATGTTTTGTTTGTCTGTTTTCCTGCCAGGTTATTTCCATCAGAGTCCGATGAGAAAAACAGAAACTCCTTCAGGTGTTCCAAGCAACACTTGCAAAAGTGTTGGCAGTATTGGAAGAGGAAAAGAAATTAGATGGTGATATCCAGAGATCAGGAACTGCAGGCAGGTGCAGAGGCCTGCAGGAGCCTGCAAAACTATCCTTGCCATGGATACTGCTGGAGCTACTGCTCTGCACTGACATGAGGCTCAGGAACCAGCACTCATTGCCATTGCTACTGAAGCCCAGTGTCCCTGGAGGAACTGCTGCTGCTTCTACCTGCTTCCGGCCTCCGAATCTCACAAGTGGCTCCCATCAGCAGACTCTAACTGAAACCTCTGGCAGAGGAGATGGAAAATGTGGCATACTCCCCTCTAGCACCCTGCAATACACAAGAGAATGGCTTCTGGGTAACAAACTATGTCTGGCATATTTCCCAATGGAAAATGGAAAAATTGTCAAAGGACTTTCCTTTGAAGTCAACTTTACTAGCTATATATTCCAGCATTAGTTATTTTGAGTCAGTTTCCATGGTTCAAGATGTGCTCTTCCAATATACAGACTCAAGTTTTATTTTATTTCAAGAAAGTTTTCCTGCTTGCATTTGTGAATATTTGTCTCAGTCCATTATTTTGACTTTATTTTGGGGAGTTCCAATTGTATATATCTTGGATTTATGTTTCTTATATATCTATACTTTTTTCTCCATTTTTCTGTGATTTGTCCTTAACTTCATTTTATTTCATTTCACTTTGTATTTTTCTCTATTTTCATTGTTTTCTGCAGTGTCTATTCTGCCTTGTGTTCTTCTCAAATGTATTTTAATTTCTATACAAATTTTTCTTCTCTTTTTTTTTTTTTTAGTTCACATTATATCTTTTCATGTTTTCACCACTTTTTCTCTGAGCTTTTCCATTTTTCCTTTGTGGTTTTCCACTAGAGTAAAACATTTAATCAAAATTTTCATCTGCAACATAATATTTTTTATGGTTAGTGTTCTTCTATTAATAAGAATTTATTACTACTTTCTCTACTTCCTTTTATTACTGTATCTTAGCATCTAAATTTTACCAGTTCCTTTTTATTACTAGCCATGAATACCTTGGATTTTGCTAGACCAGCTGTTTTCAATGGTCTCCTGGCCAAGGATAGATTGTATTGTTATATGAAAAAGTCCCTCCTATTTTTCAGCTACAGAGACAAACTGCTTCCAGCAAATATAGCTTTTCTGTGCTTGGTAAACCTAGTATCTTCTGCCTCTTGGAACCAAACCAGCTCCAGGATAATTCTATCACATAGGTCACACAATTCCCACCTCTGTGGTCACAAAAAAATGTTAAGTCCAGAGTGGCCTTCATGAGCTGCTACCACTGGACTTCCCACTGTTAATATTTCTCTCAATTTTTTCTGATCTACATTTCTTTTCAAAAGGAATACGACTCAGTCCTGAAGGCCTGTTGCGGCCCTTATATGTAACTGAAGAGCATACCTGTCTCCTATTTTTACCATAAAAGGTATTTTTACCATAAATGGTATTTTCAGAGGTTTTGATCCTTATTATTTAATCATTTGTAGGAGGCTCTTGGGTGGCACCCCGCAGGCCTGCAAGCCCTGTAGTTGCCCATCCTTGAAACTGAGGAGCCCAGAAACAGTGGCAGAGACATCAGTGGTTTATTGGACAGGGAATCTTACACATCTGAACTGAAAGGTCCTAGAGCAACAACCCACGGTGAATGGCAGACAGCAGGCAGGACTTGGCAGCCATATTCACTACTGGGGGAGAAGGAGGCTACCATTTATAGGGGAGAATTGACATCAGGTTGGCTCATCGGTTACCAGGGAAACCAGCAGCAGGGGCATGTCCCTCACAGCCCCTCAGGTTAACAACCATCACGAGGGCAGAGGTTTCCCTTTAATCAACTAGCAGGTGGAGCCACTCTGGCCTAAGGATTGGAACAATCACCAACTGGAGCAGGGGAAAGCAAATTTAGGTGAAGCAGGCACTGGTCGAGCAGGAGATGTACAGAGAGCAAGAGAACAGCCATCTTGAATGGCCTGACCGTACACTCCACCCCTACAGACCCTGCATGACCTTTATAACCTTGGTCTGCCCGTCTTCTGCGATATCCCTGGGATCAGGTATGCAGAAGGGCACTGCAACCAAATACCACAAATGCAATATATTCACCAGCATCTAAAGAGTATCATGAGTCCAAGAGGTGGGCAAACTTTGGAGCCAGGCATTTATCAGGTCAATTTTTCATGGAAGTCCAGAGGAGGACGACAATGGCATCTTGCTGTAGACCCAGCAATCAGACTCATTTCCCAGTGAGACCACTGTTGTTGACCAGTCGGGAACGATTCCCTTCGCTCTGACCAGGGACATATGTTAAGATGTTTAACAGGCACAACAAGGGAAGTTCATGACCATAACGCAAGATACAAGCAGTAACAGCATTTTGAGATAACACCACCCCTGCCTGTGGTTTCTGTCCTGGTCTGCAGTACCATATTGCTTGTCCGTCCTCAGTCCCCAGAGCCAGTGCTGAATACTGGACAGGCGGTACAACAACAGACCACAGGGTTAATACAGTAGTGTCTTTCTCCAGTAGGGGGCCCGAATTAATTGTCTAAGTAGCCTTAGATTTCACCTGTCTTCTACTCAGCCCCACCTGAGTCCCTGTCTAAATCTACTGGGGACTTACCTGCCCGTCCCAGGGCCATTTTATACTATGTTCTCCTCGGGGTAGATCCTGTGGCAAGAGCAGAAGTGAGTTATTGTCCTGACCGATAGCTGGCAATGGTCCCAGTGGTCAAGAGTTGATGGTGTTGACTAGTTAGTTGCCTCTGGGTTAACATAGCATAGGCACTGGCATAGGCACAATTGCTCCTGGGATGTTCATTTATAGCTCTTAGGGCTTGAGTTAGGCTTCTGGACCATATGTTGAGAGAATGACATTTCCAGTCTCAATTGTTTGTTAAACAGTCCATTCCTCCTTTCAATTAGCTCAGCAGCAGTGGGGTTGTAGGGCAGGTGGAAATGCCAGCGTCTGTTATTTTTATCAGCCCATTCCTGAACTTCATGGCTGGGAAAGCGGACACCTTGATCATTATCGATGTCCTTGGGGGTCCCTATGGCACGCACAGCTGACCTAGACCCCAAGTAATAGTTTTCTGCATTGCTCGACAACATGAGTAGGCCTTTTGTAATATCTTCCACCTGTTGTGACACACTGTAGACTGTACACAGCTGTTCCATCACACAGTATTGTTGCTCTACCCCCTTCATAGCTAGGACCAGAAGCCCAAGGGTGCTCTATTTTGCCATTGCCACAGGTCCCAACCATACCCTGCCAGGTAGCCAGCCACGTCCAATTCACAAGCCTGTCTCTGAGTTAATATCCCTAAAGCCCATGTCTGTAATTATTTAGGGGTGGTGGGTCAGAGGTATGCTTTTCTTACCCAGCTAGATAACACCCAAGTATCTGATAGATAATCCAGCTCTTTGCATTTTGCCTGTATTCACCAGCCTTCTCCGTGCAGTTAGATGAGCCATGAGTGCAGGGCTGCTACTTTTTTTTTCTTTTTTTTTTTTTTTGCGGTACCCGGGCCTCTCACTGTTGTGGCCTCTCCCGCTGCGGAGCACAGGCTCCGGACGCGCAGGCTCAGCGGCCCTGGCTCACGGGCCCAGCCGCTCCGCGGCATGTGGGATCTTCCCAGACCAGGACACAAACCCGTGTCCCCTGCATCGGCAGGCAGGCTGTCAACCACTGCGCCACCAGGGGAGCCCAGGACTGCTACTTTTAAACTGGAAACAGACTCTGAGACTCTCAGGCCCCACGTGCTAGTGGACGGCCACCTTGGAATTACCCCCCACCCCCCCACCAACTCTCTGTTCCCCGTCCTTATTTCCCGACATCTCAGCACTCATGGGAGTTTCTCTGACATCCTGGCTGGCCAATTGGCTCACCAGTTGTTGGGCTATACCCCACAGGCCTGCAAGACTCACAGTTGCCCAGCCTCAAGCCAAAATAACAAGCCCAGAAATATACACAGAGACATCAATGATTACTGGATAGGGGATCTTACAAGTCTGAAGCAAAAGGTCCTGGGGCAACACCCTCATGGTATACAGCAAGCAGGACGTGACTTTACTCCTTTACTCCTCGGAGGAGAGGGAGGCTACCATTTATAGGGGGCAATTGACATCAGATTGGCTCATCAGTTACCAGGGAAACCAGCAGCTGAGGCACGTCCATCACAGCCTCTCAGGTTAATGACCATCACGAGGGCAGAGGTTTCCCTTTAATCAACTAACAGGTGGAGCCGTTCTGGCATAAGGATTAGAACAGTCACTAGCTGGGGCAGGGGGCAAGCACATCCATGAGAGTTGGGTGTAGGGGAAGCAGGCACTGGTCGAGCAGGGGATGTACAGAGAGCAAGAGAACAGCCATCTTGAGTGGCCCGACCGTACAGAGGCAAAAGGGAAAATGGCGATTTATGCATCCAGGTTTATATATGGAAAATCCTTGTGCTGGTGACATACACAGTTACACAGAAAAATCTCATATATTAATTGCCTACTTGCTATGATACAAGGCAAAACATAGTAGGTATCAAATAAATGATACAGAAAAAAGAGTCATATCAAGAATGACACCAGGGAAAGCTTCATAAAGAGGGAGGTAGCATTTGATATGGGTCTTCATGAAAAGCCTAGTAGAAGGGAAGGATTTGGGGGCAGGAAGAATGCCTCCAAGGCACAGCTTGGGGAACTATGAGGCTAGCTTGGCTGAGAAGAAGGTACACGCAGGTGAGTAGAGGGAGATCCTATTCAAAGAAGCAGTTTATAATAATCCCAGCACTATTTGGGTTTTAAAGAGGATTACTAACCCTGGAAAGTTAGATGGTGACACACCCGGGTTGAAGAGATATATATATATATATTTTTTTTGTCTGCGTTGGGTCTTCGTTGCTGCGTGTGGATTTTCTCCAGTTGCAGCGAGCGGGGGGCTACTCTTCATTGCCGTGCGCGGGCTTCTCATTGCGGTGGCTTCTCTTGTTGTGGAGCACGGGCTCTAGAACGCAGGCTGAGTAGTTGTGGTGCGCGGGCTTAGTTGCTCCGCGGCATGTGGGATCTTCCCGGCCCAGCACTCGACCCCGTGTCCCCTGCATTGGCAGGCGGATTCTTAACCACTGCGCCACCAGGGAAGCCCCTGAAGAGATATTTTAAAGCAGCAGAACCTTCAAATGCTACCACATAGATAAATGTCTATTTTGACCAACTCTAAGATATATCTGTTCACCCTTGAATTATATTTAAAAGTGAGTCTCTGACTGAAGCCAAAAAAAGCACCATTAAGCAGTGGATAAATGCAGTAATGAAAGCAAATGCAAATCTAACATGGACATAATTTTAATTTATTTCCCTTCAGACCGAAAGCCCCATGAGGGTAAGGACAGTAGCTATTTTATTCAACAGTATTTATTAAGCGTATACCACAATACCTGGTAATATGCACTCAATACATAAAGGCTTCATTGTGAATCAATTCCCTAAGTGCAGCTTCTGAGAGCTCCAGTTCTTTCTCATACTGTTTTATCATTTGTAATTTTTACTGGGATATATTAAAATATACACTAATTTGAAAGATTTTAAACTTGGAATTTAAAAGTAATAACTTTTTCTCATCTCTCAAAATAGTTGCAGTTAGCCAGAATCACAAAGTCAGAACTGGGACATCACTGTTACAGGTAGTTATGCCAAAGAGATTTATATACTCTCTTAAAACTCTTCTTTTTAACCTTCAAAATGAAGGGTTTTCCTTTGTGAAAACTGTGCACGTGAACAGATGTACTCTGGAGAAACAAAATTTGATCAATATTGGCCAGAGAGCAAAGGGATTCAGACCCGAATGATTTCCACATGTGACCACTGCATATCAGTCACAGGTGACAGCAGTGACTGCTCTGCTGTGACAGAGAGCTCTACTGGTTTCCGTTAGACATGCTTCCACTAAAATAGATGAATTCTTAGTTATCAGAATCTGATTTGGGCACAACCTTAGCAGGCTAATTTTCAGCCTATGGGAATAAAGTCATAGTAATTTTCAGATCATTTAATGGAAGAGAAACCAGCAAAGGCAAACATTTCCTTCCTCTCTGGTGCATTAAACATCATTTGATTAGGGTTTATTTTAAAGGCATAATTTCCCTGATAATTACTAGTGGTATAGTTTTCAGGGTGTATAATTTACCATTAGAAAAAATGTCACTGGAACGAGGTGAATTAAATCTTTGCTTTCCATCACAGTCTAGCGCTGGTTGCTATAGTTGCCTGTGATTTGAAGCAGTGTTCTTGGGCTGTATTTTACTTCCAAAGAAATATAGTATGTTTTAGAGCAAACAGTAAACAGAAAGGAATATTCCAGTGGGAACTTGATTTTTAAGGAAGTAATAACTGGTGACTACTTTTCTTCACTTTATTTCTTATATTGAAACGGCTATGCTCAACTGCATAACCAACTTGGCTCAAACACACACATATTTATTAAATTCATGCATGGCTTCTGGAGGCATTTTGTCCAATACTGAACACAGAATAATGAAGGTCTTGCCTCTTGGTGCTATGTCACGTTGATACCACGTATTCCTGATCTGAGGCAATGAGGACAATTCACCTCTGTGATATTCTTCCCCCAAACTCATAATTCCAGCTTCATCATGAGAAAACATCAGGCAAATCCAAATTGGAATTTATTTTACAAAACACCTGACCCATTTTTTTAAAATTGTCAGAGTCATGAAAAATAAGGAAACATTGATAAACTGTTGCAGACTAGAGCAGGATGAGGAGGCATGACAACAAAATGCAATGTTGTGTCTTGAACTGGATCCGGGAATAGAAAAGGGACATTAGTGGAAAGATTGGTGGAATGCCAATAATGTCTGTTGTTTACTTAATAGTATTATACCAATGTTAATTTCTTGGTTTTGATAAATGTGCCATGGTCATGTAGGATGTTACTATTAGGGAAAACTGTATTATCTTTGTAACTTCTCTTACTGTAGCTCTTTGTAAATCTAAGATTATTTGGTCAAACATTATTCTTGGTGCTTCTGGATGAGACTGACATTTGAATTGGTAGACTGAGTAAAGCAGACTGCCATCTCTAATGTGGATGGGCCTCATCCAATCCGTTGAAGGCCGAATAGAACAAAAAAACTGACCCTCCTGGGAGAAAGGAGAACTCCTCCTTCCTGACTGCCTTTGAGCTGGGACATTGTTGTGTTTGTTTTGTTGTTCCTGATGTTGAACTCAAAGTGAAACTCTGGCTCTTCCTGAGCCTTGGGCCTGCCTGCATTCAGGCTGGAACTATATCATTAGCTCTCCTGGTTCTCAGGCCTTTGAACTTGGATTGGAAATACACCATTGACCCTAAGAGGTCTCCAGCTTGCCAGCCAGCTCACTCTGCCCCTCTCAGGACTTGTCAGCCTTCATAATCACATGTGCGAATTCCTGATAATCAATCTCGCTCTCTCTCTCTCTCTTTCTCTCTCTCTCTCTACATCCAATTGGCCCTACTTCTCTGGGATACCGGGACACCGTAACTAACACATTGATGCATACCACTGTAGTTTTTTGTTTTTTTTTTTTTTTTTGCAGTACGCGGGCCTCTCACTGTTGTGGCCTCTCCCGTTGCGGAGCACAGGCTCCGGACGCGCAGGCTCAGCGGCCACGGCTCACGGGCCCAGCCGCTCCACGGCATGTGGGATCTTCCCGGACCGGGGCACGAACCCGTGTCCCCTGTATCGGCAGGCGGACTCCCAACCACTGCGCCACCAGGGAAGCCCCCCATTGTAGTTTGTTCATTTACTTTTCTGTATAGAATATATTCATCTAGGAGCTCCAGTGGCACAATTGGTTAGTGTGCCGTACTTATATAGAATATATTTACCTATTTTAATATTGATAGGTATTCATTTTGTTTGGGATTGTTATAATACCAATTTGGGGATTATTATAAATAATACTGATATGGACACTCCTATACATGTGTCCTGGTACACATGAGCATAAATTTCCCTTGGGTATAAAACTAGGAAGAAGATTCCTGCCAGATCTGTAGATTCAGCACAATTGTAGTTTTTTAAAGCTCAGCAAAAAGGGCTTCCCTGGTGGCGCAGTGGTTAAGAATCTGCCTGCCAATGCAGGGGACACGGGTTCGAGCCCTGGTCTGGGAAGATCCCACATGCCATGGAGCAACTAAGCCCATGTGCCACAACTGCTGAGCCTGCACTCTAGAGCTCGCAAGCCACAACTACTGAGCCCGTGTGCCACAGCTACTGAAACCCACTCGTCTAGAGCCTGTGCTCCGCAACAAGAGAAGCCACCACAGTGAGAAGGCCGTGCACCACAATGAAGAGTATCCCCCGCTCGCCACAACTAGAGAAAGCCCACGCACAGCAATGAAGACCCAATGCAATGCAGCCAAAAAAAAAAAAAAAAAAAAAAAACTCAGCAAAAAAAAAGAAAAAAATTTAAGAAATTGACATGCTTATTCTAAAACATATATGAAGTTCAAAAGATTAAGAATAGCCCAAACAGTTTTTAAAAAGAAATTAAACTACCTGATTTTAAGAGTTATTATAACGCTACAGTAAACAAGATAGTGTACTATTTGTATCAAGATGGACAAATAGGTCAATGCAACAGAATATAGAGCCTGGAAATACACCCACACCCAAGATGCAAAGCAATCCATGAAGGAAAGACAGTCTTTTGATAAATGGTGCTGGAACAATTGGGTACCCACATGCAAAATAATGAACCTTGACTGTTACCTCATATAATATGCATATTTATCTTGAAACAGACCATAGAACTAAATGCAAGAGCTAAAATTATAAAACTTCTAAAATCTCAATTACCTTAGGTTTGATAAAGATTTCTTATATACAACACAAAAAGCACAGTATCTAAAAGAATAAAATCAGTAAAATTGGCCTCAAAATTTAAAACTTTCACTCTTCAAAAGATGCTCTTAATACAATGAAAAGGCAAGCCACAGACGGGGGGAGAATTTCCTAGCAATTTCATTCCTAGGTCTATACCTAGGAGTCTAGATTATAAATGACCACACACAAGAATGGTCATGGCAGCTTTACTCATAATACCTTCAAACTGGAAATAATCCAAATACCCATCAATGGAAGAATGGATAAATATATACATGATCTACTAATTTTACTCTTGGAATTGCATCTTAAGGAAACAATGAAGAATAGGTAATGTCTTGATAGAGGCTGCTCCATCAATCTATATTCAGGAATGAAGATAACCTGGTACAAGGCCATATTGGTTTGTAGCCTGAGAAACTAATCTTTGATGTTATAATCCACCGACATTTTGAGGCTATTAACATAGCATAATTTAGCCTAAACTGATTTATATACAGAAATTGGTGCTTAGAAATGCAGCGCTACCCTAACAAAAACCTAAGCTATGTGACGTTGGTTCAGGGGCCAGCCTGTGCGTGGTGAGGAAGCTTTGTTAATGGAGTCTGGAAAGATGACAATCTATGCATTGGTGAAACATTTGGTAAAACTGTTGCATGCATTAACTTGGAAGACAGTTAATGTGTTGAGTGATCTTTGGAGTTCTGCATAGAGGTTGGTAAACAAAATTAGTGGTACTCCTTCCTTCCTATATATTACAAGACAGAGGTTAATTGGTTTAAGGGAAAAAAGTAAATTTGCAATCAGAGATGAGAGGGAATAGAATTGAAAGATTCATTTATTTCTCTTCCCCAAACGTAAAAGGCAAAACTAAGAGGGCATTTGACCTACAAAAGGACAAATAAAATTCACCTCACTCCAAGGACCAAATCAAATATGACCATAGTGTCCTTTGTTAAAATTTTTGAATTAATTAAGATGGAGTCCTTTCATTTGGATGAAATAGCTCATGGATAAGAGATTAAAGGCATGAATCTACCCCACCTCCGAGAAACCTGATTAGCTCAAGTCGCCTGTAATTAAGTCTAGAGAAAGATGCATGTCTTGAAAAGAATTGCAGATGAGTCTATAGGCACATGAAGCTGTTAGAATCAAGTAAGTTAAATAGCCTTATTCTGAGAGTATTGTGTTAGTTGAGACTAAATACGATTGTAGCTGTTCTTGACTAAAAATTACCATTGGGGTCCTGAGTATTCCATGTAGAGAAAGTAGGCTGAGAAAGCTATTTAGTCCCAAGGAGAACATACTCCAATGTCCTCTTCAATTGTGGCTAAGAAGGATATTGGGGAAAGAAAATCTTTCCAGAGAGTAGAGCCAAGAGCCACGGAGGATGACAGACTGGGAGCTTATTCTCTGGGAACAGAAGAGGGGTTTAATCAAGGAGTATTCTTCATCCTCAGAGTAGGGGTGGTTCTTGAAACAATGACTCAGTGTGATTTCAGAATTGCTTCATGCCTCTCATTATTTCCCTTTCTTCCTGAAAGGAAATATCTGTTGTAATGAGCCTCGCTGTCTTCCATCATTGAATTGTGGATGGGAATTGCGGGGTCTCTTGAGAAAGAGAGACCATACTCAGACCTGACATAGTAAAGACAATCACAAAATTGTTTACTTTCATTTTGATGCTACTCCTGGACTTTTGGATTTTTCTCCTCTGGGAGAGAAATGAGTACATTTTGTGTGCAGTAGAAAGGGAAGCAAATATTTGTGAATAAGTTTGGAGACTGTGCTAGATTGTATTTTGTACTATTCTTCATTGGCTGTCTTTCCAATGTGGGAGGATTATACATCCCTCCCTGATGACCTAAACTTGGTCATGTGGCTTGCTTGGGAGATGAAACATAAGCAGAAGATTTAATAGCCATCAATGGTTCTCTTGTGCTCTCTTTTCCCTCTGCCATGAATTCAGCTATATCCAGATGGAAGTACTCCATCAACCCGGGTCTTGGTGCAAAGATGACATGGAGCAGAGCTCCAGCCAACAATGGACTTGTTGCAGAAACCAGAAATAAACCTTTGTTCTTATAAGCCTATACGTTTTTGAAGCTTTTGTTACCTCAACATAATTTTGCCCAAGCTGACCAATATGGTTTTCTCTCCCTCTTGGAGTTTTGCCAAACATACTGACCTTTTGAAAGATGTCCTTGAGCATTTATTTGAGATGTGAGTTTCTAATGTAGTCTCAGCCCCACCAAACAGGTGTTTCAGCTGTTGGTTGAGAGCACGAGTCGCTCTATTGTGTCACAAGAATAAGTGCCAACATGTCATGTTGGGGGAACTAGACTTGCTTTCTCGTGTTCCTGTGAGATCACTGAAGTTGGGGAGAGACCTGTGGAAGCTGAGCTCAGCGGGTTTCCACCTGGGCTTGGGATCAGGATGTATTCCTGGGGAACTGCACAAGAGAGAAAACCCTACTTTAAGAGATGAGAAGGACCATAGGCATAATGCCTACGCTTGTTTTGAACTGGAAAACTGAAGTCACTCTCATGGTGTCACAGACACTCACAAGGCTTGAGTCCCTAAGAGGAATCGAGGAAGCCTGTATCGCAGAGCTAGTTCCCCATTTATTGGTTTCTAAACTCCCACTAAAAGTATATATTTATCATTCTCAGTCAGATAGCCTTTGTGGAGTCCATTGGCCTTTCATTGCAGTGAGACTTAGAGTGTAACTGACCTAAAAGATCTCAGAACTTTTATCCAGAAAAGAAACAAAAACAACTTTGCTTGTCTGATTAAATTGGGAGGAGGGCTGGATTCCTGAGAAATCTGTTTTATAGAATATTTCTGAAGTGAAAACTTGTACTTTACGAAGCATATTATTGAAGTGAATTGTTATAATAATAACACCCATGGTTTAGTGGTTGGGGGTGGGGGTGGAGCGAGAGATCCTGGAGCCACACTGCTCCGGTCAACTTGACCACTTATGAGCTGTGTGATTGACTCAGGATGGGCTCCTGGGAAACAGGCCACAAAGCAGAGATTTTCCTGTAGGAGGCTGGTCCGGGGTGGTGCTCTGGGGATCACCACTTGGGAGGGAGTGAGGGGAAGAGAGGTGAGTGGAAGTAAATGTTGGACTATGATGTAGTTGCACAAGAGGCCTCAGCTTGTCCCCATGGGGAGCTCTAGAACTGGAATGGCCTTTCAGAAATGCCCTGAATTGAGGTAAGGGACATTGGATGTGGGTTGTCCCTGAAGATGGGAATAATCTTGGATGAAAGCAGCTCCCTGTAGCCAAAGGATGTTTCTGGGGAGGGATTCACCTGTGACTGTCAGCAGCCAGCACACCTAGAATGAGAGCCTGGGTCCTGAAGGAGAGCTGGGAAGTACATCGCAGCGCTGCACTTACCGTGGGCAATCCCTAACTTCTCCAGCCCTTGGTTTCTACGACTACAAAATGGGAGAAATAATAGTACCTCTCTCACTGGGTTGTTATGAGAACAAATTAATATTTGTAAAGCATCTGGAGCATTGCCTACTACACAGTGAGGCTACATATATGATTGTTAAATAATTAATTGTCCAGTGGAGGTTGTCAGGGACTATGGTTTAACAAATAGTTAGGGAAGTTTTATAATTAGTCTATTAACTGTTTCTATGAGGATGGTCACCCTGAAAGTGCTTTGATATGTTTGAAATCAGTTAATTCTGAAATAGTTTAGAAGTTCTGCATGAAAATCTTAAGCGTTAATTTGCTAGGAATCTACATGTTAGCAATCATGCAAATATAAAATTTAACTCAGGCTTTAGTCAAATGATTACAGATTTTGAATTGCTGGAATATTAATCAAAGAAGTATTATTTCTGACAGGAGCTGTACTAAATATTTTACGTATCTTAACATCTTTTCTTATGCCTCATTCCAACCACCTTAAGAGATAGATACTATACTGTTATTACTTCTAATTACAGATGGGAAACTGAGACTCAGAAGGTTTTGCAAGGCTGGAATTCAAAGCTGACTCCAAAGCCTCGATGCTTAACCACTGTACTCCACTTCCGTCCCTATAAGTCACCCACATACTCAGCTGTTCTAAGAAGTCTTTGAAATATGTTCGATCTCTCAAGGATTGCACTAAAAAAAAAGTAGCCTGCCAGTAACTCAACAGCATCATTTTGCAGCTTCTTAATGGAAGACTCAAGCCTCCCATCTCAGATAATAAATAATTAATATCTTGAAATGTTAAACCTAACTTGTTTTCATAATGAAGATGTCAGCTTGCATGGTATTCTAGAAGCACTATATAAAAAGACACTTTTTGTATTAAATTGCATATTTAGTATGAGGATATGTATCATGGCATCAAAAACATACTCAGCACTTTTCTAATTATAGCTGCTAATCACAGTCTCACCCTTCAAAAAGCTGCTCCTTTAAAAACAGCTTATATATAGTCACTAAGTCATAGTTACTTGTGGCTCTGCCCAAAGTTAGCAATTGTGTCTGCCAGTTGAGAAACCTAATCAATAATTGAAGCTCCACTGTGGCTAATGCTCAACTGATGCGCCCCCTTGATAATTCTCTCACTGAGTCTCAACGTTTGAAATAACCTGACTAAGCTCAATTTTTACCAGGCCAGCCTGACATTCAAGGTCGGGTGAAATAGGGTAAAAGAAGACAACAGCACTGCAGATGCTGGAGAATGGCTTGTTTTCAAAACAGAAGATATCACCATGCTTCTGCTCCTTTCAACACCCATTCCTTCCACCCCTTGACACCAATCCTGATTTGTTTAGATAGTAGACTGAGATACCCCAACCCCAACCTAGCCCCAGAAGATGCTGATCAAATTCCTTTTAGACAGTGGTTGATCTAAATGTGGGGAGTAATTCAGACCTACCCAACGAGACACAGGGGAAGTCTGCTGGGCAGAGCTCCCTTTCCCAAATGTGAAGGCGAAGGCTGGCTAAGAGAAAGTCCTTAGCCTGTCTACCTGCTTCTTCCTGCTTTGATATGATGACTGAAAGTACAACAGTTCTTTTGTGAATATGAATGAAACAACAAAGAGAATCACAAGAGATGCCAGCCCTGACAGCATCTAGACACTGAACAAAAGCCAGAAGTTGCCTAACCCCAGACTATTTAAGCCAAAGTTAAAATTTTTCAGTTCTTCCAAATACATTGCTGACATACTGTGTTCCCACACTTCTCTCAACCGTTTCTCTCTCACTCTTACTTCCCAACATTCTTTCAGCCTCCTTTTATGATGTCAAGGTTAATCTCATTTGCATGTGTTTCTCTAACATTTTTTGATGTCCCATGTTATTTCTATGGGTTGGTTCTGAATGTTGAAACCAATAAATAGTGTTTCCATTATTATGACTATGGTTAATATTCTAATGTTAGCATGATGGCTATCTTTTTTAGAATAATATTTAATAAGAAAATAATAATAACAACAAACAAAGCTATGGGGAGTATTCCCCTCTATGATTTACACGGAAGAAAGTCCACAGAATCCACAAATCTCGTCTCAGCTCAGGGCACTGCGGACATTCTGCAAAGCACAGAGTTAGGCCCTTAGCCAGGGCCTATGCGTTAGACCCTTAGCCAGGGCCTATACAGGTCCAATACGTTCAGACATTAGGTATGATGGCTGTGTTAATATTCTAGTAGAGCTAAGTAGTGGGGTATAATTACAAATTCAATATAATTACTTACACCTGAGCCACTCATAGGAAAATGTCAAGTTCAAGTAAATTCTCTTTTCTTCCATTCCATCAAGAGTTCAAAACAAGTCTACTACATATTTGGAGTATTTACTGCTCATACAGTATTTATTTTTCCTGAAGTTTCTGACTGCTTTTGTTTTTTATTTGGGAAAATAAACACATGCCTTCTTCACCATATCCCCAATATCTTCCAGATTCTTACTCTAAGAATCTAGTGTATTCTTTTCCTTGATGTCTTCTAACTTCTATTCCAATTGGGACTGGTTTCTTAATTTTTAGACCATGACTTTCTTGTGCAACTTTTCTCTTTCCAGAACTTTCTAATTGCCCTTTTTTTTTTCAAGGCCTTTATCTTACACTCAAGTTTTCCAAGTTTCCAGTCATTTTAACCATTCCATAGAGTAGTTTTTTAATGTTCTCTCCCAAAGCCCTCTGTCCTCTCTCATTAGTTTTGATTGGTCTCTAGGCCTGATGTAGATCTGTTATTCTGTGACTTGACTATTCAGTAAGGTTGGATCAATTGCTTTTTGTGACCTTGACTCTTTGTCTCAGTTAAATCCCTCACAGCCAGGTACCTTCTTAAGTAATTTTCTAGAAGCAGGTGAACAAAAGATAAACTGTTTGGAATTTGATGATTTCTAAATATTTTATTCTGCCTTACACTTGATTGATGGGCTAGTTGGGTCAAAAATTTTCGGTTTAAAATTATTTTCCTCCAGAGTTTTTAAAAAACATTGCACTAATGTCTTCTGGCTTCCAATTTTGCTGTTGAAAAGCAAAATTGCTGTTGAAAAGAACCTTGGTTTTTATTTCTCTGTATGTGGCCTCTTTTTCTGGACAATTTAAAGATATTCTTTTATTCTTGTGTTTTGAAATTTTTATTCTTGGTAATCTGAAAGCCAACAGTGCTATGCACATATATTTTAAATTATTTGTTCAGAGTTGTTCAGATTTGTATATGAAGATATGTAACAACCTTCATTTCTGAGAAATTTTCTTTATTATACATTGGTATCCTATACATTTTTTTGACTATTTTTCTTTTATTTTTGATTCTGTATTTTGAAATATCTCACAAGCTTTATCTTCCAACTTCCAACTTTAATTCTTTTAAGATTTGGAATGGTATTTTAAATTTCCAAGTGTTACCTTTCATTCTTTGATTATTCTATTTTAAATGATCCTGTTCAAATTTTGTACAGGTGTTTTCTCAAATGTAAAACAAATTACAATGATTTTTCTCAAGTTATCTCCCAGTCTTTGAAATGCTTGTTTTCATAGGATTGATCTTTTCTACTAATCTCAGTCTTTCTCAGTAACGCTTAAAGGATTTCTTCAAACATATTGTGATTCTTATTGTCTATACATATCTACAGGGTGCTTTATGTCTGTGGGTGAGTCTTGCTGACTCTCAGGCCTTGCCTGAGTGTACAGAAAGATAATTATTCATTAATGTCAGATGAGGAGAGTTTTTTAACAGGAGCTCCCAATTTTTCCCAAGGCAATTTGTTCTGTTATCTTAGAGAAAAACCCTCTGATTTTTTTTTCAACTTAAAGATAAGAGCTTGGTATTAGGCTTATTAGCAAGCAGAGGCGGGAAAGGGGATGTATATATATATATATATATACACACACACACACACACAACCTGTTAATATCCATTCTCAGCCCTCCACTTCCCATTCCCATCCTTGGTCCTACCTGCAACATCTGAGTCTGAGCCTTGCTGAGATTCTCCTGGCTGTCCATCTATGACCTTAGTGCAGGCTGCTTCACACGTGTTCTAGGCTGCAGCTTCCTACGCTCTGCTTCAGCATCCAAACTTGCATTTACCTTTCATCATTAGAATTTTGTGGGAGTTTCTGGTCTACCTGTGCTACCTTCCATATATATATATTTTTATTCCTTTACAATCACTTTAATGGCATTTTAGAGAGGAGAAGTCTTAGTTCACTAATACGCACAAACGTCAGTTTTACATTAAAATAAAATGATCCTGGAAGCAAGACAGGGAGTATATATTTTCAACAGGCAAACCCAGAGGAAGAGGCACCAGTGGGAGGCTAGTTCACGAATCCAAGTAACAGATGATGGAGTCTAAACTAATGTAGTGGCCATGAAGATATTTATAAAAAGTTAATTATTTAGATCTACTAAGGAGATAAAACAGAAATAGTGATTCACTGAATGAATGAAATGAGGAAGAGGCAGGAATTACGGATGACATTTAGGCCTCTGGCTTGAGCAGCTATGTGGCTGATGGCACCACCTGTTGACATAGAGAACAAGAAAGAGTATGTTCTGGTGAAATAGGTGGATGGTTCAACTGGGGTATGTTAACACGTGTTATTTAAAGACAAATATTCCAAAATCAGTTGCATATATAAGTGAGAAGCTCAGGAGAGCAATCTGGGCTGAAAGTGCAGATTTGGTAGTTATCCACACGCAGATGCTATCTACTGCTTACCAATGGTTCTTTTTCCTCCCTCCTATTTGCTCCCCCGACCCTCCCCCCTCCACCCCACCACCATTCTCTGATTATAAATTAAGACTGAACTGAAATTTCCTAGAGGGTTGTAAATATTACATGGAACCCTGGGGAGTCTGTGTTATGTATCTTTTGTGGAGCACCATTCCAGGATTTTAATTTGAGTAATTTTTAATAAGTGCTTATATTTAGTTCTACTGCTTTGAGAATTGATGAAATACATCAGTATCATATAAAGAGTCAAGAAAAATGGCATTTTCTATTTCACTAACTTTATAAAAGAAGAACAACAATACCATCTTCTCAATAAACCATTTCATTGATCTTAGTGGGCATACTTTTTCTTGCTTTGAACCCTTGCATGATAGTACTTCATTAAGACTTGAATAGCTATTCTTACAATTTCTTATTTTACATAATTTGAACATCCATTTTATCCTCCTGCCTAGAGTGATGAAAAGCAATCAGAGGTAGGGACTTGGACTTATATTTGTATTCCCACCAGCACCCAAAGACGTAAAATAACAGGCACTTAAAAATTATTTGAAGAGTTGAACAGAAGCACTTGACACTCATAAATGCATAAAGTTACTTTATTTTAAGTATACATTTAATTTTGAAAAATATAAATGCTAAAATATCTCATCTTCTTCATCTCTTAATTCCATAAAAGTCACAATAGAAAGCTTCATAAAACTGTAAAATACTATAATGTTATAGGAATTTTAGGTTTTATATTGGAAAAAAATTATTAGTAATATATTGAAATGTTCTGTACTTTATCATTTTGTTCCACCATGTTGATCTACTTCACTTAAAATAAAAAGATGCATCATTTCTCCAAAGTTAATAAAGACTTAAGAGAATAAAAATAAGAGTATCTGAAAGTGCGTATTGATTCTGAAAAGTAATGTGTACAGATATGTACCAGCCATAAAAATGGCTAAAAAGAGGCAACTATTCATTCTCTTCACATTGTAGGACTGGGACAAAGTTACTTATGGCTCTAAAAATTTCACTGGATGACTTTAGCCCTGAGTTGCAATATCTGCCTAAGAAACAGAATTCAGGATTTTTGTATGTACCCATAGAGCACAAAGAAATGAGCCAAAAAACAGAACATATCCAAATTCCTGGTCAAAACGCAACTTGACTGGTTAGCATATACCACAAAGCTTTTTTATTTCAGGCTGCAATGAAGCTTGATGAAATCATCATCTAAAAGCTCCCAAGGCCCAAGCAAAATATCATTTGACTGTATTCAGCCACTTGGTGCCACTGGGCTTCATGCTCATGCTGTGAAGAGGGGATGTGAAATCTCATGGAATAAATAAGAAAATCTCAAGTTCCTGCACCAAAATCATTAAGTGGTATGAAAAGGGTTGAAGAAAGCTTTGTCCCATCCCCTGAACAATGTCAACCTCTGTAATACAACTCAAATCGTTTTGTTTTTGTTTTTTAAAGATAGTCAGCAGTCAATACATTTCAAGTACTTAACACAGTTTAAAAAGAAGAAGCAAAAACTTGGAAGACAATCGTTCTCTGTATTAAACACCAATATATAGCGGATAAAAGATTTACTCTGTGTGTGTTGGTGCATGTGCATAAAAATATATACCAACTGAATTTCTGGCGGCAGACAATTGTTTCTCTTTCCCCCTTTCTTTGAGGTGGTGGGCAGCTGACTATTAAAGGTTTGTTTCCCTATGTCTCTGACTTCCTCCATCCCCCCACCCCACTCCACTGCCTGCCTGGACCACAAAATGATTCCAGTTCCCAGTATGGAACACAAAATGATTAGGATTCCAAGTTGGTCACTGTTTTACATAGTACAGTGACGTTTTTCAAGGAAAACAGTGTCTCCAAAAGATTTTCTTTCAAATGCAAAACCATGGGCCTTTCTGCTCTGATAAAGCAGACTCTTGACCTGGTGATGCTTTCCTTCCAATGGTTAAGTCTGTACTACCACAGGACTTCTAGTTAACAACTACACTTACTGCTTTACTTCTAACAACTTGAATCTCTTCTCTTTGTATTTACATCAGGAAGAGACACTTGGTAAAAAATTTACTGTTGTATTCTGTGTGTCCAGTTTACAGAGAAACAAAACCACCAAAAATCTGGTTAGTTCTTTATAGTGTGTAAATTCAGTTAAAATACAGATAATTCGGTGGCTCTGTGTGGACCTCAGGGTTTGTTTGTTTGTTTGGTAACTATCTGTGTTCCTCTGAAAGTAAATGATTTTTAAAATACTTCTCTGGGTTCCAAAATATTGAAAAGGTTTGATACTAACTGTTCCTTTAAGCAAATACGAAGTGCCACTCCGCATTCATATCATGAGTATTGACCTTCTGTCACAGAATATGGATCATAAATGAAAGTGCAGGTAGCTTTTAGATATACTCAAAGGCTGAAATACTGAGTTAAGTTGCTTCAGGAGTTCTTTGAAAGGGAAAGAGAGGGGCATGAATCCTCAAATACTTGATTCATGATCAGAAAAATAAATTCTTCTATTTAGAGCTTTTATAAAAGTGAACAAAAGTGTCTTTAATTTAACAAGATCCTAGGTTAGGCTAAATTTAATATGCATGGCTTTTAAACATTTTATTGATGCTCAGGAGAAACAAAGAGAAAAACTTCATATAGTTTTATATTAAGGTAATGAAAAACTAGATAATACAGAGTAATCATTTTAAGGATAGCTCTAAATACAAACATGATGCCAAAATTTGGCATGTGAGGTTTTAACAAATAACATTCACTTTGCCGCCTTCATTTTAATGAAAAAAATTGTAGGTCATTTGTGTCTAATTTGTATAAAATTTGAAGTTTTAAGATTATCAGATATAAAAGTAACAGTTAATTTAGAACAATACAATTTTTATAATCAAAATTTCAACAGGACAGAATTGTAATTTAATTAATATAAGAATGAGTGGGAGTCAATATGTGCATATTATGAAACCAAAATAAGTGGTTTCGTTCTGCTTCTAGTACTCCTCCAACGACCGTAGTCAGCATATATCACAAATATAGTTATAGGAATCCAAAATGATGGATTCAACATTTAAAATGCTGTTTTTAATGCAGATTCATAATACATAATGCAGCCTATTAAAACACTACATTTAGATAACATGCTAAATTTGGTTAAAGATCTAATTTTCTTTTTTCTAACTTTCAATATGGTACTTTGAAATACACATACACACACGTATATAGACATGTATATTCTATATGCCTCAATCACAAAGAATAATTGCCTTTCAATCTTAAAGACAAGTGTATTGTTAAAATGTATATATATATATACCTCTGCGATCCAACTGCATTCTCATAGACACTTTATAAATGTAAAAATGGTCTATCACAGTCCTATGCATTTTGTATTGTAAATAAGGGCTATTGTATCAGTGATGGTGACTGCCATCTGGGTAATAAAGTATATTTACCCTCATCTGCATAACAGTAAGTCTCCTGGACCTCTGATGGATTTTTCATATGTGGTTTGGGTTTTACAAAAACTGACATGAGAGGCTAGATAACTTTGCCCTTCACCTACCATCACTCTGTCTCTTTCTACCCTTGCACATATGTGTACCAGCCACACACAGAGTACATACACAAACACACAAATGTTTTCAAAATGAAAAAAATGTCTAACAATACTGCATAGGACATCAAAATGGTAATACAATCAGCATCTTTGCCCGGATACTACTATTAGCAAAACATCAGTTATTCCCATTACAAAGGAGCGTCTCCCTCCTCCCACAATCTCCTTCATAGAACAGTTAAATTTCTCTTAAAGAAAGGGAAAAATGGATGCTTAGAAACATGGTGTTTTTAATCCGATCTAGCCCTCTGGCATACCCTAGAGGTGGTGTATCTGTGTATGTGTGTGTGTGTATGTTTATGTAAAAATCACATTATATACAATACAATTTTTACAGAAAGCCTGGCAGCTACAAATAAGAGGTAGAACTACTCAAAACTATGTTTCCTGCTGCAGGAAAAAATTCATTTTCTTTACAGTAATTAAAAAAAAGTTTAAAAAATTGACAAAAAATAAGTTGCAGGTTAGGCCCCATAATTTAAACAACAAAATCTGGGAAGAAAAATAGTCTTCAATGTACTCAACAGATAAGTTCATTAAAGGGTTAAAAAAAGTTGCATAGGAAAAAACGGACATTCCAGCATTTGCTACAATGATGGCAATAGTTTCTCTAGTGGGAGTAAAGTACCTTTAGTTTTTCTTCTTTTGATAACTCTTAAGAGATTAGTGTTTATAAGCAAGAGCAAGTTAGAATAGCAGCACTTTTTCCAGTCCTGGAGAGTGCTATAAGCGAGAAGGGACTGTCTGGAGGTCAAGGTTTGTTCAACCAGACAGAAAGACAAGCCAGTAAGCACAGCTCCAAAGCTCAAGGGGGAAGTTCCTTCAATATTTTAATAAAAGGTGTTATAAAATCCTTAATACTTTTGCCCTCTGCTTAATAAAGGAAAAGGACAGGGTCTGTGTGTCTCTTGAGTGACAGAGGAATTTGGCTGTCAGAGGACACATTTGAAAGTATAAGAACAAATAGGGGATTCTTCAGATGTTGTTTTTAAGGAACGGTGCACTACTGTCTTGATTTTACCTATGCAAGAGAGAAGCAGAGAGAGCACTGTATTGTTTGGCCAGTGACCAAAACCCAAAACAAAACAAAAATTAAAAAATAAACAATTAGACAAAAAACAAGAACATAAACAACAAAAACTGTCAGTTGTAAGAAAGACAAACAGGTTACAATATAGTTTCTGTTCCCTTGCTCCTCCAGAAATAATCATTGTCTTCAGGCTCAAGTTCTATTCTAATTTGAGGCACAACTTTTACTGGAGTTCTAGAAGGACTAGAGAAAAAGAAAAAAAAAAAAGTAAGTAACTCAGAATTCCTTTACCGTCTGTCAAATGTTTATGCATTGTACAGAAGTCAAATGGGTTCTTCTTTGTTCTCTTTAAATACTTACTTCCTCCTTCTGTATTAAAAACAAACATTTTTTAAATGGGATGAAGTTACCAAATAGAGTTAAGAAATTCAAGTAAAAATTTCATAAGCTCTCACACCTAGATTAGAAAAAAAAACAATCAAGGAAGAGGACTTCCAGGTGGGTGACCCTGTCAGAAGTTGAAGGGCAAAAAGACTGACATGAAGAAAATATTCAGAGATTTCACGATTTGGAAAATCAAGGAGGATCTGAAATCTCTAGAGTTGTGTTAAGAGGGAAGAAAACTATTGGAGAAGAGCCACCAGGAAATGCCAGCTACCCTTAAAACAGAGATGATGCTGATATGACAAGAGCTAACACTGATCCTGGGCTTTACCTTAATGATACTGAAAGATTCCATTATTTCTAAGAGTAAGTCGAGTAGGTCTCTTAGAATGTTTTCTACAAGTAAAAGCTGGGATGAGGTCTGGTGACTAGATAATTTATTTAAGAGAAATTGTAGAGGACGGAGAACGGGGCGTTCTGCCGATAACCCGCCATTGGTTCTATTTCTGTGGGGCGATCATCCCACAGAATAACATAAAATACTGGGCTGTCCTTTACCTTGGTATACCGAGTGACTGAAGGAAAGGAATTTTATCAGCATGATGTGTGGCGTTCAAGGAATGTTGGTGATTTTTCCCCTAAAAAAGAAAAAAAAATTTTCAAATCATAAATAATAGTCATTGGTAAAGTATAACATTAGAATGAAAAATTTTTCAATCTTCACAAAAATGGATGCATCTTTCACAACCGGAAAGAGTAAGAAAGACAAGTTTAGATGATTTCAATAAACACAGTATCAAGCTAAGAATCTAAGTAGTGTGATGAAGTCAAAATCACTCAGTCTCTTTTATTCTAGGTTTTCTAGAATGGGCCAATGTTGTTCTTTGCAGCGAGGGGGCAGGGTAAATCATTTCTAGAGGGTGGTAGCGCCTACTTAATGTCTAAGCCTTGTCCTTGGATTTCCTGCCATCTTTAGCATTCATAATTTTGTCCTGCTGTTATTCATGCAGGTAAAAAAAAGAAGATTTTGAGAAACTTACTTATACTGCAACTCTACTAGCAATTTTGTTCTTTCATGGATTAATATGATACTGGAAAAGATTTTAGAATGATCATCGGTATTTTGCTTAAGTAAATTTCTAATATCATATCCACTACTTTCAATGTATCCTTTTAAAGCGTTTTTGAGAAAATGAAGAACAACTAGCACTAAATAACCAACTTGCCACAGACTTTTTTCCAGGAGCCTCAAATTCTAGCTGATGATTTTTTTTTTAAGCAGCCTTTAAATTGTACTTAGAAGAGCTGTGCTAGGTTATGATGCCAACAGAAGACATCTTTTCATAGTCTCTTTTTGCTATTTAATGCTCTAGAAATGAAAAATGAAACCAGACAATGGTTTGGGGAGCTTGAACTTACAAAGAAAATATTCAACTAAAGCCTGTTGATAGGACTGAGAAGAAAGTAGCCTCATCACAAGTTACAGGCTACAGACTGGACACCAAAAGTGAGATTGCCTTAATTCTCTTTTCTTTAAACCAGCCTCCAAGATGGCCCCCAATGCACCCTGCCTTCTGGTATTCATGTCCTTATATAATTTCTCCTCACACTGTACCAGGGTTGGTTTGTGTGACCAATAGAATATGGCAGAGGAGATGGTATATGACTCCTGAGATTTGATTATAAAAGACTGCAGTTTCTGTCTTGGTTTCTTCTCTGTTATCACTAGCAGCCATGTCATGGGCAGCCCTAACAGATGCCCATGAGCCAAGGAACTAAAATCTCCTGCCAACTGCCTTGTGCTTGAGCTGGGAAGCAGATCCCCAGTTTCAGTCAGTCTTCAGACTCAGCTCCAGCTAAGAGCTTGACTGCAATCTCACGAGAGCCCTTGAGCCAGAATCAACCCAAATCAGCAGCTCCTAAATTCCTGAACATCAGGAACTGTGGGAGGAGATACAGCTTTGTTGTTTTAAGCTGCTGAGTTTTGTGGTAACTTGTTACACACCAGTAGATAACTAAAATACCCATTTTTTCATAAATAGTCATTCATTTCAAACTTTTCTTGGTAACTTCTTATTGAAGTTGAAGTAGCACTATCAAACAGAAATAAAAGTACTTCAACTGTCTTTTCCTGTAACAAATCAGTATACTTTGAAGTGCATGTGGATCTAAAAGAATGTTTTCTTCAAATAAGAACTCAAAGTAAAGTAGTTTGGAGGCACTTGCTGCTTGCTATTGGTAAAGCTTGAGATATTCACTAATGTTACCACAGAGGTTTTTACCCTTTTCAAATGGCCTGTTAACTCAATTACAGAAGCAAAGATGACAGGTCAAAAACCATTATACTTTAGCCACCAGGCTACTACCCCAGAAAGACCAGCGCAGTTACAAAGATAATTTTGAAACAGCAGAAAGGGAATGAAGAAATTAGGAAGAAAATGCAAATATCTTATAAGCTATACCCAAAGAGTGGTTGTTAATATTTTATGATTGCCAATTTAATTGAAAATAACAATTATTCCAAATTCTCAGTATTAACAATTGATTCATTGATCTTTGAGAGACCCATTATGCAATTTCTCTTTTGAGCTGATTTGGTCATTGGTGGAAGCCTAAGGAAGACAAACAGTAACAGACAGTGATGTAGTACTAGAAGCTGCCATTCTACATACCAGCAGAAAAAAGGGAAATCAATTAAAAACATGGTTATGAATTTAGCAATTCAAAAGAAAACGGCGATAACTTGGATCAGAGAAAAGATGACCAAATAAAAACTTAAATGGTTATGGATAAAAGAAAAAGGTAAGGAGTGAAGGTCAAGGAATGTAAAAACGAAGTTTCATAATAATCAATGTAAATCTTCACATAGAAAAAAAAAAAGAAAGAAAACAGAGGAAAAGTTAATGAAGATGACAGTCCTAAAGTTTTTTCTGTGTAAGTGCAAATCATATTCAAGCTGGCATGCAAGAGGTTAGTTCTACTCACTGTCGGAAGGTTTGCTATCACTTAGGAAAGGTTGCTGTTCCATGATGTCCATTGGAATTTTAATACTTGGAACTTTTTCTGAGTATGGGCAGTCAGACTGTGAAAGAAATTTATAACAGTTTTTAGAAAGCGTTTATTATACAGACCTCCCTACCTCCCAGTACTGATTAAACCTACCATATTGTCATTTACATTGTACTAAGGAGAACAGCCTTAGATATAATCACTTCTCCTTTGCTGACTTTTCAAATTTTATGGCATCTTCCCCTCACATTTGTTTTCTTCTCTTCTGAGTTAAGGAGATTAAGTCAATTAAAACTAGAACCACACCAAATTGAGATCACTACAAATTGAACAATTGTAAAGCTTTCCATAAGCTGGATTTGCAATCAAATATTTATGGGTTAGTTGTATGTGTGTGTGAAGGAAATAATCTCAAACGTGAAAGACTGTAATTTAGGAGACTTCCTAAACTATAATATGGTCTTGAAACTTTTGTTTCATTTATGCTTTCTGATTCCACCTCCAGGAATATGATGACTTATCTTTCCTTCCAAGACAGGTAAGAAGACTTTTTCTAATATCCACTCACAAGGGGTCATTTACATAGACTTGAAAATAAACCATCTCCCTTACTCTAATATTCCATCAGAACTATTTTGTAGTTTAAGGCTCATCTCAATTTGCTCACACCAAATATATTTGGAAACTTAGCAAAACATGAGAAAATAAAGTCAAAAGGAAGGTGCCTATGATGGCCAGATAGGCAGAGAAGAATCATAGCCAAAATAAAATGATAAAACCAGGCAGCTAATCATGAAGCTTCTGAAAGAAGAGACCACCTAAGCCAAAACTGTAACATATTTCCACAGGATTATCACTTTACTGTTTTTAGAATTCATTATATTGAATCTATGTCTATGCCTAGACTCAAAAGATGGAATTCATCTCTTAACTGAAAGTACCAAGAAGATGATGACCTTTAGCTGAAAGGGAAAAAATAGGAACTAGGGGTGAAAGGAAGTAAGAAAAAAATGAATCTTAACATAAAGCTACTACGCACATTGAAAACTTCTTTATGATGAATCTAAAGAGGGTAATGAGCCACAATATTCTTTTCAAAGATTAAAATATTGCACTTCACTTGAAAAAAAATGAAGATGCCATGTGCCCCTACCTTTGTAAGAATGTCAAGGACAAGTTTTATTACAGTATTTCAAAGTTTCCCCCAATAATAGCATTTATAGATGAACAGGTTGGCAGCCAACCCTTAATCATAGCCTACTGGGCAGGTTCAAAAATGACTGAGCAGCTCAAAATATTGGCAAGCCATATTTTTCACTAATTCTGCTCACAAATATTAGAGTTGGAACTCCCATGTCCTTGTGTGGCTCCCTACATCCATGGATTCCCAAACCACACAATGACCAGGTGGACATCACAACAGCTACATTTCAAATGGAGAACCCCAAATAATGGCCTCAACACACAGAACGTATTACACAGATACACTCTGGCTGGATTCACTGTCTAGGATAAATATATAAGCTTGTTTGTTTGTTTTGGTGGGGTTGGGGGAAGAAGAGAAAGAGGAAAAGAAAAAAACAAGTATCACACATTATCTTCAAGAAATCTGTTGGAGATATGGATTCAAAATGATAAATATTATTAATATAAGAATAGCATTATTTAAATAAAATATGATTTGTTGAAAATCAAATCTAAGACTTAGAAGACCTTCTCAGGAGCTCATTTGATCCAACTTCTGACACTAGAGAGCACTAAATTTAAAACTTTCTTAAAAGTGGATATTTTATTACTATTTTTTTCTTAAAAGCCATTAGAGAAGAGGATTCTATAATATTATTTCATACATTTGTAATGTATAATGAATTTTAAGTTTGATGTCCATGTACATAAACTGAGGTACTTGTTTTGAAAATTCAAGATGAAATACTGCTTTGGGCTTCCCTGGTGGCGCAGTGGTTGAGAGTCCGCCTGCCGATGCAGGGGACACGGGTTCATGCCCCGGTCCGGGAAGATCCCACGTGCCGCGGAGCGGCTGGGCCCGTGAGCCATGGCCGCTGAGCCTGCGCATCCGGAGCCTGTGCTCCGCAACGGGAGAGGCCACAACAGTGAGAGGCCCGCGTACCGCAAAAAAAAAAAAAAAAATACTGCTTTAATTATCTCAGTATTTCAGGCAGGTTTTTTTTTTTTTTTTTGTCTAGAGTAGCCTAGAAATTTATTTCAAATTTTGATTTCTATTCAATGTGTAAACGCATCGTTCTTTTTAATACTGCATCTTAATCTGCTCTGCAGTTTAAGCACATTCTCTTTTTTTCTGTCATCATTGGAAACAGAAAACCTATATACATGTTCTCATTGAAGATGCATGGTGACAGTCACAAAAGCTCCCTCAGACTCTTTTTCTCTTTAGCTAAATGTGCCTCATATATTTAGCCTTTTCTTATTGGATCAATTTATCTGAAATCCAATTTTGTCTGTTGCCTTCCTTCACTGTACTGTTTCCAAGTTCTCCAAAAATAATTCAATCAGACAGCCTGACCAATCGAAAATAACCAGACAGGCCTGGATGAGAGTTTTGCCTTTGCCAATATGTGTACACTTAGAAAAATGACTTAACATTTCTCAGTCTAAATTTCCCCGTCTGTAAAATAGGAACAAAAATATACTATAAAGAGCTGCTTTAGCAATTAAGAACAAAGTATGCCTGATCCATCAAAATGATCAAGTACAGAGCAGACACCAAAAATTAACTAGACTCCCATGTTAGAATGAGATACTGGGGATTCCACTAGAATGGGGATACTGCACTGTGTAAAATCTAGAACAAACCTACAAATCTTCATATAGAAGGTGTCATTTTGGCTGTCCTTTCAAAAGGCTACTGAGATAAGCTATTGGGGTGTTTATGTGTGTGTGTGTGTGTGTGTGTGTGTGTGTGTGTGTGTTAAAGAAAAGCAAATCCCAGATTTTCTCTTAGCACTGATCACAGACCCCTACTGAAACACCAAGATTTCTGTGAAATGGCTTCCTAAAAAGTGGACATTTTATTTCT
The DNA here is from genome assembly GCF_005190385.1 of Monodon monoceros. NCBI lineage: Eukaryota > Metazoa > Chordata > Mammalia > Artiodactyla > Monodontidae > Monodon > Monodon monoceros. Next base: position 49,453,449 of record NW_021703777.1, read on the forward strand.
CAACTTAGTTATATGATTGCAAGAGGATCACCTAAATTATGACACTGACTGCTACAATTATGTAGAAAGACCCCAAATTCCAATTTCCGTTCCTTTTTATTGAAAGGTTACAGAGAAGTGATCTCAAATCATGTCAAATCCCAATGCAAGGATAAGTACAATAGCAGAGAACTTTGGTTGAGAGCCCACTCAAATAGATACACAGATCACAGGAGGTGAGATCACCAGCATTTGCCCACATTAGGCTTAAAATTATGTAAAACTGAGTTATTATCTCAAATTTAAATCTTGGATTATCAATAATAAACCCAATACATTTTACAGCATTATGAAACAAGCTTCCTTTTTATGTATGAGATCAGAGATTGAAGTTTTTTATATATGGTGGGCTTTGTTTTTTTAGAAGTCATTATATCATTATCAGTGTATTCACAGTTACAGAAAGACTTCAGAAAATACTTAAAAAAAAATAAACAGACAAAATAAAGGGCAAAGGAAGGTGAAAAGCGACAAGTAGCATGACCAGGTAAACATCCTTGAAATTCAGTCATACATCGCACACAAGGGTTAAAAAAATACCATTTTCACATTTGTTTAACTAACTTTGGAATTTTACTTCGGAATTTTAGAAAGCTCCTTACATCATCATTGTCACTGTCCAGACTTCCCTTCTTCTTTTTCTTTTTCTTCTCATCCTCCTTCTTTTTCTTATCCTTTTCTGGAATGACATCATCGAGGAAGCTGAGGTCGTGCTGGGAGAAGAGGTAGTCCATGCCTTTTCTGACAGCTACAAGTGCCAAGATCTGGAAGAATAAATATAAAAAGTAGGAAAGAACCCATGTCAGAGAAGTCAGAGTGAGTATTAATACTGCCCTAGCAAAGTCAGTAGAAACCTATTTTGTACAAGTCTAGAGTATGACAGAACGCATCTTGCTTGTATGGACTTACATTATGTAGACCATAAACGTCTGCTTCATGGAGAAAGTTGCTTCACAGAAGTCTTACTTTAACTCACTGTATTTTGTTCACTGTACTGTATGATCCCTTCATTTGGAATTTCCATATGAAAAGATAATTTTTTAAACCATTTTCTTCCATGTCAGATTTTTAATAAAATAACTAGAAGTTTCAAGGGAAAAAACCAGCCTGTGTATGATTTCTAATTATTCAGAATTAAAACATTACACAGGTTTTTGAAAGTCAAGAAAATCTGTACAACGCATAGTACACTGAGACATCTTCAAAGTATTAATAATGAGGTAGTATTTGAGTTTGCACAGACTATTTAATCTGCTGGGGCAACTTCAATCCCCACCATTAACTGAATACTTATCTTGAGTCAGACGCTGTGCTGAACTCTTAGACAATATTTTCTCATTTATTCCCACAACAAACCTGAAAGGTAGATGTTAGTATCTGTCCAACAGCAGAGGAAACTAAAGCTTAGTGACATAAGTAAGTTATCCAAGATCACAAAGCCAGATAAAGGAAGAATACAAAGGGTCCCAGTTTTCTAACTCTAACCCCAGTATTCTTGAACTCTGTATCTTTGCTTTTATGAATTGCTCTTGAAGGTATCTTAAAGATGTCTTTGCTCAACAGTAAAATTAGTATGCAGTAGGACTCAGAAGTCCTGGCCCTGCCTCAAATGAACAGTTGTCTTTATCCATATTATGCTCTATGCCAGCCTCTTCATCTCTTAGAGAAATTAATAACAACTAACCTATTGATATTACATGATTCTTTTGTGATCAAATAAAAGCTCTGAAAGATGAAAAATACTTTATAAAGGTAAAATATTTTTTATTATTATTTAGCACAAGCAATAAGTGATTTACTGGATATATTTCAAATTTATCCAGGTCTAACTTTGTTTTTCCTGGCTTTAGCAAAACTAATACATGGGTAGATTATATTAATAGGCAGACGGAAGTCTTTTCTCATACTCAGTGTGTTTTCCAATAAGTTAATAGAGTTCTTTTTCAAAAGCAGAACATAAGGGATCATCAAGAGTAAAAATCTGATTCCACAAATACTGTTAATATTTGACATCATTTTTTTCTGCTTTCCTGGAAGAAAAAACAATTACAATCAACCAGTATAAATAAAATAAAATAATAATTCTGGATAAGAGTAAGAAAATTTTTGTAAAAAAATAAATATGGTTTGTATACTAAAGTTCTATTTCCAAAGCTACAGGGGAGACAGAGCCAGACCTGAGGTTGGCTTTGTGACTTGTTTCAAGCATATGCATGTGCATTTTCTTGCAACAAATGTAAGGCTACAGTAAAAATTCAATGATTATTCAAAAAATAAAGTCTTAATTAAAAAGAAAAATAAATAAAAATAAGCCACCATAGCATTATTTCACCCACACAAATTCAATGATGAAGCCAAATACAAAGTTATTGTTTCCTTTTGCCCTTCTTTCACTTGTGATTCAGAGTGGAATGTTAGTTGTTTCACTTTCTTTCTCATCGTAACATGGCAAGGAGAGAGAGCCCAGACTTATCCTTAAACTTAGCAGGATACAAAGGAGAAGAACTGCAAAAAATTAAGCTTCTCTCTCCATTTCTTCTATTCACTGGATGATCTCTCGTAAGTTGCCAAACTGGTGCTCTATTATTTGGCCTGAAATGTGCTGTACTCTGTTATTTAGACAAATTCCAATGTACAGCAGTATTTTAAAAATAACTAACGTTATGTGCACTTGTGTCTACCATGTGTCAGGCATTGTGCTATATACTTTATATTCATTATTGATGCTCAGAATGAAAACAAAGATGCTGCTCTCATTTTACTGATGAGTTGATGGGAGCTCAGGGAAGTTCACTGATCAGCACGAACCAGAGCCAGTATCTGAACTCAGCTGTCTGACTCCAAGGTCAAGCCTAGATAAACCACAGACCTGGCAACCTTAAATTACAACCAATCAAACTGATTAGGTCAAAGCTGGAAAAAAACTGGAAGCCTCCATAAAAGACACATGTGTCATCAATATTACAATAACCACATGATATTGGTGTGACCTCATGGGTAGGTTCAATTAAAACAATCCCTACCATGACTGGAAAAATGATAGCAGCCACAGTTGACTTGAGGATCCAGAGCAGGGCTAGACAGAGCACCTGCAAGAAAGTGAACAGGTGGACTCTGCGCAGGGGGACATGGCGCAGGTAGATAAAGTCAGGCTGATGCTTCAGGGGCATCAGAAGCAGCTTCAGACGATCCATGAACTGGGAGAAGAAAGGGCAAGAGAGGACAAGTACATTACTTCAAGAGCTGCAGCACCAAGTCATCTCTTTCTGTCTAACTAACCACTAGTGATTTATATTCTACAATTTAGGCAAGCGATGTCCTTGTTAGAGGACACTGGCCAGGGAGTGCAGAAATATAGTCTAACACAGTAAGACGTAGTATGAGTCTTCCAATTTATGTTATTACTTTGCAGGAATATTATGCAGCTATATGAGATAAAGTGGCCACCAAAGACTAAAGTTTCAAAGCCAAATATAAAATAAAGATGCTCATCTCCTACATTCTACTTGTATTGTCTGCATCTTAGATCTTGTGCCTATTATTCTCGTAATAATATGCTGAAGGGAGACATCAAACTCATGTATCTAACTGTGCCGCAGCTGTCTTATCTGAAAGGAAGAGGAGATGCTATGTATCATATATATTTCAATAATGTTTCAAGGATATAAAGGAACTATCTGACTTGAAAATGGGAATGCATTGGTATTTTCATAAATTCCACATTATTTATCTATGGCATAACTTAACTAATACATTTAGCAATGAATTAGCATTTCTTTTCAGAGAAAAGCCACATGAACATTGCAGTGAGTTTCACAGCGTCAACAACTAGATACCTGATCTAGGAGAGGCTATTACACTGTCATGTATAAACAGGTACTAAAATGACTACTGAGCACCTATGTGCCAGGTGCTGTGCTTCAAAGAATAACCGCTGGGTTTACATCAATGCTGATGATAAGGATGATACTTAAGTACCTATCATAGGAACTTTCAGATGTAAGATGCTCACTAAATAGCTGTTGAATTGAATAATTATGTAATAAGAACTCTGAAATAATATCTCTACTTTCTTGCTGGAGGGAAGAGAAAAATGTAAAAGTAAATAGACTATCACAATCTTCTCTGAAGTGATTTCCTATCTAAAGAGTTTTCTTTCTTCCTCCAGAGCTATTTTTGACTGGTAGAAGTATTCCCATTTATAAAGACTGGAGTAATAAAATATTTTGCTAACTCAGATCTTGCCAAAAAGGTCTAAAAGAAGAAGAGTCAAGAGAAAAGTAAAGAGAAAAGGTGATAGGGCAACACCATGGCAGAATTTAAGAAATCCACTAGCTGTCCCTTCAGCAAGGGATTTTTTCCATTGTTATGGAATCGCTGACTTTTTTCCCTTTCTATTTAACTTAATAAACATGTACTAAGCTCCAACCATCTATCACACACCTAGAACACATAAAATCAAACTTCTGATCTAGACTGACTTATTTAGGCCAAACAAAAATAAGAACTATTAATTTGGGGACCATATTTGTTTCATATTTTTCCATTTAAAGTAGTAAAGAATATTTACAATGTCAGGTAAAAATATTTTTACACATTTACACTTCCCCAAAATTTCATGGGCACAAATAAACCCACATTCACATTCGTCTAGTCCCATCTATGAAAAACCACCTTGTATTTTGTAATAAATATCCAAATGGTGAAGAACTCTACTCAATGGACCTAAACAAGGAAAAATAAAATAGCCTTTTCTCTTTTTGAGGGTCTGGCCAGTTGCCCAGCTCCATCTGACTCTAAAATCAAATTAATCTAAATTCAATAAATAAAAGCAAGGACTATTACGAAGGGGTTTAAATAAATTCTTATGATGTTCACAGAACATGCAGTTTTTTCCCATTAAAACATCACTAAGTGCTAAATAAGGCTACAGTTAACAAGGTGCCAGAAAGCAGGAGCAGTACTTCCAGTTTCCTGGTGCCAATTAAATTAAACCTCAATTGAAAGACAAAGTCCCTTACAAAGTTTCCCCTAATGATTTTTTTAAAAGAGGGCCAGTTTTATCCACGATGTGACAGCTGAAGTTTTTGACAAAAGTAGCACATTAACCACATTGACTTGATTCTTTTACTGGTGCAAAACTTTTGATCAATGATCTCAGCCATGCGAAAAGCACATCAAATAAGAATAGCCTGTTCTTAGTATAAGGTAAAGGCAAATGGATAAACAGTATCTCGAGCACACTGAAAGGTTAGATTTCCATCAAAGGAAGGAAGGGAGGAAGGTCAGAGATAGCTCTCTCACTTTCCTAGCCAAATGGCTTCTAACAGCTTATTTCGAGAATGGGTATGTATGATAACATTTGTTAACACAAGCTAACTTTACTAATTAAATCAGAAACACAGGTGAATGGTGGAGAAAGTAGGAAATAAATGCATTTTAAAACCTCAGCAGTTAAGGATTAGCACTTTTCTTCAATGACCTATTATTGGACTGTTTTTAATACTACTAGAAAAATATGACTCTGCTCAGATTGCTATGGAAAACTTACCTGCACACCATTAAGAGATGCTACCCCCATATACAGGAACACGCCGTAGAGTACAGGCATGGGAATAAACTAGGATGGAAGAAAATTGGAGAAACGTTAAAAAACAATAATAAAAACAGTAAGAGAGAGCGATAGTTTAAATAAAGGCTAAATCTGAGACTAAACGATAGGACTTAATAATACAGTGACCACTGATCAGTGTGCTTAACTCCTCATTGATAAACGTCTAAACTCTTTGTACCAGAAAGCAACAAAGGAGGGTGAAGGAGACTCAATTTTCATTTGATTCTTGTTTGCATTTTTTTAACAATTAGAATGCATGACCTTAAAAATAACTTTTTAATGGGAAAAGAAGTCTCTTTTAAGAAAGGAATGACCGTGTGAACTAAATGCTTGCATGGGCTGTGAAGCAGAAAGAGAGGCAGAGGGTTGCCCCACTCCGGAGACCAAATTTCTTTCCCAATAGTCTGTTGACTTTTCTCTAAATAATTTTCACCAAATGATCTATCAGCTCGGTGTATAAATGCCTCTTTCAATTAAGTAAACATCAAACAACTGTCCCCTTTCTTCCTCTTAGGAATATTAAGAGGACTAATTAATGAGAACACTGCTTGAAAGGAGCATGGAGCATCTGGAAGCAATTAATTACACACACAGATTAATACACATCTTTTAAAATGGAATTAATATTTAAAATGGAATTAATACATTTCATGCATTAATTAGCAAGAGTCTTGAACAGTCATGTGAAGTGTTTTAACAATGAGAAGTTCCAAGATGATGTTCCTAAGTTTTGTCTATTCCTAGACCTTTGAAATGTCTCTAGTACTGTGGAAACCAAGCAAATCAGGGATGACTCTGTTTCTGGGAAGTCTTCTATCTGAACAACAATAAAAAAAAATGGGTTCTCAAGCTTGGATTTTGAAAAGAAATTCAAGTTCAGGAGTTTTCAAAGCTCAAATACTAAAACCACAATCAATTAAGTCCAATCTTACCAAATCTGCACAAAGGAGACTACTGTAGCCAGAAAACAGTATAACTTTAGAGTAATTTTTAAAGAACTATCACATGTATTAAGAAATTGAAGCACAGTTTCTATCAGCCTTTCCTTGTGATCACCTCAAACAGTTCTGTATCTGAGACCGTTTGGCTACTACTAGAGAAACAGTAAATTCCAAAACGGGTCACAACTGCCTCTAACTGTTATTGGTTAGCTGTAAAAATTGTTAAACGTATATGGAATAAATATACTTCTTTATATAAAACATTGCATGCTTCTTCTAAAAAAGACTAACAATTTTAACATAATTAATTTGATCTTGAGCTCAGAAAAAAATAAATGATATTGAATGCTGAAGGTGGTGGGAGGGACAGTGTGAGTGGCAGGGAAGCCATGTGGGCTGTAATACCCAACAGTCACCACAAAGAGGTGAACACATTACATCCAAGCCACTTACGCTGGGACATGTGCCTTTATTTCCTTTAAGAATGTGCGTGTTTCCATTCCCTATGATGCCTCCATACAAATTTACCAAAAAAATACAATAGGAAACTAACAAAAAGACCCTTCCATAGTTTTGACTTATTTCTCAATTTTAAAAATATCTTCTAGAGACAAGGCCACTTCTATTCTTCCTTAATATATGAAGATTTCTTATCATTTCACTTCTCATTTCTTGGGAAGAAATGAAAGGTGGAAGGGGAAAAAGAAGTATAGAGTTCATGGGAAACTAGTTAGAAATCCTGCAGTAGTTACTTTTTAATTTGAGTGTTTTTCTGACTTGAAAGAAAGTAATCACATAGATGATCCTGGACCTTAGCCCAACCCCTCACCTAAGCTTAGTTTTTTCTCTAATGTAGTTCTAATGCCAGAGCGAAGGCAACTTGTGCCTTGGTGCCTAGGTCTGTTCTCTCTGAACGGATGATGACAGGTTATTTGCCAAACCAACCGCAAAATAAAATCAGAAGGCAGCATTAACTCAGAATGGGGAATGGGTAGGAGAACAGATTTAGATATGATAATGTTTTAAAAAAATTATCCTTTGGTGAAAATAGTACATATAAAGGAGGCTATTAATTTGATTTTTAGCCAATTTCAAAGTGATACAAATGTCTTATGAAATTCACCATTTTCTTTATGATAGTGTAGTGTCTCAATAAAAATCTTCCAGTTTGGAAATTCTGATGAAATTTAACAGAATTACTGGGTTAGAGGATACCTTTTATTGGATTTGGTTCATGAGTCATGTTAGGAGGTCAACCCTTAAAAATTCATCACAATAGAATCATTCATCACAATAGAAATTTCCCAAAGGAAGGAAAAGAAGACTGTGATTTAAAAAGGTAGGATCCTACTTTAAGTTAAACTAGTATAATATACATAGTAATAGTAGGTAGACATTTTTATAAAGCAAGACAGGAGAAATTAAAATATAAAAAACACAGGGTAGGGCTTCCTTGGTGGCGCAGTGGTTGAGAGTCCGCCTGCCGATGCAGGGGACGCAGGTTCGTGCCCCGGTCCGGGAAGATCCCACATGCCACGGAGCAGCTGGGCCCGTGAGCCATGGCCATTGAGCCTGCATGTCCAGAGCCTGTGCTCCGCAATGGGAGAGGCCACAACAGTGAGAGGCCCGTGTACCGCAAAAAAAAACCCCAAAACACAGGGTATACTAGGTTCATAGGCATATCAAGAAGTGCCAAATGATAAAATTATGCAAAAAATTATATAATCAATCATACCCAGAAAGCCAAAAAGCATAATTGTAAATAAATATTACACTGCTTTTAATAAAAATTAAAAATGAAAAAATTAAGTGCTTGATCCTATAACCAGGCAGAATAGTGAAACTGAGATGAGATCAATATTTAACATATTCAGACTATGTTACCAAATTTTTCAAATTCTGGTGACTTAACCCTCCCTTTGATTTTCTGATGGTGTTAGAGTATTCTCAAAAAAAAATGTAAAAAGGGTAAATTTAATAAAAAAGAGAGGGTGTAGCATCCACAGCACAGAATTCAGTATAAGAGTGAGGTCTCCCAGCAGAATCATAGTCAGTGTGTGGGTGTGTGTGTATAAAACCCAGAATGAGGTCCTGATAAGATCGTGGGCATAAAAGTTAGACAGACCTGGGTTCCAATTCTGACACTACTGATTGTGCAACTCAGAGAAAACGATCAACTTCCCCATCCTCAGTATTCTCATCCATATAGTGCTTATGATAAAGATTACATAGAACAAACATTTAGTTCAGTGCCTGGCTCATAATACATACTTTATAAATGTGGCACTGATGTCATTACCATCAGAACTTTTAGTAATAAGTCAAGAAGCCTACAAGTGCAAAGCACCACTTTCTTTGGCCCCTCTGTGGTGGGTTTGGGTGGCAGGAGTTTAGGACAGAAGGATGGCTACAGAGGTCAAACTTGAAGGCTTGGTTTTATCTAGGCTCCACAATATTGCTTTTTCAACTATAACAACTGTCTTCAGGAATATGTTATTAAAATAATATCCTAATACCCTTAAGCCTTAAAAATCAATGTAAGGAAGCTTCTGACATGCAATCTGGTCCCTAGTCACAAGAAACTGTGGAGTGAGCTATGATGAGCAGTTTGTAAAAATGCCATCCTTCTCACTACATAAGAGAATCAGAAATCAGACCAGGGAAGATCATCTCATGAGAAATGAAAATGAATAAGTTCTTAGAGGGCAAATACTGTTTTATTTAAAAGGTGGTAAACCATGATGGATATGAGATCAGGCTTTGGAGTCAGAACTGCCTGAGTTCAAATCTCGGCTCTACCATTTAAGAACTTTGTGACCCGGCAAGTTACTCATAATTTTTCTTATCTATAAAGTGGATTCAAACATAAGTAAGTATACTTTTTGGAGGTGTGACTGGAGAACTAAATATAAAAAACCTGTGCAGAGCCCTTAGTCCAAGGCCAAGCTCAATAAATGGAAGCTTCTATTACAATCAACTTCAACAATAGCAGCAGCAGCAGCATCTTCATTATCATTTCTCCTTGTTTTTCTGTTACTGAACAGAGTGTACGGCATACAGCAGGAGCTCAACAACTGTTGTCAAATACAAATTAAACACTATCCTCCACATTTTAGGACACTGAACAAATCTGAAAGATAAATTTTGGCCACTCCTCATGTTAAAGATAAACTAATTCAAGCAAAGGGAACAGAAGTAGCAGTGAACTTTTCTTGATCTTTATTTCTTCGGACTTGCCAGTAGTATGGAAAAAGTAAGCTCCAGGAACTGTCTTTCATCTATTTGCTGCTCTTTGGTCTACCGAGTCTCCCCATACAGAACACTAGCTTAACAGGCAGTATTTCTGCTGCAGAAACACAGATCTAAACTATCTAGCCAGCCTAGGAAGCCAGTTATTCCTGCTTCCCAGCAGTTCTGTACTGAATCAGTGGTGAGATTTGAGGCATGCGCCACTGTTGCTGGCCAAGGTCAAGGGGTAGCCTCCTGAACTTAAAGCTAGTACACTATGATTCCTTACATTCTTCTATGTAAAAAGACAGATTCTGGCAAAGAGATCAAAACACAGGTCCATCAACTTCAAAGTAATCAATGTTCAAAGTAAGTCTGCCCAAGTAGGTACGGGGAACAACTACCCACACTGCTTAACGCATGGGAGAAAATAACTAGCATCACTGGAGGCCACCAAACCTGTGATGGATGCAGGGAGGTGGGAGGGAAGGTGTTGAGCCATCCCATTTTTAAAAGTCACATGTTTCTCTTGATTTCATTCATTTGATCGGCCTTTCAAAGGCAGCTCTTTTAAGTAAAACCGTTCCCTAAAGTCATCACCTGTTTCTTTAAAACACAGTCACACAGTGGAGGAAAAAAGATTCCCTCCTCCAAGGTAACTCACGACACCACTTTCTGAGTGAATTCTGAGGTTAATTGTTAATCTTGACTTCTTCTTAGGCGTAACTTAGGTTTTAGTTAAACTACTCTCAACCTCTGCTTCTTCCTGTGTTGACTTTTCAGATGAGCTAACAAGGGTTCTGTAGTGAAAGCACATAGCTTACCAAACTTCAATGCTAAGAAGGGCACGTGATCTGAAACTGGCTGACCTTTTCAGATGTGATTCCTGAAGTAAGGAATAGCCTCACTTGCTGAAGTAACATACCACAAGAGTCAATGCTAGACTATTTTATCCTTGTTGTTTTTAAACCCAGGTTCCCCACAATATGTTGGAAGCTACACTAACTAAACAATTTCATTTCCCACAGTTTGGGCAAAAGATGGCCTAACAAAAATGTTTGCTGAGCTGCCTTTTCCACTGATGCTTACACTGACTCTTTGCATTAACTCAAAGTTGCCAGGTAGAAATAGCCACAATTATGGACACTAGTACCTGAATGAGGGTGAGCCAGAACATGAGTACTTAAGGAAGGTCAAAGCAAAAGCAAGTTCATACTCACTGATCCCTTACATCTATCTTTTTCCTTTCTCTGTATTATAATCTGTTCCCGTAGATACTACGGTGCTTTGCATATCAGGGGCAAAAAGAATCATTGTAAAATGAAGAACAAAAGTGCTTTCAGCTTTAACTCCTCTGCAGCCATAGTTGGGTGAGAAAACAGTTAGGAAGAGGCCTTGCAGCTCTTCCTAAAAATAGCAGTTTATACACTGTTTGTTCTCTGTGTCCCTTTGGAACCATGCATGATCATTCAGTTGACAGATTCTCCAAGATTAAAGCCAATTTGCTATAACAAACAAACAAAGAAGAATTTTAAAACACATCTGACTTTTCTGAGTTAGGATTTTATACTGCATTATTGAAAAGGAATAATATAAAAATAAAATTAAAGAAAGAGTGGGTGGTGATGAGTACATACGAACTGATGGGAAGATTTCTATTTATCTCTTACTAGTGGCTTAAGAACTAAGAGACCCTATAAAAGAGACTTGGCAGTTGTGTCGTGTGAATCCACCTTCAGGGGTCCCAGGGGCAAATTCCTTCCTAGAGAGCCTCCCACAATGTGAGGTCATAATTACCTACAATGATCTCTACAAGTTGATCTGTCCAGATGAGGTCCCATTGCCTATGCAGTAAAAAGCTGTCATTAGACTTTTCCACCAGCTGATGTGCTGGCGTCTACGGGGCAAGAGAGGAACACAGAGCACTTTGGAAGTGGATTTGATGCTGTGAAACTCATAACAACTCGAACCTCCCCCACAATTCGCTCTGCACTGGCCAAACTGACAACAGATTTCCCTCTGTCCTCACAGAACAAAAGATCTGTCCTTTTTTAAGGTCCTCTGTATATAACCAGAAACGAACTCCTTGCAATTACTTTTAGTTTTACTTCCCCACATATTACCTGAGATACATATTCCTTCATGATTCCAGTCAGAAATTAAACCAGCTAATTGACACTGTAGAAACCAGTGACAAAAGATGAATATTTAAATCTTTTAACTGTTTACAAAGTATTTTGTGCATAATGTATGCAGTAATCTAAATACTCTGAAGGCAGAGTCAGTCCTAGCTATACGTTAAGAAATTACAGTTCTATTTTCCACAAATTCATCTGATTGGCAATTGACATATAAATGTGTTAATGGGAAAGAAATGGAGAGCTTTTGCCTTTCACTGTACTTCTGTATTCTCTGAATTCTTTCCAAGAACGTACTGCTCTATTACTTGTGTAATTAAATAAGCATTCAAAAAACCTTTTGAAATATTAAAGTTGTTTAAAGATACACAAAAATTTTTAGAGAAAAATTTGGAAGGATATTGCTAACAGTGGGATTGTTGATAGCTATTAGGTCTATAGGTGATATTCATGCTTTGTACTGTGATGCAAAGCATAAGATACAAATTATCAATAATTGGCTAGTTTTGTTATGTAATAAAAAAAGAATAAAATATATGTGTCACAAAAGAAAACTGGAAGCTTCAATGACAGATATATGTTAATCTTTTTAAGTACTATCTCTACTTCTAAATATGCTTTCATATATAGTTTATATTTATCTATTAAACATTCACCCCGTCAATCAAACCTATACATTGACTCCTAACTTTCTAAATAATCTGTCATTTTTCTTTTTCAAAAGTTCATTTATAAAGTTTTCTAGTTACAAATCAGTAATTTTATTCCATTCTTTCTTTGTGGCTATTAGGCCTTCTGATTCAAAGAGTACAGAAACACAGTCAGCAATAATTAATAATAAGAGAACAATTACAAAATGATCATTGTGAGTCATTCATGTTATCCAGGAGTCCAATGTGGGAAGGGAGGGCAGGATTTAGGGACAAGTAAATGGGAAGTGATGGGAAGAAAGGATGTAGGGAGACTAGGAGAGTGAAAAATGTCATGGGGAGTGGAGATCAGTTAGTTAGATAGAACTGTATGAAACTGCCATATGCGTAGGTCCAAAAATTTGAATAGTGGTAATTTAATATGGTTCAACCAAATAACTGCAATAATAATAATAATAGAAGGAGTGAGAAGGAAATCAAGGTAGAAGTTTTTAAAGTCTTCATTCTACCTGACTCCTGCTTCCTTCAGTGTGTATGGATGTGATAACAATCTTGCAGATATTTCTTAAGAAATTCTACTGTTCACATATCCAATTATCTGTCAGTGTTCTGAGAAGGAGGAAGAAGTGAGTATTTCACATATTTACCTTCAAGATGGGAGCCATAAAGACTGACAGACCAGTCAGAATAAACACAAGGGTTCCAGTGACTCTTTGTTCCCTGAAACCAAATCAAAAGATTACCAATCTACCTTTTGTTTTCATAAACATGCTCTTGTCTTTTCACCTTCAGAAAACACTATACATGGGTGGAATCACTGTTTGGCTAAGACAGCAAAGGTACGGATATCATATGTAATTAATACCTCAAGGACAGCATATAAGCTTAACAGAGCTACAAAATTCTCTTAAAACTATTGCAGTATGTGATTTGAATTCATCAAGAAAAAAGTGATTCTGCTAAATCCTTTGTCCTTTTAGAATCAGGAGAGAAAAATCACTTGCTCTGGTTCCACCAATTACTGGCCTACTTGAAGCCCTTATTTTTTAAACAACTTGTACTGTTGTGTAATTACACCTTCCTTCATAGGAGATAGTTATTACATTGTCCCACATTCTAATTAACGAACAGCTCAGGGAAATTTCCTAAGTGCAGTAAATCCCATCAGTCTCATTTCCAAATCTACAACAACAAAAGTACTTTTTAACAAATACGATTCCCATACAACACCCCCTCACCCCAAGAAAAATCACCCACTGTTGTGGCATGGGAAACGATGGCTCTGTCATGTGAGCTATTCACCCAAGCTCTTAGGAGCAGAGTCCGCTGCAAAACACGCAATAAAGTATAAAGGTCTCATAAGAGCTCTTCATGGCTACCCAGATTTAACTGCTGGAGGTCAAGGTTTCTCAGTGCTTATGGGACAGAAAATGAACTGGAAAATAAGAATTCCTCTCCTTTCACAGAATCTTATTTTGGCCGCGTGGCTTGTGGATCTTAGTTCCCTGACTGAGGGTCGAACCTGGGGCCCTGGTAGTGAAAAGGCCGAGTTGTAACCACTGAACTGCCAGGGAATTCCCTCCTTTCATAGCATCTTGAGAAGCATAAGCAGACTCAATAGTTTTAGGGAGTCTCAACAGAGCCAAAAAATTAAAGGGTCTGGTTATATATATATATATATATGATTGTGATTGAGCACTAAAACGACCTGCACGTTGAAGAAAATGAATGACCCGTCTGCGTTTTTACTCTGCAAAATTTAGTCTGCTGTTAATCAAAGGAAATGTATATAAGATAAAAAGTGAACTCAAGAAATTATGGAAGACTCTTTCAAATGAAAATTTAGTCCTTTCTAGAACATCAAGTACAGGAATAAATTATTCATCACCAGCCCTTTCTCCTCCACATTTGTCCGTTTCTTTCTGACTGACACATAGATGTGAGCATGGTATGTTTTATAGAGCCATTTTTCTCTGACGTAACACACCTCACTCCTAGGAATTTTGGTTGTTCTCCAGGTGCAGAAGTCTCTGTCTCCATCTTCAAACTGTCGATGTGAGCAATGGAGATGACAGTAGCAGCCACGTACCACGGAAGGGCCATGAAGGAGCACACCACCATGAGGATGGCCACCCAAAAGAGATCCAGGTGATATCCAGCTCCTTTCTGTAGCAAGAGGTAACAAAACCATGTGAAGAAAGCACTCATACTGCTATCTAGTCATATTTCCAGATGGGAGTTAAGATTACCCAAAGAAACCAATTCGCTTTGCTTGATACTCGTATCTACCAGAAGATGAGGTCCTTGAATGAGACTTCATCTTCCTCATACTATCCCCCTAACAATTAAACGCAAAGCTGCCACATGGCACACCTCCTCTAGCTTGATTTAAGTCACAGCTTATTAGTTGCTTATTGTTAATTATCGTCTCTGCATCCAATTACATAATTGGAACAATGGAGATATAGAACTACCTTGAAGAGCTACTGACATCCTTCAATGAAGTAATTGAGGCAAATCACCTTGTAGGAACTTAAATGGCAGTGATAGTTACGGAGTAGAAGCTCAATAAATGGTGACAGTAGCAATAGTAATACTGGTTGTTTTTAACATAAACAGGATAGGTACCTTAAAAACAGGCATGATGCCTTCTCTGCTTGACTAGCAATATGCTGTTCACCCAGACAGTATTCAGCACATGGAGACTAATGATGTGAAAGCAACCTTAAGAAAAGCAACCTTAAGACTTTTATGTGAAATCTAAAAAAATGATACCAATGAACTCATTTACAAAACAGAAATGGACTCACAGATATAGAAAACAAATTTATGGTTACCAAAGGGCAAAGGGGGGTGGGGAATTAGGAGTTTGGGATTAACATACATGCTACTACCTATAAAATAGAGAACCAACAAGGGCTTATTGTATAGCACAGGGAACTATATTCAATATCTTATAATAACCTATAATGGAAAAGAATCTGAAAAAGAATAGATTTATATATGTAAATAAAAATACATATATAAGTATATATAAAAAATACATATACATTTTAAAAAACTGAATCACTCTGCTGTACAACTGAAACTAACACAACACTGTAAATCAACTACACTTCAATTAAAAAAATAAAGACAAAAAAGTACATAGAAGACCATTTCTCACCCTTAATAGTATATGAAAATAATTGTTTAACAACATATGAAACATTATAATTAAGGTAATTGTACTCCCCTAATAAGAACAGGCTGATTTCAAACATTGCCAAATAGTCACAATAACATTTACTGACTGGAAGAGCAGACAATGTAACAAAAGGTCTAGCTCTTTTACTCACTAAATAAATATTGTCAAATGTGTCCACAATGTTATTCTCTGGTTATATTTCTCTGTTCTATTTATGAAGAAATCAAATACCTAATACCCCTATGGAGCCTGAGAAAATAGAGCAGTCCATTTTCACAGCATGGAAGCAGCAGCGCCAAGAGGCTGAGTATGACCAATCTGAGGAAACAGAGAGGTTGGCTTTAAAAAATGAGAATGGTCTTTACACTAGGAACCCAGTGACTGTTATCATTGAGATCCTGTTACAGTTACTCAGAATACTGCTCTCTTCTCACTGAAATGCCAGGATTTCACCCCTGGCTTGCACACACGGGTCTAATCATGTTCTCAGAGAACTCATCACAGCTGACACAAGAAAGAAAAGCATATTTTTACTTAGTCCAGGTTTGGCTAAGAACGAAAATCTCCTTGAGAGACAAATAGATTGATACATATTCATAAAACCAGTTCACTGCAATACAAATGGTTTGAAAGCATAAGGGTTTGAATTGGGAGTGGGTTAAGGCAGCGGAAAGGGGGCCAAGGTGAGGATGAACTGAAGTAACTTGTTCAGTAGTGACTAATGCGGTGAATATCATGCTACATGTGGGGTCTCAGTCATTCATTCTTTCAACAAATTCTGACTGCCAACCTAGTAACAAGTACAGGCTTGGATGTTAGTGACATATCTGCAAATAAAACAGACAAAAATTCCTGAGCTCATGGAGTTTACATTCTACTGACAGAGACAACAATAAACAACATAAACAAGTAAACTAGACAGTATCTAAAACAGTAGTAAGCACTAAAGAGAACTATGAGAAGTTGGACTTGTATTCTGAGGACCGTCGGAAGCCACTGTAGGGTTTTAAAGGGAAGAATGAGATGACCTGCTTATGATCTAAACATCACGGCTGCTGTGTTAGGAACAGACTGAAGAAAACAGTAACCAGTTCGGAGGCTGGTGCCATGACCCATGCAAGAGACTGTCATGGTTAGAACCAGGGTGGTAACAGTGAACATAGCAAGAAGTGGGTGGATTCTGGCTACTCCGTCAGGTGGAGCATACAGGATTTGCTCACTCCTGCCTGTGGATTTGTTGGCCATTCATGATCTGGCCTCTGTTTACATCTGCAGCCTCATCTTTGACCTCTGCCCTACTTGGAGCCTATATCACGGCCAGTTTCAACCATATGCAATTCCTTGAATATGTCTTACTCACTAATGCCTTTTGTGTCTTTGCCCATATAGCATCCCTACCTGGAATAACCTCTCTTTTCCTTCTTTCCTTGGGCCAGTCCTACTCATCCTTAAGACTTAAATCAGCCGCCTTTATTTTTTTTTTTTTTCTGGTAGTTTTTCCTTCCTCAGCCCAGGTGAGATAGGTGAGTTTAGTTAGGTTAGATCTCCTCCTTTATGTTCCCCTGTCTATCACTTTACACTTTCCTCTATCACAGGACTCATCACACTGTTTTGAAATTGTAGATGTGTTTACCTGTCTTTGATATCAGACTGTAAGTAACATGAGAAGCTAGACTCTATCCTGAATACCTAAGCAGAGTACATGATGCATAGTCAATGCTCAATTAATTAAAAAGTGAATGACAAATAGCATGTATACATTCTTGAGTGGCAACTATAAACTCTTAATTAGCTACACAAAAAATTAAAACTTATTTGTTAATCGGTAGAAATGTGAACCTTTTGGAGGGGGAAGAGGGGAGGTGAACAACATCTGGAAATACCACATAGTTTCAAGCCTTATTTAGACTAAATCACTCAAGACCATATTAGAGGTACCAACATAGTAATCAATGGGCAGGATCCCCAAATCTTGTCACCAAGTAAACTGTAATAACCTAAGGATGTGCACACTGGCCAGATCAACGGGTCAAAAGAAGACTGACTGCAGCAAAGTCATGCATGTTACCCCGAGCCACCTCCATGCTTTCTTAAACTATTTCAAGTAAAACGAGTTTGAGCTAGATATGCTGGAGACTAGCAAAAAGGGGCCGCATAATACCAAAGAAGGTGGAATGAGGATTTTAGAAAGTAGAATACAAAGGTAACCGCAAAACCACCAGAATAAATAAAAGTTCTGGGGCAAAATAATTACAGACATATAATTACTCTGTCTCTTGACATCACTCCCTTCAAAAAGTCTTCCTTTCCCTCAACCACGCTGAGACTATTTGATGCTCTTAAAAGGAAGGGAAAATTATCAACTTGACCTGAAGGTCCTGCCTGATTTGCCTCTGCAGAGCTCCCTCTCCAGACTCAACCCTCCCTCTCTCACTGCAGCCACACTGGATTATTTTGGTCATTCATTCTTGCCAGGTTACCGCCTCTTACAAAGCCTGTTCATATACAGTGATTCCTGTGCCGTCCTGTGTTCCTCTTCCCACCCAGTCTCACTCAGCTAATCCTACTGTTGTGTGAGATCTCAGTGTTAAGTGCCACCACCTTGGAACTCCCAGCACCTTGGAACTCCCAGCACCTTGGGACTAGGTCAAACCCTCTCTTATAGACTCTTAAAGGACCATCACTTGTCTTTCACGGTACCAGACACATTTGCAACGTCACATTTTGCATGATTATTGGGATGATGTCTGTCTCCCTCAGGGACCAGAAGCTCCATGAGGACAGGAACCATGTGCGTTTTTGTTCACCACTGAAGCTCTAGCACATGGCACTGCGCCCACTACTGAGTGGACACTAGATAAATGTTCATTGGATAAATGAATGCATGTTAATTCATCGTTCAATGGCACTCTGCTAGATCCTAAAAATAAAACTATAGCTAATGACACAGTCCTTGCCCTCAAGTTGCTTACAGAGTAGTAGCAGAGCTGGACAAATCAATAGGCATTCTCAGTACCACAGTGTTAAAGGTCTACAGCAGGGGTGAGCACCCAGGAGGGGCACTCAACTCAGCCCTAAGTCAAGGATAGTTTGCATAGGAGGTGGTATCTAAGCTGAGTCCTAAAACGTAAGCCATAACCAGCTGGGAGACAAGATATGGAGATGCAGGGGAAAATAACAGGCAAATGAGCTACCATTTTGAGAAAAGTAAATAGAGTTGGTGCTTAGGAGGAGATGGGAAAGGTGGAAAATAAGGCTGAAGAAGTTAAGAACTTTGATGTTTTGTTGAAGTCTTTGGAATTCTTTCTATCATAGAGCGACAGGAAGCTACTGAAGGGTTTTAAGCAGGCAAGTGATGTGATCAGATTTGTGTTTAGAGGGAGGGCTCTGTTGGATTGTAAAAGACGTGTTGGAAGAGGTCAGGACTGAAGGCAGAGACGACAACACTGCCATAATCCAGGCTTGAGATGATGCAGTTCAAACTAAACGAACAGTAGTGGGGAAACACAAAGGACAGATGGGAGAGATTTTAAGGGGACTGAGTCCAAAGAGGGAAAAGCAATGAATTTATTTTGCCTAATTTCAATGCTTAAGGCTTACAATGTCTAGTATGGTGTCCTACACATAGTAAACACTGGAGATATGTTTGTTGAACAAAATGATAAAAGCTATGCTCAAAAATTCATGGTGCCCCAACTATTGCCATAAAGACCCCAGAACGCAAATGGTTACGTTAGAGAAGTTGTTCCTGCAAAACAAACCTGTATGTATGAACATGAGCCACTTCTAAGGTATCTCTTTTAGCTACAAGTGTCTGAATAACTAGATTGAATGGAATGAAAATAATATTAAAATATCTGGCACTTTTTAATGGAAATAATACTGTATGAAATATAGAAAACAGCATTTTTTTGAAAATGCCATGTGACATCTTTGCTTCTCACCCCTCCTCCCTACTGCCTCTTGCCTTCTTCAGATTCTGATCATCTCTCTCCTGGATTACACGGCAGCCGCCTAACCACTCCCTCCACCCTCCTCCTCTCTTGTACCTCTCCCATCCGTCCTTACTGCTGCCAGAGTGAGGGTCTAAAGTACAGCTGTGATGCCACCCATCCAGGTTGGCATGCTGAGGAAGCAGGGGAGGACAGTGGGAGATGAGTAGCCCAAGCAGGACGGAGCAGGTCCCACGAGCCTGGCTTCCCACGCCAAGTCTCCTGCAACTGAGTCTGTGATGGGGGCCCTCACAGATTCCTGAAACGATACCGTTCCCTAAACGTGTCCTGCACATTATGTGCCACTCTTCAAACTGGCACTGTTTCTGCAACTTGACATCTGTTTAAATCCATCCTGTCCCTTCAAGGTCCAGCTCAAACTCCGAGGCCTCCTTCACATCCACTCAGCAACCCTCAGCTCTCGATGCCGCTCTGGCTTCAGAAGCCCCTGCTTTATTCTTGTCCCTGACAACCCACTCTCCTCATTGCTTTCCCTGCCCCAAATCCTTCAGTGGCTTCTTGTTTCACTTAGAATAAAACCTAAGCAGTGTAAAATTATCCTTAAGGTTCTACATCGGTGTTTCTCCCCAGAACTATTTTGCGCACCAGGGGACACGTGGCAATGTCTGGAGACATTTTTGCTTGTAACAACTTGGCGGGAAAGGGTGCGACTAGCATCTAGTAAGTAGAGGTCAGAGATGCTGCTAAATACCCTACAATACACAGGACGGTCATGACCAACAAAGAATTATGCAAAACGACAATAATGCTGAAGTTGAGTGATCTGGTCCCACTCCCACTGACCTTATCTTTCTTTTTTTTTTTTTTTTTTGCGGTACGCGGGCCTCTCACTGTTGTGGCCTCTCCCGTTGTGGAGCACAGGCTCTGAACGTGCAGGCTCAGCGGCCATGGCTCACGGGTCCAGCCGCTCCGCGGCATGTGGGGTCTTCCCGGACCGGGGCACGAACCTGCGTCCCCTGCATCGGCAGGCGGACTCTCAACCACTGCGCCACCAGGGAAGCCCTGACCTTATCTTGAATCCCTGATTCCCCAAGGTTCCAGTTACACTGATCTGTTATCTGCTCCTCAATACACCAAGCTTCCCACCCAGGGCCTTTGTACCTGCTCCTATCTTTGCTTGGAAAACTATTTTTTAAATAAACATTCATCGAACACCTGTGCTAGGCCTTGTGTTAGATAAAACAATAAGAAAGAATACCTGCCCTTAAGAGGTTTACAGGTTATTAGTTGAAGTCAGGTGTGGAAGCAAATAATTTATTGTATGTGAAAGATACAAGGCACAAAGAAGGCAAGGTCATTTTCAACCTAGGGGTGGATATGAGTGGTGAATAGGGGAAATCCACTAAACTCCTTCAGGGCAGAGACCATAACTTAGAACAATTTTTATCTTCAACATCTAACACAAGTGTTCCATACAGAGCAAGGATTTAGTGAGCGCTCAAGAGGTTAAGTATGTCCTTTAAAGTTTATAAAAGTCCTTGTCTTCATGGATATAAACCCAAAAATGTCCTACTTTCTGAAACTGGAGATTATTTTAAGTACAAGGATAGGAAGTGAAACTTTACCTCCTTTTGATATTGTATATGATTTGTTAAAACAGAACAAAGGTCATTCAGGAATAAATCCACAGAAATCAAAATCTATGAGAGAAAGATTAGCCTCACAGTTTACATCTGATAAATAGATGATAACAAAGGAGTCAGGAGCAGTACACACACACGCACAGACACAGAATAAACATTTGTGCTAGGAGCCCCCATGATTCAGAGAACAAGCTGGTTTATGGGGACACCTAGAACCATGACACAGTTTCTCCCACCAAAGGAGGGGACACAGATTTGTACACAAATTATAATGTATTTTAAACAGAGATTCAAAGAGGTTTGAGAAAGACACCCAAGAGTACAGAGTGTTTAGCTACGCCTAGTGTGAACCCACAAAATCTTCCCGCAGTGATGCCATCTAAACAGGGCTTTGACTAATACAAGCACTCACTATGAGAACTGGAGATGGGCAGGCAGGTTCTTTGGTTATCACCCACCTCATACGGTGCAACAGCTCTGAGAACCATGTGGCCACACATAACAAAATTCTTCAAGATGTATTTACTAAGTCTACCTTATGGAAATCATTATGATGGGCCACACGAGAGCTGGAAAGAGGCCTAAAACATGGTCCTTGCCTTGAAAACGTTTGGCTCAGAAAAGAAAATAAGGTAATTACACAAAAGTACTACTGTGCAAGACATTATGTGACCAATGCCACAGAGTAATACAGTAAGTAAGAGCAAAAACAACAGCAATAGAAATCAACATTATAAGTGAAGGTTACGCTGACAAGGTTTTATATTTGGAGGATCTTAAAGGATGGGGATGATTCTCATAGGTGGTAATCATTGAGGAGTGGAGAGGAGAGTTGGAATAACCAGCAGAAGAAACTGCGAGGTGAAGAAAAAACAACAATTCATTTGACCAGGGCATTGTATATAGTATGTGGAAAGAATCATTTTAAATTTTGGGTGAGATCATATCGCAAAGAGACTTAAATTCCAAGCTAGGGCACATGGACATTCTTCAAGGGGAGAAGGTTTAGAGGGCCAAGGTGTAAAAGTTTAAGAACTACAGGACTGACATATCAAAAAAAAAAATGCTTTAAAAAATATTCCAGCTTTTGGAATGAAGCAAGGGAGACTGGTTATTATTGATAACTCATGGTTAAACCATTACAACAGTCTAGACATGAGATAAAAGCACTGAATCTAAGGTATCATAGCAGAAATGGAAAGGAAAAATTAAAACAGGGCACGTTTTGTTTTCTTTTGCGGTACGCAGGGCTCTCACTGTTGTGGCCTCTCCCGTTGCGGAGCACAGGCTCAGGACGCGCAGGCTCAGCGGCCATGGCTCACGGGCCCAGCTGCTCTGCGGCATGTGGGATCTTCCCGGACCGGGGCACGAATCCGTATCCCCTGCATCGGCAGGCGGACTCTCAACCACTGTGCCACCAGGGAAGCCCCAGGGCACATTTTGGAGTTATCCAAGAAAACACATGCAAATTAAGTGTTTTACCATAGAGTTTAACAGAGAAAATCTATTGCTACAACGACCTAATATCTATTTCTGGATACCGATTCCAAGCAATTTTTCCCTCCTGTGCCCTATCTTTAACACTTAAAATCACTTCCCTTGTGAGAAGTATCCCTTGCTTTGAAGCCTGAAGCTCACACTCTCTTCCTGCCTCTGCAATGACTCAGGGAAAGACCTTGGAGAAGTCATGACCTTGCTGAACCTGGTTTGCTTTTGAGTGCTCTGCAGGGATAAAGTGGGACATAACTAACCAAAATGATGGCCAAAAAAAGCCAAGTGCCTTGGCGTTCCTCATCGGTACAGAGCTGCTCAGCAGAGTGGGAAGGTGGATCCCATCCTAAACAGAGCAATCAGCCAGCCAGGGCCATCTGACACAGAGCCAAAGCCAGTGCCACCCAAAAACATGCTGCTTTTAGTATCACAATGCCTCCACCTCTCTCACTGTGTCAGGTTTCTCTTTTGAATCAATTTCATAGCAGTCAGGGCCCTTAATAATTTTAGATAGAATCTCCAGTTTTCACATTCCACAGCCTCTTTCCCTAATGAAAAAAAAAATTATTTGAACAAAACAATATCCAGTGTGAAAAGCCTTTGATTCATGATGATATCCCCACTGGTATCTTTAGATTTGTGTCAAAACACTGGCATTTATTCTATAACTACTGTTATTCAAAGGAATGATTTCTAATAAGCAATTCCAAAAGTGATGAAAACATTTTTTATTTATTCAACTCCTATTTTAAGAGGTAAATCCTAATATGCCTTGATTTTCTAATGTTTTCTATAGGGAGTAGAATAAA
Source organism: Monodon monoceros (assembly GCF_005190385.1). Lineage (NCBI taxonomy): Eukaryota > Metazoa > Chordata > Mammalia > Artiodactyla > Monodontidae > Monodon > Monodon monoceros. The sequence continues at coordinate 49,477,142 of NW_021703777.1, forward strand.
ATTTCAATATTTTATCAACCCCAAATTTGCTAAATTCAAAATTCTGAATTTTATTAGTAAGAAAACTTAATGAGCAAAAAGAATAGGCATTTGCCTTCAAGGACACATAGCAAATCTGACTAACTATATATCAAAAGTAAGAATATGTTTCCAAATTTTTTCAGAATAAAATATATTAGTCAACATCTATTTCCAGCCTTTCAAAAGCAAATCAACATTGAATTCCTCCCAGTAAAGAACATCTAAAAATGCTCAACAAAATACAGAAAATATCTTACAGAAATCATGGTTTATCTGCCAGAAAGTAAGAGGAATAACTGGAAACGAAAAATAATGGCAACAGGAAAGAATAAATCTACAATGTCAGTAAACCCTTGAGGCCTGGGCCTGCCCAGCAAGACTATGCCAATCTTTGGCGGGGTAAGGCATGGGGTAGAATGACCATCTGAACTCTAGGGACAGGACACCAATCCTAGGGATATGGGGGAAAGGGCATAGATGGGAGACATCCCCTGAAATAAAACTAGGATACTCTAAACACAGCATACCCATTTGGTAGACTAGGGGGGAAAAAACACCCTACAGAGAGAGACAGTGGGGATACATGCCTCTCTTGGCCTTGCCACTAGATGTAATGCCATTAAAAAAAAAAAAAAAAAAGATTCTCCAAAGATATTTCTAACCATAAACCTACAACTGAGTTTGGGGCTGGACTTCACATTACCTCTGCAGTCTGAAAAACCTTAAGCTAAAAGTGTAGTGTGAATTAGTCCTAGCCTTCTATGAATTAGTCTTGCCACCACACTCTCAAACGCTGCATAGATATAGACATAAAATATTGAAACTATATTTCATCAAGCTTCTAGGGAAGCAGTCAAGACTACTGCAAATTCTTCAGTACAGATGTGGCAGATTTTACTTTCCAAAAATGGCTGGGAAAATATCTCCTGTCCCACATATTTTCCTACAATGTAAAATTGCCACTCCTCCATCAAACAGTGGAGTCCTTCCTTATCTCCTTGAATGGAGGATGGTCCTATGACTATTTTGACCAGCTGACTCTGGCAAAGTAATGAAGTAAAACTGTGCCAGTTGCAGGTGTAACCACGATATGGCCTAATTTTTCACTTCTTAATTCTCGGAAGTCAGCTGCCATGTAGTAAGTGCAAATAACCCACTGCCATGCTGTGAGAAGCCTACACCACACGGAAAGACCCTGGAGGATGAGATGCCATGTGGTGAGAGGGGGAGAGGGGAGAGGAAGAGGGAGGGAGGGAGGGGGAGGGGGAGAGGGAGAGGGAGAGAGAAGTGGGGGGGGGGGGGGAGAGAGAGAGAGAGAGAGAGAGAGGGAGAGAGAGAGAGAGAGAGAGAGAGAGAGAGAGAGAGAGAGAGAGAGAGAGAGAGACAGAGAGAGAGAGAGAGAAAGAGAGAGAGGCAGGCAGACACACCAAGGAATATCAAGGTATGTGAGACATGTGAATCAGTCCGGTCAACCCTTAGATGACATCAGCCGTGGCCACTATCTAACTGCAACTGCAGGAGAGACCTCAAGCAAGAAGTATCCATCTGAACCCTGTCAACCCAAAGAAACATGAGAAATAATAATGAATTGTTGTTTTAAGTTGTTAAGTTTTCAGGAGGCTTGTTATACAGCAAAAGATAAACAGAAAAACAACCTGGTTATCTTCAACAAATAAATTACAAGGGGAAACAAACAGATTGATGGAGGGGAGAATCTATGGACTGATAGTTTATGAAAGACTTAGGGGATTCCCTGGTGGCGCAGTGGTTAAGAATCCGCCTGCCAGTGCAGGGGACTCAGGTTCAATCCCTGGGCTGGGAAGATCCCACGTACCACAGAGCAAATAAGCCCGTGTGCCACAACTACTGAGCCTGCACCCTAGAGCCCACGAGCCACAACTACTGAAGCCCACGTGCCTAGAGCCTGTGCTCCGCAACAAAAGAAGCCACCGCAATGAGAAGCCTGTGCGCCGCAATGAAGAGTAGCCCCAGCTCGCCACAACTAAAGAAAGTCCGTGCGCAGCAACAAAGACCCAATGCAGCCAAAGATAAATAAATAATAAATAAAAGTTTATGAAAGACTTAAGATAATGTTTGAACTTTACTTGGATCCTGATTTAAACAAATACATTATGTTTTTAAAGTTTAATATATATATGACACATTTGCAAATTTAAATATTGACTGGATTTTTGATGATATTAAGGAATTTTGTTAACTTTTAGGCTGATAATGGTATTGTGGTCATGCTTTTCAAAAGAGATCTCAAAAGAGATCTTATCTTTAGAAATACATAGTCCAAAATTTATGGATAATATGGAATGCTGTCTACACTTACTTCAAAGTATTATAGGAAGGGGATAAGATCACAGAAATTTAAATGATACAAGATTGGACAGGAGTTGTTAATTGTTAGAGTTGGGTGATAAATACTGAGTTACACTATTCTGTCTTCTTTTGTGTATGTTTACAACTTTTCCATAATAAAAGATTTTTTCATGGGAATAAATTTTTAAAAAAGTGTTCCCAGGTTGGCTGGACTCGCCTATATCTCCCAGAAGCAAATAAAATCTCTGGAAGGCTCTGAAGCATTTCATAGGAAGATTATTAGCTCACATTTTTTTTTTTAAAAAAGAAAAGCACTAAATACATGAGGAAGAAAGACACTACGGGTAAGAGCTGAGAAAACAAAGTTCAGAATCAAACCCACAAAGACAGCAAATATATATATAAAATAAAGAGTATATGGAAGAATAATAAAGAAGTGGATTATCAAAATTGAACAAGAAGATTTGGAAAAGAACAAAACAGAACTTCTAAATATAAAAAAATTTATAATTCTTGAAAGGAAAAATTCAATGGAGTGGTTTGGTACTTCTAATACAGAAGAATTAGTAGAAAGATCTGAAGAAATTATCCAAAATATAGCACAGATACTGAAGATAGTAAATGTGAAAACAAAACAGTTTAGTAGAATTGGGGCACAAGATGGGGATGTACAATAAAATTCTACTTGTAATTCCAGAAGGATGTATTAGAGATTGAAAGAGTCAAAGAATTACAAAATTCCATAATTGATAAAAGACAGGAAGATTCAGGAAGCCCAGTAATCCAATAATAATAAAAAGAAATCTGTGCTTACGTAACGTATAATAAAACTCCAAAAATAAAGACAAAAAGAAAATGCTACAGCACCCAAAAGAAAAGAATGATAACTTACAAAGCAATGAGAATTATACTGACAGTTCACTTTTATGGAAGTCAAAAATAATTGAAAATAGATTCTAAATGCTGGAAAAAAATAGCTTTCAACCTAAATTATACATCCAGAGAAACCACCTTTCAGGAATGAGGGTGAGAGAAACATTTTCAGGCAAACATAAATGAGAGAGTTTACCTCCCAAAGACGCTCAAAGGAGAAAATTTCAAAAGTCTGGTAAACTAGTACTGTTTAAGGGAAATAATTCAGTCTAATGAAAAATATTCTGAAAAGGAAGGTCTGAAGTGCAAAAAAAAAAAAAGAAAACTTCTTTGTAATTCTAAAAATCTTGACCATGTCTAATTAATTGGATTTTAAAATTCAGGAACTCTGGGTATTAACAGAATACGATATGGGAAGGAATATCAAACTTAAAGCATTCCTTAGCTCTTAGCATTATTCAGGAGAAGTGTAAAAATACTAACTTTGGAACTTAAAAATGCATATTAAAATATGCAACATAATCACTAAAAGGTAAAGTATGTAACTTCCACCCTAACAGAAAAAAATGTAGAAAGGAGAAAATAAGAAAAACAAACCTGTACCAACCTAAAAGAGGACAAAAAAGGAGAATAAAAAAGAAAGAACATAAAGTTATACAAACAGAAAGCAAAAATAATGTGCTAAAGATGAATCCGAATCTATCACTCATCACCATCAATTTTAATGGATTAAATTTAAAAGTAAAGATTGTAAAACTGGATTGTTTTAAAAGTCCAACCATGGGTTATCTACAGACACAAGATACAAGGTATATTGAAAATAACAGAATGAATACACATAAGGTACCACAGATTTATTAGTACAAAATAAATTAATCTTTAAGGCAAAAAGCATTACTAGAAACAAAGAGTCATATAAAAATTCAATTCACTAAAAAGATAAACTATAAATGTAGATGTACTTAATAACATGGTTTTAAAACAAAGCAAATATTAGCAAAAAACAAAGACATAGTATAGAAAATCAATATAGTAAAAAATTGTTTCTTTGAAAGAAGACCAATAAAATTAACAAACCTCAGGCTAGACTGATCAAGAAAAATAAGAAGCACAAATCAATTATATATATATATTTTTTTTTTGTGGTACGCGGGCCTCTCACTGTTGTGGCCTCTCCCGTTGCGGAGCACAGGCTCCGGACGCGCAGGCTCAGCGGCCATGGCTCACAGGCCTAGCCGCTCCGCGGCATGTGGGATCTTCTCGGACCGGGGCACGAACCCGTGTCGCCTGCATCGGCAGGCGGAGTCTCAACCACTGTGCCACCAGGGAAGCCCAATAATATTAAGATTTTAAAGGGAAAAATAACAGATTCAGATTACAAAAATGACAAATGATAATGTTATAAACAACATTGCAATAAATTTTAAAATAGAAGAAAAAAGGGAAAATCTAAAAAGTATGTTACTAAAATTGAAAAATAGAAATTCTGAATGTCCCATAGCCATTAAAACATTTTGATCACCAGTTTTACAGTTCCATACAGAAACCACCTGGCCCAGATAGTTTAACAACTTGTCTGATCATTCAAAGAAAAGATAATTGACATATTATACACAATAAAGAGACTATTATATTCTATTTCAGAGAATGGGATGGGAGTGGAATAGAAGGAGAAATACTGTCCAGCTCATCTTATAAGGATAGTATATTTCTGATACCAAAACCAGACAGGGACAGTATAAGAAAGGAAAAATGCAGGCCAATGTCACTCTTAAACAGAGATGCAAAAATCCTATATATACACACACACACATATATATACATATATACACATAAATATGTACATATACATATATAAGCAATATATATTATATTACATATTATAATATACATATTAACAAACCAAGTTCAATTGTGTGTAAGAAAGAAACTATATATCTGCCAGGTTTCAAGGTTGGTTCAACAGTATAAAATCTATTAATATAACTCACCAAGTCAACAGGTTAAAGAAGAAAACTCATATTTTTATCTCAATAGTTTATCTCAATAGTTTCAGAGAAAGCATTTGTCTTTGTCTTCATTAAGGACAGTTACCGTATTAAAATCAGATGAAGGATAACAGTGGCTGAGTGGTAAACAGTTTATATTGCCCTCTCAGATGGTGAAGAAAATATGATTTGAAACAACTTTTTCAGGTTTAAATGAGGTCTTCCAAAAGTATTATATTGAGAAGATGTGTCCACACAGGGTGATCTATGACTCTGCGAAGTCTTTAAAGAACATGAGCTGTAATTCCCATAAAACTATCTTGATTTTGAAGCATTTAATATTTTCAAGCACCAAAAAAGAAAGTAGAAGGCAGTGATAACCATTATTATGAAGATTTACCTTGAGTTTATGTTCTTTCCTGTTTACAATCACAGCTGTGATTTGCTGGTCCATGAAAATGAGAATGGTGACCAACAAAGCAGGTATAGCAGCTGCAAGGTACACCCACCAGGGGTTTCCTCCAAATGGTGGAACAAACCAACCTCGGTTTAGACTTGTTGGCTTTAAGTAGAGAGAAAACATTTTTTAAAACAATATTAATACATACTACTTGGTGAAAAATCAGTGGGGGAGACACACTTTTATATATGGAGAGCCAACATATTAAAAAACAGAGATAGTTTTACTGACAGCTTGTACAAAGATTATTCAGCAAGAACTTCCTAAAGGAGGTTATTTTTAAGACAATGTTTTAAATGAAGGAAACTGAGAATATACAGTGATGGAAAAGAAGTAAATGCCAATTTTCACATTTAGGATGCTCCAAGATAAGAATCAGGATGGAAGAAAGTGATTTAAGTTTAAGGGGTAGCCATAAGAAAAACCCAAATGTAATATTCAGTAAGGAGGTAGGCAAGAAATTACAAAACAACCATGAATTTTGTTCATGGGTTTTAGCAATTATACAGAAGTTGTTTTTACTACTGCCAAATTGCAATCGTTTCATGATATAATACGTATAAAGCTACAAATATTTTATGTTATAATTAAGCTTATTTAAATACCCTGATCTTTCTTATTTTCATATTTTCCTATTCTTTTCCTAATTTTAAACAATATAAATAAACTAAAACAGAATCCTAACTATGAATTATTTTCTCCACATTTACTGTGAAGAAAGCTTCACTTCTCCTCTGAAGATATTTCTGTCTCACTTTGCTCATAACTCCATCACTGAATCTATTCACATTTTACTACCTTTACCAGGTTGTGAGCTTATAAGGAAAGGAACTTTGTCTTGCTCTTCAATGCATTTCAAATTCCCAGTATAGGGCTTGACTCAAAGCAAGCATTCAATAAATATTGACTTAACTAATGACTGAATAAATGAGCACTTACCTTTGCTAATAAATATATCATGGCAGAGAAAATGCAAAAAACATTTTGTTTGCTATAACACAGACATCCCTTCCTCATCAGGTAGTCATTAAGCTAAAACTGCAGTTCGTTTAATTTTTCTTAGCAAATATATGGTTCTCAGTGATGGAGAGAGAGGTTAGGAGTGTTCTAGAAAATAAGTGAAAGACTTGTGGTGAAAAATTAGATAGGGATATTTAAGAATGAATGAATGAAATGTAAATATTACCCATTAGGCTTGTACATACCCACAGGTTTATAAAATGAATAATTCCTATATCTTTGTAATAATTAAAATGCACATTATATATACACATGTGTGTATATGGCAGGTAGTTTGGTGGCAGGAAAAGAGCACTGAATTAGTAATGTAACTTTAGGTATTTTACTTAATTTTTATAAGCTTCAATCTCAACTTCATAAAATCAGGATGATGATAGTTACATTGCAACCTAGAATTATTATATGGGTCAAGGTTATAAGTTGATAACCTTGAAATATCCAGTTGAAAATACTCTGGATATTTTTAAATACTCTAAAAATATAAAGCAGAGTTTATAATGTTACCATAAGGTATTTCCAATAAAAATCAATATAATGTGAACCTTGCATTTAGTCCTGGTCAGGCATTTAATTTTAGTGAAAAAATAGACAAAATGTATATATGCACCTAGCAACTGATCATTTATAAAATAAAGAAATGGACAATTGTACAAAACTAACTCAAAGAGAAATACAACAAACTAGAATAGGGGAAAGGAAAGAAAACCGAAGAATTCCAGGAATGACCAAAAGACAAGTTCACCTACCTTGAACTCACTTGGCACAATCAGTTTTGGAGTATCCACACCTACCAGGGCATCTATTACACAAAAGATGAGAATGGACAAGATAATGGCGAAGTCACTGATCAGTTTCCTTGCCTGAGAAAATAAAAAAGAAACCAGGGACCATTAGGCACTGGATATATATATCTGCCTCTGTTTGAAGTGAATGAAGAATTCTATATTTCCTAACAGTTTATACTAACAGCTTTATTAACAAATTAAAGGAGGTGTCGTACTGCAGAGAGATTATTTTTAAAATTGCTTTTGCATCACTTTCTTACCTGGCCAGAAATAATCTAATTGCACAGAACAGGTGAGAGAGAGAGAGAGAGAGAGAGAGAGAGTGTGTGTGTGTGTGTGTGTGTGTGTGTGTGTGTGTGTGTGTGTAGGCAGGGGAGGGGAATCAAAGATAATATATCCTTGAAGTACTGTACAAACACTCTTCCTGTATGCAATACAAAGGAGACCGGAATAAGGATGAAATCTCAAGGCATATTATAAAATCTGCACAAAAATTCAGAATTCTGTTTATTACTTGGGAGGTAGCGTTGTGAGTACAGAGCAAGATAAATTCCACGGGTATCCTGAAAACTCCAAGAACCAAGCAGGGAAAGTGTTACAGTTCCAGTCCAATGAACGGGCTTAAGACCTCAGAGAAAAAAAAGTGATGAAAGACAGAAATCTGATGGTTTCACTAACTTTGCCAAAGAAAATATTTTTCACTCTACGCTAGTGCTTAAAATCTCTTGTATGTGGAGCATCTCTTTCTCCACCACTTCTTAAGTGTGGTCACCTAAACTTCCTAAGTACCTGCCTCTGGTCAGGACAAGGGCTGGGTTTTATGGGAGTGCATTAAACCCAAACCTTTCCCATGCAGTGGGTGCAGAATGGCCATTTCTGTGTCAGTACCGGAACATGGGACCATTTAGTTGGTTGGCAGTTCCTCTGCAGTGTCTAGCGGCACTGACAATGGCCTACGAGCATTACTATAGCACAGACAGCTGAGTTTCTCTGTAAGGTATGTACACATGGTTGTGCATAATTTGATCATTCAACAAAAATTTACTTAGCATATTCAGCCCTCTGTATTCACGGCTTCTGCTTCCGTGAAAACGGAGGGCCAACTGTAAGTACCTAATACTTTGTTTGGCACTAGGGATACCACAGTAAACAAAACAGACACAATCCATGTCTTCATGAAGTTCACAGTCAAATCATACATGAGGAAGGCTGCTCCTAAACGAAATCAGGATTTATTCAGCAGTGATAACGTAATCTCAGAGTAAGCAGTCAGCTTTCTGGTGCTGCTAGGTGAAGAGAGATCAGTGATGGGCTGAGTGGCTGCACAATTCTCAGGATAGAGGGTCTTTGGAAAGAGTAGTAGGACTACTGCAATCAGGTGTTCAATAGAAACTGAAGTGGAGAATGGAATTACTTGGAGATGTGGGTGTGAAGGACATGGTAAAGGACATGGTAGTGCTCAATTTTTTTTTTTTTTTTTTTTTTTTTGCGGTACGCGGGTCTCTCACTTTTGTGGCCTCTCCCGTTGCGGAGCACAGGCTCCGGACGTGCAGGCTCAGAGGCCATGGCTCACAGGCCCAGCCGCTCCGTGGCATGTGGGATCCTCCCGGACTGGAGCACGAAGCCGTGTCCCCTGCATCTGCAGGCGGACTCTCAACCACTGCGCCACCAGGGAAGCCCGGTAGTGCTCAATTCTTGACCGTGACCAGGTATCAGGAGCCTTGGGTACTAGCAGCAGGATCAAAGATGGCCATTTGGCCAGAAGTTCCTTTCCCTCTTGGAGGACTGGTTTAGCTTTCTGGAGAAGTACACACAGAGGAGCAGAGATCCAGCTATGGGACTTTTAGGGGCAATTTAACACCAAGCACAAATAGATGGCAGGGATCAATTTGGGGAAAACATATAGTACAGCAGTTAGAAGCACACAGTTTCTATAGTCAGATTACCTGGGTTGGAACTCCAGTACCATTATTTCCTACTTGTAAATACTTATCCTTTCTTAGCTTTAATTACTCCAACTGCAAAATGTAGCCAAGATAATCTCTACAACTTCATTGGTCTGTCATAAGAATTACATAGGATAAGCCATGAAAGTGCTTTTTAGCATAGCACCTGCAGCATCACAAACTCTCCTAATATACATTAACTCAGGTTATTTCAAGTTCCACAAAGCCTCTTTGGCTGCAGAAACCACTGGAATAACTAAATAATCTACTGTCAGGAGGTCTCTGAAAGAAATCTTGAATTCCAAGAAACAAGAAATAAAAACCCAGTAATAATATGAAACTGCCACTCAGAGCTCATTTTGGTTGGAAGTATCTGGAATCCCTGCAGAAAAAGGATGCTTCCCAGGGGCTCAATACGGGAGGAAACACCCATTTTCTTAAGTTTTGTGCAAGTAAATTTTCACACGGGCAGCTCAGGATGGTCTGGCAAGAGATGGTCATTGTTGAAGCAGGCTCAGGAGTATATTAAGATGTTACAGCAGCCTCTCTGGTCCGGTAGGTCATGAATCACTGCAAGACTAGAGGTCACTGCCAAGGCAAAAAAGAAGTTCTCTCTTCTTTATCACCCTCCCAATCCTTACTCAGCAGATCCAACTTGTTGACAGCTCAGATATCCTACAAGTTATTCTTTCTAAAGAGGGTAATGGTTATTAAAAAGGCACTGCTCCTCCTTTTCTCCCCCCCCGTAAACAGGAGAAGGGAAGTAGAGGGTAGCAAATGAATCCAATTGGCCATTTCTTGGTAGAAATGCCCCTAGGGCCCGCACCTCTGGCCCTTCTAGGGGACAGATCTGCCTGACTGGAATCACTACCAGGCACCGGGGAAATGCTGCTTCTTTACTTAGGAGAGGAGTCATTCTCAGCCTTCCATAAACCAAGCACTGAAGCCCTAAACCTGCTCTTTCAGTAGTTTTCTTCATTTTAATTAATGGCACATTATTTTTTTCCTATCGCTTAGGCCCAAAACTTTGGACTATCCATGCAACTCTTCTCTTTCTCTCACATCCTACATCCAACAGGTCAGCAAATTACGTTCAAAACATATCTGGGATCCTGTCTCTTCTCATCACCTCCATTGCTATTCCCACCCTTATCTAAACCACCACTTTATCTCATATGGTTCCTGCTTCCTGTCTCTATACTCACCAACTTGAGGACACTGCCAAGGTATCACCCAGAATAATCATGTTAAAATTTACATGTAGAAGGCATGTCGTATAATGTAGAAGGCAGAGTAATTCCCCTCTAAAGATGCCTAATTCCTGGAACCTGTGAATATGTAATGTTACACAGCTAGGGAGGATCAGAGTTGCCGACAGAATTAAGGCTACTAATCAGATGACCTCGCGATTAGGGAAACCATCCAGCACTATTCCAGTAGGTCCAGTATAATCACCAGAATCCCTGTAAGTGAAAGGGGAGGCAGGAGAATCTGTGTCAGAGTGATGCAGCGTGAGAAAGACTTGACTGGTCACTGCTGGCTTTGAAGATGGAGGAAAAGGGCCAAGAACCAAGGAATGTGGGCAGCCTCTAGAAGCTGGAAAAGGCCAGGAAAGATAGTCTCCCCCAGAGGCTTCAGAAAGAACACAGCCCTGCCAACACCTTGATTTTAGCTCGCTGAGATATATTTCAGACTTCTGACCTCCAGATCTCAAGACAGTAAATGTGTTGTTTTAAGCCATCGTGTTTGTGGTAATTTGATACAGCAGCCACGGGAAACTACAGGTAGTTTGGGCTTCCCTGGTGGCGCAGTGGTTAAGAACCTGCCTGCCAATGCAGGGGACACGGGTTCAAGCCCTGGTCCGGGAAGATCCCACATGCCGCGGAGCAACTAAGCCCGTGCGCCACAACTACTGAGCCTGCGAGCCACAACTACTGAAGCTCACACGCCTACAGTCCGTGCTCTGCAACAAGAAAAGCCACTGCAATCAAAATGAGAAGCCCACACACAGAGACGAAGAGTAGCCCCCGCTCGCTGCAACTAGAGAAAGCCCACACGCCGCAATGAACACCCAATGCAGCCAAAAATAAATAAATTAAATAAATAAATTGAAAAAATAAAATAAAATAAACAGTATAAGTTTAATTATTAGTTTCACAAATTTATATATAATATATTTATATTATATATAAATTTGGTAGAACCCCTTGGCAATGGCATTCTTGTCAAGTGTGGCACTATTATACTACAGGTATAACAGTAGCTAAAAAGTCAAATGCTAATAATTCAGGATTACATTTCTTAAAATTATGGGGAAAGAAAGATACTCTTAATAATATTGCTTAACCTTATTAAAAATCACAGCTAGGGTGATATGTTCTGTACAGTTATACTCACTTCTATTTCCCCTTCCTTCCCCTTAAATTGTACAATACGGTTCAGGTACATCAGAAATCACTCCTGAAGAGTGTTTATTGTAAGACATTCATTTCTAAGATAGTGGATCTGGTTTGAACTTCATGGTCAAGGAAATTGATTTTTCCCAGGCCACTTTTGTATTCAACTCTAAATCCTCTAATTAGCAAAGGCCGGTAGGGGTGCTATTTTATCAGGCTCTTCAGGTCTTACCCTGTACTAAAATTAAACTTTAATTTGAACTGCCTGAAAAATGTCAAGCATTGAGTATACAAGCTTACTAGATACACTCTAGGACCCAGGTACAGTAGCGTGGCATCGGACTTTAAGGAAGTAAGAATCACTCTATTTGGGTCCTTCTTACCTTTCCAAACACATTTAGCAAAAGAAACATGTATGAACTTCCTTTCATTTTTTAGTTTATTTTATCTTCCCTTTTCATCAAACTCGATCTCTTGCAAAAACTCCAAAACAGTACCCTTTTATGTGTCAATATATAAATAAATCAAATTAGAAACCCATAGTCCCTACTTCCCTACTAGCTATTACTGGTAATGATTAGAAGTGCCAAAGTTTTCATGAGAAAACTGTTCCCACAAGATTTCATGCCCAATCCTGTGGATTCAGAGGCCTCAACTTTAGCTTGGACAAACGTCATAACTAATGGGTCCATCCAATCAAATGCTAAGTCTCTCTAGGCTCACACTTCAATATCCTAAGAATATAAACTATCACAATCTAAATGAAACACAAGTTAACTAATATATATCAAAGACTAACTATAAAAAAGTTTGCTGTTTTTTTTTGGAGTGGTACACAGATGTGCTATGACATATAATAATTCCTACCTCCATTCATGAATGGGGAAAAGGAAAGTGTGTTTCAACTAAGATTCTTATATACCAGAATGGTTTTGAGCTCTTTCATTTTTGTTTACCATTTTTTAATTATAAAATTGGAGAGGAGAAAAATATTTCTGTCCTCTGCAGAGTTACAAAATATCTCAATCTAATAAAAAGCAACCAACTTAAATATTTAAACTATCAAAGCAAAGAAGAAATTAAGTGGATGGGAAGGGAAATTCAAATAACCATCTAATAAATCTATTATACACATACTCTTCATGAAGGATGGTAACGTATTAGCTATTAAGAGAGTCATAATCGTTGAGACACCAACAGTGAGAAGCTAGTTAATTTACAGGGGAAAAAAATGAATTGGGTTCCTCTGAAGCCCCAGAGGATATTTGGTTTTCACTTTGCAAGGACTGCAGCTGTTCCTAAATTAACTGGGGGGAAAGGCAGAGCAGTTCTCAATGGATGGAGCTGTTATAAAGAGACAACTACAGCAGCAGGCACTCTGGGGGTTCTCAATAAATATTAATTCAGGATGTCAATTCCTCGCATGATCGCCGTGCTTGGAAAATGCTAAACAACAGTGTAAAAACGCATTTATTCTAGATGAAAAAAAAGTGTGTCAGACAAATATGTGTCTTTGGCAGTCATGAAAAGGCACAAAATACTACGAAAGTTTAAAAATTTGATCCCCTTCCCCCCATAGCCAATGCTATACAGCACTATAAAAGAAATAAGCATTAATATCAGTACAGCAATCATAATACACTGTATTTTGAATAAATAATACCTACCATAATTAGAATTCAATAAAAGGAAAGTCTGATTTAGACTCCAGGATTTTAATGCCATAAGCTCGAAAGTCAGAGAAATTCAGGGAACAAAGAAGGGAATTGGATTGGGCAATTTATCTAGGCGGGGCTTAAGAGCCAGTGAAAGTCTACTAGAAAAAAAAATTGTTTTTCCAAGCAGGGAACAGAGGGGAGTAGGCCTAATCAAGTGGTTCAGCAGGGAAGCTAAGGAGACTTTAGCAGCCATGGGCCTCTTCCTCTATTCTGCCTCAAACTGAGCAGTAGAACAAAAGACCCAAATGCGTGAGTGCCAGAAGCAAATGAGTAAATCACCTGGGAAATACTATGTCCCAATCTGGTCACTATATTCTAAGTAGAAACTGAAAATCTGGAGCTGGCTCAGAGAAGGATGGCCAGTGGAATAGGAGTCCAGAAATCACATCTCATACAAAATGATAGGAGGCCTAAAGAAGCTGTAGGGAGAAACTGCCTTCAAATATGTGAAATCTGTCATAGAAAAGAAAGACTAAACTTGTTCTGTGTAGCTTCGAGGGCAACGGCAGACCCCGAGGACGAGGCTGTGGAAAGGCAGGTTTGTGTTTTCTATCAGGAATGCCTTCGGAGATGTGAAGTTCCTGTTCCGGGAAGCATTCGAGCAGCCCACAGATGAGTGCTTGTCAGAAATGAAGAGGCAACGATGGACTAGATGGTATTCAAAGTCCTAATACTAAAATTCAATGATTAAGACCCAAGTGTCAAAATTTCTTGATCCTCTAATAAGGTCTTCTTGGATATATCCCCCCAAAACCATTACAATAAAGGGCTTTAAAAGGAAGGTGGTTTTATAATTTACATTAAGGTACAAAATTTTAAATTTAAAAAGAACTGGTAAGTCATATGTATAAATGAGACAGTCTAGAAATGGAGCAGGAGATCATTTTGTGTTAATGGATAGATTTCAATGCTGGTGACTTTTGTATGCTGCTTCTGACCAACAAGGTACCACGGTCAAAATGACTTCTGTCCACAGACTACCTCTATGCTGACATTAAAACCTCTCACATCACACGGCAAAAGGGACTTTGCAAACAAACAAAACTCTCAAAAACACTCTGGCCAAACAATGCTCCCAACCTTTTTTTTCTTTGGGCTCAATTCAGGTTGGTTGTATTTTTTGTTATACATCCACAAAAACTTAAGTATTTGTAATCTTTGTTGAATGTTGAACAGATTGGATTGTGTTCAGAACCTATTACCCTCTGTCATTCTTAAGAAAAAAAATATGAAAGTGAGTTTTGAATTAAAAACAAATTTGACTTTAAAAATTATTTTCCTTGGTACAAAATAACACAAGAATTTGAAAATCTGATTCCCTTTCACTGACAAGCAAAGTCATTTTCCAAATGAGCTTCAATGGCAGGATGTGGTCTGATGTTTCTGCAAGAACCAGCCAAATGTCACCCAGTATTATTAACACTAGGATGGGACAAAGAATACAGGCCCACTATTTCTTCCTCATATTTGGATACATTATTTGTTTCAATTTGATAGTTTTTACCATTCACCAAAAAAATTTCTGAGAGAAAAAGAAAACAGAGTAGGGATGCTACCTGATTCTTGTAAAGAGCTGTTTATAAACTAAGCTAAACACATCCAACATTAATAGAATTGTCACAGGCCAAAAGGCCAACTAAGAATCCTGGTTCCAAAAATACAGCTAATTGTAGAATCCTAAACTGTGTTTTATATGGATAAAAACTAACGTGTCACCTAACTAAAATGCTCATTGTGTTTTCACTGAAATTCCTGAAGCCCTACACTTTTTTCTCACTCATAAAGCCAGCTCCTCAAAGACCACCATCAATTTACTTAGGTCACATGAAGTCACCAAAGTGTGATCCTACAGTAGACAGTAAGCATGAATAGGGCAGAAGGATCAAAATGAATCATCCCATTTAAAAACTCAAAAAATCTAACTTATTCAACAAATACATATTAAGTTTCTACTATATTCCAGGCCCATGAATTACTTGTTTCTGTAGCCTTACCATCCAGTGTTGTATCAAGCACACATCAGACTCAAAATAATTTTTTTCAATATTGAATGAATATACTAATTAACTATAGAATTTAGAATACTGTTATTTTTTTAAGAAGGATATCAAAGAACATTCTGCTCAAATGTCATCTAAATAAACCATAGAAGTTGCCAAAGTTATTAACAGTACCTGGCACTTTCTGATCTTCTCTATTTAAATGACAATAACAACCAGGAGGATATTAAAGAATCTTACCATTACATCAATTCATGGGTGTGTTAGAACTCTTACTTTTTCCAAGGGGAGGAAAAAGAGGAAATTAAGTAGATCCTTAAGAAAAACATTTTCATGCCAATTACATACATCAACCAGCCACACTGCATCCGACTATATTAAAGTATCAATAATTCTGCCTAACTCAGAGGCTCTGTGGCTTTATGAGTTATACTAATCACAATCCTGCTCCATCTTCAAGCTGACTGCTTTCATTTTGCCACTACATATTGCAGTGATGGCATCTCTGCTCCATGAGCACCACCACTTGTCGGTAGGGGACTCTGGAAGAACATTTCCTGGTAATACCCCAGGCCATCTGCCACAGAAGACCACAGATTATGCTGTGATGCTCCTTCAGGAAGTTTTGATGCCAAAACACTGGCAAAAGACTTGAGGCCGATGTAACAGAAGAGTAAATGTATGGGATAACAGGCTAATGCACCCCTCTAAAAGGGGTGGGGAGCACAAAGGGGGCAGTCAGTGGGGTACTGTACTCCACCCTGTTCCACTGAGCATTAGGGCTCTCTGGAAGTGCCTGACAGACAAATCAAATTCCTGATGGACAGGCTAGCAAAGGCAAACTGTTTCATCTTAAGTGTTCACACTTATGGACTGCCAGTGGCTTCATGAGGGAGGGGAAGAGTGGATAACCAACCCTGGTCTAGGCAAAGGCAATGAGAGACTGAACTAGGGGAGCATAAGTGTACATATAAAGGAGAGCGATTATAGCAGGATAATCGAGGGGGCTGACGAGTTTAACTTGATAAAGAAAAACTTGGAAAGGTAAATACAATGGATATCATCTTTTATCATACCAGATCCATTTCTACTCTTTTCCACCAGGCTCTCTGCCTTGGGAGGCTGACCTGTGTGGTCTACAATAGGCTCATGTGCTCTCCAGATTCCAGAAGCCTTCAGCCTGGGCAGGCCATGGGCGGAAGAGAGAGATCAGAGCATTGATTCCCAAAGCTGTATCCCTTTGAGGTTGCCTCAGACTGGCTAAACCCCTCAATCCAAAGTCATGGGGACTTTCAGGAAAGCTCTCTCTACCATTTTGTCTTCCCCAGGTTCCAGCAACCACTCCTTTTCCACATTCTTTGAGTGAGGGATAGTAACAGTCCCACTGCTACCAGACACTACACTCTCCCTTGCCGTTTCCCTAAACCTGATCTCACCTTTGCAAATGATGCTTTCATTAAACCCCTCAGACTATCCTAATTTGAGTGTATAATTTGCTTCCTGCTGGGACTCTGACTGATACACCAAGTATGATTTTAAGATTTTGATCTTGGGTGGCTGTGAAGAGAGGTGATATTATTAGCTGAGGTAAGGAGTACCAGAAGATAAGGACGTTCCACTGTGGAAAGACAACCCCACGTTTTGAATTTGCTACATGGCGATTGTGGATCATCCACAGAGAGAGGCTGGCAGCAGCTGCAAAAGAAGACCTGGCATAAAGATGGAGAAGATAATGAGCTTTTGGGAACCTGTAAGTCCTGATCATTGCTATAAGCACAAGTTGAATACAGAGAACTTATTTTAGGAGATGGAATCAGAAAACTCTCTTTAAAATTATAGAATACTAGAGTTTAAAGGATGTTAACTGTCATCTATTAATTTCTTTAAGTCTCTCCCTTTACGCGTGTGCACTAAAGTCCACATTTAGCTATCAAAGGGCGCACTGTTAGTTAATGGCAGTGCTGGCACTAGCATCTACTGCTTCTGGGTTCCTACATCTGTGCTCTTTCCATAAATTGCAGCATTTATCTCTACTTGACTGGTTTCCACTAGTCAACAAATATTGAGTACTAGCCTGCATCCAACCTGGTGCTAATTGATGTGAGGAGTAAAATAAAAGTATAACAGTTTCCCAGCAGTTTACAGTCTTCATCGACTAACAACTCATGCAACAGTTTGGAAATGAGAGTGCAAGATAGCAATGACTGTGTAAGTTAAAGGAGAATCGGACATTTTGTACGGCAAGGACACTGCCATCCAGTATTAGCATTTTGCAATTTTAGAGGTTTCACGTGAACTGTTGGTGTGAGCGAGGAAGCAGTAACAGTTAGGCTTGATTACTGTCACAGTAGTCAAGGACTATCTAACTCACCATGTTTAAGCATATGTTTTAATTGTAGAATATAGTATACAAGTATAAGAATCTATAAACCTATGTGCTCCTACCTATAGAGACCATCCTTTTAAATGACAGTTTAAATGAAAACATGTTTTGGCAAATGAGAGGAAAAAAATGCTCTTATTATTCATGTATGTATGTTATGAATTTATGTATGTATTATTATTTATCTATAAACGTGAAGTAAGTAGGGGAGATGACAGAGTGAAAGCCTACACACTTAAACATCACTCCTTAGAAAACACATATATTTTCTCCTGCCAGTTTATTTTCTAATTTGGTGTAAACAATTGTAAACAATGCTAGAACCTTCTCAATAGGAATTGTAATTAGAATGCTATCATTATTCTATTTTCACATATTCAACATTTTTCAACATTTCTCAATTGCATTTATCAATGTCTGAGAAATTACCTGCTTGGGCTCTTTATAAGGGGCAATTTCTTTTAGTCTAAAGAGCTATTATCAATTTGGGAATTACTGCTGGGAAAAAAAGGTGATGTCTATTAAAATTCATCACTATTGGGCTTCCCTGGTGGCGCAGTGGTTGAGAGTCCGCCTGCCGATGCAGGGGACACAGGTTCGTGCCCCGGTCCGGGAAGATCCCACATGCCGCGGAGCAGCTGGGCCTGTGAGCCATGGCTGCTGAGCCTGCGCGTCCGGAGCCTGTGCTCTGCAACGGGAGAGGCCACAGCAGTGAGAGGCCCGCGTACCGGGGGGAAAAAAAAAATTCATCACTATTCATCTTAAGGTTGAAATTATTTTGCCAACTATGATTTACAAGTGCTTCACAAATTTTCTACCTTTCTACCTACTACTATGCCTAAATAATATCAGACTTTGGAAAATGAAAGATATGAAAAGGGTGATAATTCCCAAAGTGTGAGCCCCCCAAAAAAACAAAAAACAATGCCCCATGAATTAATAATTAAGAAGGAAAAACCTCAATAGAGAAGAAGAAATCACCCTCAAAGACCTCTACCCAGGAATCTGTTCTACACGTAATATACCACTGAAGAGGTGGATCAAGTAAGCACATTTCCCAGTGCGTGGACTGGTGTCACAAGCTCAAATGTCTTCAGGGATAGGCACTTAATCTGAATGTGTGAAGCAGCCAAGTCTTAGACAACAGAGAGTCGTGAGGACAGTAACTACCTGCAAAGGACAGGTTCCACCTAAGCCTCCAAGTGTGTATGTGTGTGCATGTGTGTGTTTACAAACTGTGAAGTAAACAAAGAATGTCTGGGGGCTGAATTCTGCCTGTGGACCACCAGTCTGTGATGTTCATTTAAGGCAGACAAAGTTGAACGCTTCTTCCTACATTTCACTTTGAGGAAATGTTTCATTCTTTGGGCCAGCTAGCTCAGGACATTTCATTACAGCTGTGGTCTGAATGTTGCAACCCTCCAAAATCCGTATGTTGAAATTCTAACCCACAAGAAGATGATATTAGGAGGTGGGGCCTTAGGAAGAACATGAGGATGGAGCCTTCAGGAATGGCATTAGCGTTCTTATAAAGGACACTCTGCAGAGCTCCCCAGCCCTTCTACCTCCTGAGGGCACAGTGAAAAGGTGCTGGCTAGGAACCAGCAAGAGGGCTCTCACCCAACCATGCTGGCACTGATCTTGGACCTCCTGGCCTCCAGAGCTGTGAGAAACAAATTTCTGTTGTTTATAAGCCCTCCAGTCTGGTATTGAGACAATCATCAAACCTTCCCTTTATTTTCGATTTTAAAAGAAATATCAGAGAGTCAAAAAATTTCCTAGCTGAAAGTGAACGTATTAATTGTCAGTTTCATTTCCCAGGAATTAAGAAAAGGAACTTTATCGACTGCATCTCATGTCTTCCAAAGTTCTCCTGCTCCTTCTACAAGAACACAGGAGGAGAGATTCATGAGATTTCAGCTGTGGAGAGCAGCTCATTGATAAAAATGAGGTATAATCAACAATACTAAGAAGTATTGACACCCTAAACAGTGAGAACTGAACTGTAAAGCAAAGGACTAGTTTTGTTCTGCAGGTAAAAACACAAAATGCCATTAACTAAATGTTGGTCTTATCTTTTAGTCTCTCAAGGAACCACATTTTTGACTTTGAGCTCACCTAAGCATATTAATGGGAGACAGGATGTCTGCACAGCTCAGCTCAATTATCTGTGTTTCCACAGTAGGGCGTTTGTCACTATGGGAAGGAAAGGTTGGCTCAGATGACACTCATATCTTACACCAGTACTAGTGTAACACGGCTCAAGTTTACTCCTACAGTCCATGATTCAACTACTCAGTTACTCTCATGTACTCTCATGAACAAAGAGTTCTATGTCAAAATTCCTGATTAATATGAAAAGAGTTTTGGCTTAGGTACTTAAACACACTACGGATTTAGAAGGTCTTTTCTTGTGCATTTTTGTATAGAATACACCCCACTTTTTTCTTTCAGTACATTTGGAATTACAACAGTCAGAATTTAGGGTAGAATTATGTGAGCAAAATCCTTGGATGGTTTTTCAAAGCTAGACTACAATTATATTAAGAATATGTACGCACATAGACACAGACTGGAAAGCAATTTTTTAAATGCACAAATTTATATTGGAAAGGTTGAATTACAGGTGCCTTTTTCATTTTGTAAAGCTGTATTACTGTTAATACAGTGGGAATTCAATGAAAATTACTTAAAGCTCAGGTACTTACCGTGGTTGGAAAATAACGACTAGTTTTGAATTTTTTCAGAGCCATAGAAGAGGTGTAGGTGCCCAAGAAAAGGATGAAAGACATGAGAGTGATATCAGGAACAAAACCACAGTTGTTGCCCATGAGCTTTCCTCCATATTTCAAACACTCCTTCGTCGTCAGAAATGCCCAGTCAAAGGTAGCATTATGGTGCTGAAGAAGAAAACAGGAAAATTTTTCTAGGGAACACTGTGCCACAACAAAAGCAGCTTTTGATACTTGATGGGCTATATACGGAATTATGCTAAGAGTCTCTGTAAAACAGCCTGAGGGTAAACCATTGGAAGGTGACACCTGAGGAGGTGTTAATGGAATAACAGGTAAGGGGGGCCAGGAGGCTATCAATTATTGAAAATACAATGAGAATGATGCAATCCGTTACCTGGTTTGTGCTACAACCCTACAATCAACCATCTGTTCAACAGAAACAAACCACAAAGTCTTTTTTTCCTGTGAACCTTCCTGAGAGTAAACCAAGACACAGTAATATTTTAAGTCTCCAAACGTGAGACTCTCTGAAACACCTTTGTTGTTCAAAAAGTAATGACTTCTGATGGGGCTTCCCTGGAGGTCCAGTGGTTGAGACTCCAAGCTCCCAGTGCAGAGGGCACGGGTTCAACCCCTGGTTGGGGAACTAGGATCCCGCAGGTTGCACTAAGCAGCCAAAAAAAAAAGTACTGATTTCTGTAGTACACAGATTCTTGTGCTTCAAGCTGATGGCCATAGAGTTAATGCTCTCAAGGTTATATTTGGTTAACTAATTTACCCAGAGCTTTCACAAAAATGAGCTATTTCTTTTCTAAATAACTATAGAGATTGGTGACTTCAGGAACTAAACTATAAAAATGTTGGAGATCTCTGCTTTTTTCAATTGCATAACCTAATAAAATACAGCTTTTCTTGTTGACTCCAGGTCAGTGTCAAGAGAATCCATTATTGGAGAGTGCTGTGATGGGCTGTGGAGTTGGGTATGGGATCTCTAGCCCTGTGTTACATGGCCTCAAGCTCACAGGTCAATTTTCAAATTTTCTTCTGGCTCGTGAACTGCTGTCATGTTGTCAGTGCTGTATTTCTTGACAGGAGCTCACTCCTGTTTCTGTTTCCAATATGCAAGAGAATCCTTTTGCTAGCGTAGTGGATAAGGCCTGGGCACCCATCCTCCAGCTGCTGAGTTTTAGCTGCTATCAGCTCACAGCTGTCTCCTTCTCTAGAAAACTGCCTTTTGCTGCTTAAGAGCAGCCTCACCTGGAAGGTTATGCCCTCTTGCAGCCAGTTACTCACCAACGCTAATGGGGTGCTACTGTCTGAATATTTGGGCTCCCCTAAAATTCATATGCTGAAACTTTATCCCCTATGTGATGGTATTCGGAAGCAGGGCCTTTGAGAGGTGATTAGGTCAAGAGGGTGGAGTCTTCATGAATGGGATTAGTGCCCTTGCAAAAGAGACCCCAGAGTGCTCCTTGTTCCTTCTGTCACATGAGGACACAATGAGAAGACTGTCTAGAACCAGGAAGCAGACTTTCACCAGACACTGAATCTGCTGGTGCCGTGATGTTGGATTTTCTCTTAGGTGCAGGGCTAATGGGTATGTCATGTGCTAACAGAAGAGTAATTTGAGAATACCTTTCAAAGAAATATAGAAAGAAAAACTTTTCCTGTCCATTGGAGGCAAGAGTTGTCCCTCTCACCAAATGCATCAATATCCTTTACTATTCATGAATTCTCTTAATATAAGTCATCTAGTCATAAAAGAAGGTCACACACATAAAAGAAGAATCTCTGACCAGAAAGAGTTCATATTTTTATAGAGCTCAAAAGGTAAAGTTCTTACATAAGTCAGGAAAACCCCCCCCAAAACTCTAGATCTTTCCCTGAAATATTAGTTTCAACTTGTAAACAGCTGAATTGCACAATTACTCTTTTGTTAAAGTCTGTTTCTGAGAGGTGATTAATCACATCTCATTTTGTTTTTCAGATTTCTGCATATGAATATTTTTTGCATAATACCTTTAAAGTTTAGAGGTCATAACAGGTAACAGATTTCTTTGGTTTAAAACCAGCAAAAATTTACCATAATTTCACTTTAATTTCAGCACTTTAATATCAGCAGAATCCTTCTTTATAGCTGCAGCTCCCAGAAGAGGTAAGCTGCATTAAAACAACCCCAACAGGCAGTTTTATTGATTTTCTTACAGAGATTCAGGTTGAGGTGAAAACTATACAGATGTGCAGGACAGACATGGTTTCTTGTTTACATCAACTTAAAATGCCAGTAACACAATTTTGTATGCCTCAAATGATTCTTTGTGTCATTGTACAGAAATTTTAGCCTCCAACACCATCTTTCACTAAGGGCTTCAGTATAAAAACTTCAGGCAGCATGTATTTATATCAGTATCTGTATCTTAACACACAGTTTCCCACTCCCATAAAACAAACTAGCTAAAAATAATTCTACTTAAATATCACTGAAAAGACATCTATATTATTTGTGTTATTTCAGTGTTACTATTCTGCATAAGCTGGTATCAATGAATCTTAATTCTGTAAAACTTCAGGCAAAAGCCATATCGTAAACTAAACATTAAGACCAAGCATGACTCATTATTAATGATGTATATAAGTAAAGATGAAAAGTAGAGTGTTAGATAATTAGCTTATGATTTAATCATCACATATATCAATTTATATAATTTTTACTATCACATATCTCATTTTGTTATCTATGAAACAGATACTTCTGCGTAGAAATAACATCTTTTGCTTCAGAGGTCAATTTTGCCTTACCTAAGTAAAGGAAACATTAAAAACAACAAAAACTGCACTGATACAAGTTGCCACTTGCTAGAAGCTAATGGTTTTTAAATTTTTATCATCAGTGAAACATCTTTTTCATGTAAAATTTACCCAGGACCCCAATAATTAAAATGGACAAAACTGAGCTATTCTGCCTTTACACGGTTAGGAGGCCTTGAGTCTCTCTGTCTCTCAACATCCCTGCCTACCGCAAAGCAGCTCCTGACTCATCTCTCTGGAATCCTAGTTCAGTCTGAGAGGAGTTTGAGATTAACAGATACACCCTACTATATTTAAAGTAGATAAAAAACAAGGACCTACTATATAGCACAGGGAACTATATTCAGTATCTTGTAATAGCCTATAATGGAAAAGAATCTGAAAAAGAATAGATTTGTATACATATGTATAACTGAATCACTTTGCTGAACACCTGAAACTAACACAACACTGTAAATTAACTGTACTTCAATTTTAAAAATTGTCATCATCTTCACAGACAGCACTCTTTGCTCCAGGCTGTGCTCTCTTCACACCGAGTTCTCTAACGACAGGTTGGGGCATGTGACGTGAAGTAAGGATGAGAATGGAGAAAGGTCCAGATAGGTCAACGTAAGGATGAGAATGGAGAAAGGTCCAGATAGGTCAACTTATTCCACTGATTGGGGCGATTATTCAACTAATCATTTTGAGCTCCATTCTGGGCTGGGTGCTGATACAGAGAGGTTCTAAGTGTAGCTTCTGCATTCAATAAACTTAAATCTACTCTATGTTCGTGGACACAAGAAGTTTTCTACGTAGGCAGCCTTAGGTCAGCAGCTTTAAAGCAAAGTAGGTGAACCCTGGAGGGAGGCCCGTGCTGAGCAGAATTATCTATCTACCTATCTGTTTATCTATCTACCCATCTCTTATTAAAAAGTTATCTAAAATTACCATGAGTAGTTTAATCTAGGACTCAGTAAACAACATTTCACTGGCCAAATACAAGCCACTACCTGTTTCTGTAAATAGTTTTATTGAAACACAGCCATGCTCATTCATTTACACACTGTTCATGGCTGCTTTTTGCTACAGCTGCAGCATTGAATAATTTCAGCAGAGACTGACACACAAATCCTAAAATATTTACTATCTGGTTCTTCATAGAAAAAGTGTGCCTACTGTGGTTTACTCTCTTGTCTAGGACTCCTATGTTACTTTACATTATTGTACTAAATAAAAATCTCATGATTTCATCAGAATAGTACATTACACATTTTTATACTTATTATTTCATGAATAGTGTTTGTGATGCTGGTTGATTCACTGTAAATAATTCTGGTTTTGATCATTTGTAATTCAGTCATAGAATAAGCAAAAAGATGTAAATGATTCTTCTTTAGTTCATGGAAATACTGAACATGTATCAAAGCAGCCGACTGGGAAAATACCCTCATGGGTTTCAATCTCAACTCTATCACCACTCAGTTGGAACACAGAAAAAAGTAACTTCACTTTCCTGTGCAACTACAAATAGGACTTTTTACTTAAATAGCTGCAAAAGAGTACCATGAAGATCACTGTGCTCCTAACTTTGGAAAATGCTCTAAAGTGAATAGTATCCTTCACATGAAAATCACTTTGTTTACAGTTCAGTAAGTCATGGCGGAAAATGTACAACCAAATAACACTGGTTCCTGAAAGAAGGCAATACTGTGTTGGACACATCCAGCGTAGATGTCAAGTGACATGAAGAAGAAAGAAATCCCTCAATCCACTGAAATATGTAAAACATTGTGTGTATGTACATTTATCTGGGAAGAGCGACCAAAGATTTCATTAGAACCTCAAAGGAGGCAGTGATGCAAAGAAGCTTCAGAAGTACTGCCTTCGTGTTGTTATAACTGAGATAATTCTGTCCTCCTAATACGACATTCTCTGTGTATTTCAACCACACTCCAAGTTTCATTCACTCTAAGAGCAACTTCCTGCTTTCAGGATTAACAGTGATTTCTTAATCTCTCAGCAAATGTTCTCCAATTCAGAGAAAGATTAATCATTTTGTACCTACTTCTTAGTAAACTAGTCTACATCCGTACTTACATCCTCAGAGGCATGTTAAACTTAACCATGTTCAAAAACTAACTCCTAATCTTCCTCAAACCTGCTCCCCCTAGGGTCTTGCCCATTTCTGTTAATGGCAACTTTATCCTCCTCGATTCTAAGAACAGAAAACTTGAAGTCATTGTTAATTCTTTTCTTTCTCACAAGTCACATTATGGTGAAGACTTTATATTAAAATACATCACATCTCGCCCATAACTATGGCTAACACTCTTGTTCAAGCGACCATTGTCTCCTCTGAGCTTAATGCAGGAGACTTTTATCTCGCCGCTCTGTCCTTTACTCCTTATAGGTGATTCTCATTTCTCTATGGCTTTGATCTTTATCTCAAAAGTCTATGTACAGGATTTAAGTGATTAAATCAGAACTTTAATAACAAAACAGTTGGGAATATAATCTCAGAAGTCCTCTTTGCCTGTCAGAACTGTCATAGCACATGATCTCTAATTCTCATGATGTTTCTAACCTCCTATTGCAAGCACAGTGTAGCTCCCTTCAATGAGACCATCAGTGTTATAAGGTGCAAATGCTCAGAGAGCTGTCCAGTGGGTCTGGTAACCTGCATCTAGGAGAGATGTCGAGTTTGGGGACATCGACTAAGGAGTCAGCTGCAAAGAGCTGATCACTGGAGTAATAAAATTTAATAAAACTACAAAGGGAAAGTGTGCTAGAAGAAACGAGTGTAAAACATCTAGGGTACCTGCAATAGAAGTAAAAACACCACAAAAGACTTTGAGAGTGATGGGTAAAAGGAAAAGTACAATCACAGTGTTGAAAATCAAAGGACGAGAAAATAGTAATATGTGGGGGAGGGCTGATAAGGGTCTAATGTTGCAGAAATGGTAATGAGGGATGAAGACGGAACAAAATCCATTGATTTATTTTCATTGCTTTTTTTGTGACTAGAATATTTTTGGTAATTTCTTGAGGGGAGTTCAAGTAAGGGAAATGAGTTGAGAAATATGTGAGGATGAAAAACTGAAATGGCAATTCCAGACAATTTTTAAGAAATACAGTAACAAAAGGAAAGGCTAGAGCATGCGAGCATTACAGGATCAAGGCAAGTTCTTTAGGGCTGGCGAAGACTTTTGAGATGCTTGTGGTGGATGAGAAAGAACCCAGTTATGGGTATGGAAGGAAAAAGGGGGTGCTGGGAAAAACATGAATGGAGGAAGTAAGGTGAAAGATTAAGATGCAGAGAGAGAAAGGGAGATTGACAAGGATTTGGCCTCTTTTGACAGGATGGGTAAAAGCCAGAAATGACAAAAGTATAACGCCTGCAGACCAAAGGGACTGTGTGTCACCAAAAAATAAGAAAGAAGAGCAAAGACAGGGGAAGAATTCAATTTAGGATACAGCAGGCGCCAAAAGAAATGTTTGTTAATTGAATGAATGAAATCACTCATCAAGACACAAATATTTGACATATTTAAGGAAGATATCTATCAGTGTATCTACTCTTTCTATCTGGAGAACAAAACTAAAGTAAAAAAAATGTTCAATTTAGATCATCAGGTAAAATCCAGTATTCCCAGTTACATATGAGTTTCAAATAAACAGTGAATAATATTTTTAGTATAAGTATGTTCTATGTAGGACATACTTACACTAAAAAAATTGTTCATTATTTATCTGAAATTCAAATGTAACTGGGACCCTATTTTTTTTTTCTAACTCTGGTGATGCTATTTCAGTTAGCTATAGGCTATTTTGAGTAACAAAAGAGAAAGTAGAAAAATGTGGCCAAAAGTAAACAGAAAATGCACTGGGCCCCAATTACATGGCTAACTAAGATAAGCCTTAAGGGAACAATAAAGAAGAATAAAAACAACAACTTTTAAAAGTTTTATTGGAGAAATAAAATATGCCCACTTAAATATTAACTAATAATTCAAGGCATCAAAAGCAAGTGTCTAAATGAATGGTACACAGATGATTAGATCAGAAGAGGGACTGATTAATTTCACTCAGCACAGGGAAAACAAAAGTTAAACTGCACCTTGAAAAAAGAACTGGTCTTTGTAGAACTCTCATACTCAAAAGGCAGTAGGAAGAAGTGTGGCAGGACAACAAAACTAGAAAGGAATGACAGAGAGAGTAACAAAAGCCAATGAAGAGGGGAATAAAAGTGACAAACTTTGGGTGTATATTTCTTTCTGCATTGGCAGAAACAAAGAGGTAAAGCATTAGATGGAGAGACACCATGAGCAGAGATGCGGATTCGGGGACATATGATGCTTCATTCACTCATCCAGTAAGTCCCTTAGGCACCACTTATTGAATGCTCACCATGAGGAGGAACTCACAGTGAGTGGACCAGAGCAGAGTGTCTGTGTAAATGGGTAGTGAGAAAAAAGGTGCAAAGGAAATGGGACCAAGTTGCTGATGGTCTTAACTGAGGTCAATCTCATGAAAAGAAATTTCCACCTATTTTTATGGATCTCATTTTCTAGAGGATGACCCTATTTGTATTGAGTGAATATGTTTATAAATCTTAAAAGTAAAATGTATACTGAAGGATTAATTTTAAAATTTAAAACACCATAGTAGTCTCCGCAAAGACAAAAGTGGGGGATATATGAGAGGCAGTGGGGAAAATTTTGACAGTCATTGAAGCTAAGTGATGTGTACATATGAGAATTTATTGTACTATTCTATTTTAGTGCACGTTTTAAATTTTCCATAATATTTTTAAAAGTAGGAACATGTACTCTTTAAGGAGATTTAAGGACAGAATAGTTTTTGCACTTCACTTTCTTAATGAGAGAAAATCACAAGGATGCTATGCACAAGAAGATTAATATGACATTCCATTTCCCATGAAAATGAATGTTAGCTCCTAGAATCACCCTGAAGGTACATCAAATCAAAGCACTTTTACTTCCATGTCTGACTGCCAAGCGGTGTTTATGAGACTGTAACAGGCCTTAGGCCCATGATTAACAGCATCTCCATGTAGACTATCATGATATGCTTCATTGGGTAATACAATAAGCAAAAAAATTCAAAAATAAAAATTAAAGAGTCTACATTGCTCTCTTTGAGTATCAACTGGTAAAATATAAGCCTTTAAAGACACACACACGTATATTTATATACAAACATATATATAAATGAGGGTAATGCTACAAATAAAAGTCTCAAGGTTAAGTGGTTAATGTAGTCATTTAGGACTTTTTCCCTGCAGTGGGTAAGCCAGACTTGCAGTGATCTGCAATCTTACTTTATGGTCTACAGGATGTATGTGAGCTGTGACTGTAGTTATATATACTGTTGTGAAATATCAAAACTAATTGGTTGCTTACTTATGATTAAGATATAGAAAGTTACAGGAGACTGTTAGTTGTCCCAACCTAACAATAAAAGCAAGCAGGATAAGCTATAAAATCATAGTTTAAAAAATTCCACCAGTGAGATGAGGATGCAAAGAAACCTAAATAAACTAAATTCCAAAGTTACAAGACCTTCATAGGAGAGAAGAGATCCATGGCCGCCTCATCCCTGGCAGAGTAGCAGGTGGAAGATAAATGCACTGTAGATGGAGGGATGGAGAAATAAGCCAAATCTTTAATGAATTTTTAATGGTTGCCTGTAGTCTGGGGTGACACGTTGGAATTCTGTGGAGTCTCAGGTGTCGACAAAGCCTGCGTCCGTCCACCCAGCAAACTTTCTAATGGTCTTTGTCAAATGCACAGATAGTTCAGAAAAGCCTGGAGATTCAACAGAAGAGCTGAGAGAAACCCCTCTTAGACACAGAGTCTCTATCAAATGCAAGAAAGCCACTTTCCTAAGATGGGAAGCAGGGCAGGAGAGCAGAGAGAAACCCCTCCGTGGCATTCAGCTACTTCTGAAAGGGCTAAGGCATCTGCCCTCTGAAGGTGGCGGCAGTGGGGGGGTGGGGGTGGGCAGAGCAGTTTGGCAAAGAAAGATCTCCCAAGGCTCAAAAAGCTGGGGCATAAAACAGGAAATAGAGCATTTCATAGCACTTTCTGGGAAGATGGAAATGTTCTGTATCTTGTTTTGTGTGGTGGTTACATGAGGTAAAAACTTGTCAAAACTCATAGCAATGAGCACATAAGAACTGTGTCTTTTAAGGTATGACTCAATTTAATAAAAAACGAAAACAAAAAGGAATCTAACATGAAAGACAAATACTAACCGATCCATTCTATCACATCTTCAGAAGAGAAGCTTCTGACATTAGATTTTGAAATCTGTTCTCTCCCTCTAAGAGCTGGTAAGTGGAAGCCAGCAAATCTCAACACTAATTGCTTAGATACAGTGTGGATAAGCTGTGGCTGGTCTCAAAGATTTACAGAGCCCTTTTAAAGAGCTGTGCTTTGCAGGCTGAAGTGAGAAATCAATGAGAAAACTGATGAAGGTGAGAAGATTTAAAGACACAATGATTCCAACAATAAACGCAAATAATGGAAAATCTGGCTTTTATCTTGAAGGGTGGTTATTCTTGAGTTCTAACTTCTGTCCAAATGCTCTCATGTCCCGTTTTTCCTGCTGTTTCCCCCAGAAAACAAACCCATACCACAAGGAAGAAGAAAGCTTGTCTTCATGCTAATGAAGCTGAAAAGAAAAGACCTTCCTTCCTCTGACAGGATGTTCTTAGGGCCTTGTGAGAGGGCGTCTCATGGGTGCCCAGGGGCTGCATGTCACTCTTACAGCACCTTCTTTCATGATCTAATTATGGCCAAACGAAAAGAAGGAAATAAAGTCCTGCTGACTGTAGGTCTTAGGAAAGGCTCAGGAGAACTGAGCTAGTGTGGCCAAACACACAGAGGACCCAGTAGGTGGTCAGAAGCAGTGGCTTTCAACTTCTTCTCTCCACCAACCTGAGTTTTGGTGACAAACGGCCCAGTAGAATGAAAAGAACACCTAAATAGAATAAAAACAGTACCTAACATTGATTGAGAGACAAGTATGTGCCAGCCACTCTGCGAAGTTTTGCCTATTTATTAATCTGGCTCTTCTAGCATCTTTGAGGGAATACTCTTATCATCACCATTTTATAGATGGGAAGCTGAGAAGGTTCCACAGCCTGTTTTTAAAGTAGTGGGGCACTGCATTTGCAACCAGTCTGACATGAGAACTAAGTATCTGTAAATCCTTCTACAGGACATGCTATTCTGCTTCCCCCAAAGAATGGAAATATGCAGATTTTGGAGTTAGAAGGCCCTGAGTCCAAATTCTGGTTTTACTATATACTGGTCATATGGCCTTTGGAAAGTCAGCTAACCTTTATAAGCCTCTGTTTCAACTATAAAATACAGGTAACATCGTAACTCACAAAGGTATTGTGAGGATTATAAACAATTGATGTAAAGAGCCTGGCCCCTAGTAGGTGCTCAATAGTAGGTGCTATAAGTGATGATAATAAATCGTATTACCTCTCTAACACTCATTTTTGGATCACATATATGTGTGTGTGTGTTTATGCAAAGTATACATAAAGGAATAAATGCAGAGAGAAAAGGAGAAATAAAGAACAGAATAAAAGTGGTCCTTTATAATTACATACACACACATTATATATTTTTCCCTAATTTCTTCTCTAGAGGTGCTGGACATAGCAACTTAACATTTTAATAAAGGTGTGCAACTGATACACACATGAGGGGACTGCTGCCCTGGAGTATAGAGCATTCATAGGAACTAAAAAAGTAAACAATAGTAAACATTCCAATTTGCAAACACTGAAGCATCATGGTGCATTAGCAATAGCACAGGTCATGGAACCATCCAAACTTCAGTTCAATCTTTGTTCTACTAACTTATCGCTATGTGACCTAGAGCAAGAAAGGTTATTTACCTTCTGGAGCTTCAGTTGCTCTCATTTATAAAGTGGAGAAAATCATGCCCAGTAGGTTGTGTTAATGATTACAATACATATTAAGGTTTATAATGATGATAATATGTATAAAACACCTGGTCTCTTGTAGATGCTTTATAAGTGGTAGCTAAATTATCATCATTATTGTGCCTTTATGTCCTCTATCATGGTCGTACCAGAAGTCAACCACAACTTCCATTTGTTTTCCATGAAACTTATAGTGACATCTTATTATAATTACATATCAATTACTAGAGTCTCTCCAGGGCTTGCCCAAAGACAGGGCTTAAAAAATTCATTAATTTTAAAGCTTTCCTTGATTAGTTACAAAAACAAGTTAGGAAACAATCTCTTTTTAAGTCATTGGAAGTATTTCATTAATTTTTATTGCAAATGAACTTACTGTTTTAATTAGTTACATATATATTTTAAATTTTTAATTAGATTTAAATTCCTTAAAAGTCTAGAAGGAAGTATTTTTCTCTGTGTTTTAGTCACATCCTTTTAGGCACTAGGCTGGCTGACTGGCTTGAAGATTGAAAACTGAACTCTCTTCTATATGTGGCCTTTAAAACATATACATACTCTCTTCCAAATACACACTCTCTCTTTCACACACACACACACACACACACACACACACACACACACACACACACTCTCAAACATGGAAGAAACAGAGAGGCAAAGTTTGGAGAAAGTCAGAGAAAACAGTAAGGAAAGAAGTCAAGAGAGCCATTGAATATGAAAACAAGAGAGAAACAGGGTCAAGTGAGAGTTGTCCAGGAAAGATACAAAGCATCATCTTTGAAAGGGATGTTGTGGGCACTGATTATATAATATCTGCAGAAGTGTTCTGGTCTCCTGAGAGATGGGCACTCGATCAATACAAAGTATTATGTATGGGTTCTGTCTTTATAACTGAGAGATTGATATTCTTTGGTAAGATTCCATATCCAGTGTAGAAGGAACACAATTACAAGTCTGAAACAGCACTTTCCCCTTTTTCTCTAACACAAAAGTCTTCTTCCAGTGTGCGACCTTCCATGCAAAACAGCTCATTTTTAAAGCTTAGTTCCAGTCTCTTAAAGATCCTTGGTTACAAGCCATGGGAAAGGATATCATGTGACAGAGGCACGGTCCTTTCTAAGTGACACGGGAAGTGTCCTGCTACAGTCACCCTCAGTGAAGGGAACACAACACCATCTGGTAGTCAGAAGAATTCATAATCGTACTAGAAACAAAGAGAGGATACTACGCTCTCACTTTGCAACTTCGCTCACTTTCCCTTGTGAAAATATTTCAAGGTGACAATTAATGGACATAACAGTCAAATTCCTGAGAAGGTCTGAAAAGTATGTTGCACTTTAAGTGCATTTAAGTTTAAAAGAAAAAAGAAAAGGAAAAAAAGCTGACTAGAGTACAGAAAATGTTTTTCTTGTCCCTCTACCATCACTGACTATTAAATATGTGTTCAGACTAGGCTTGCTGAGTGGTGGGAGAGACATCATATTATGAATATTATTAGAGTGTACAATATGCAAATGATCTGAAATACTAAGCCACTTACTGCGTCAGTAGAAGAAACAGTTGGCAAATCTTCAGGAGCCAATGTGGTATCATTTGACATGGAGATATTAACTGTAAGCAAAAGACCATTTTTTACTGTAAAAATAAAATTAAAGTGACCTATATGCATATTTAGGAATCTAAACAGGCAGGCTTAGGCATTAAAAAAAATGTCTTCAATAACAACATAAAGGCACAATAAGTCTTTCTTCATTATAACTGTATTCACCTTTCACCTACATAAAACAACCAAAAATTTGGACATGTCTTTTGTGCTCTAATCCGATAAGAAACAACGACAAATATTTAAGGAGATGATATTGTACTTTGTTTCAGGTTTAAAAACAAAAACCCAACACTTCTATGTTACTAAAAGGCACTCAATATATTTTGCCTAGTGGAAGAAATGGCTGTTAATAAGTGAGGAAGTTGATCACTGGCTTCACACACAGTCAAATCTCATGAATTGAAGCTTTACTAATTAAGAATCAGCTGATTTTGGAACTTTGGAAATTTGGAATTCATATGAGAGTATATCTTTGCAAAATGTGTGAAAACAAAAAAGTGCTAAATAATCAATTATATATAATGTATTATTATAATGAGCATGAATATTTAATCTAATTTTTAAATTATTTTCATACAGTTTGGCATCATTTGTAGATTTATGAAGATGTCACTTGCAGAACCTAGTTTATTTATTAAACCAACCCTCCTCTTTGAAATATTTCATTGCTTCCTTTCTACTTATGAGTCTAAAATTAAAACATAGGATTTAAAAAGTATTCTATAATTACAAAATTTTTCTTTATCCGATAAGCTCTTTTCCTATTATTTGAAGCTTTATGTATTAGAAAATAAATTGTTATGCAGAGACTATCCCTCATTTATGGAAATATTATGAAACAACACTTACCAAGTTTTTGCCTTTGAGGCTCACAAAGTTCATTTAACATCCAAATTGCTAATTATTGTTTGGTCCCAGAGTGCCCCCCAACCCAGCCCCCAGACCTCTAGCCTGTCTTCTTAGTTTGCCATGTTTTAGGTCTCACTTATATAAACTTCTAAGAAGAAACAAACAGGTTTATTTGACTGTTTCAATTTAGAATATAAGATCCCTGAAGGAAGAAGAAAAGGGGCATGGCTTGTTCACTGCTTTTTCCCAGAATCTGCCTAGTTTGGCACTTAACTAACAGGAACTCAAAAATATTTGTTAATTATTCAACCTTAAAAAAGAAGGAGGGCTTCCCTGGTGGTGCAGTGGTTGAGAGTCCGCCTGCCGATGCAGGGGACACGGGTTCGTGTCCCGGTTCAGGAAGATCCCACATGCTGCGGAGCGGCAGGGCCCGTGAGCCATGGCCAATGAGTCTGCACGTCCAGAGCCTGTGCTCCACAACAGGAGAGGCCACAACAGTGAGAGGCCCGCGTACCGGAAAAAAAAAAAAAAAAAAAAAAAAGAAGGAAATCCTGCCACTTGCAAAAGCATAGATGAACCTGGAAGACATTATGCTATGTGATATAAGTCAGACATGGAAAGCCAAACACTGCATGGTATCATTTATAGATGGAATCTTAGAAAAAAAAAAAGTCTGGTGGTTGCCAGGGGTTGGGTGGTGGGGAAAATAGAGAGTCGGTAAAAGGGTACAAATTTTCAGTTGTAAGAGAACTAAGGTCTGAGGATCGAATTATAACATGGTGACTGCAACTGATAATACTGTACCAAAGAACTGAAATTTCCTAAGAGAGTAAAACTTAAGTGTTCTCACCAAATAAAACAAAATAAATATGTGAGGTGATGGATATGTTAATTAAATTAGTGGGAATCCCTTCACAATGTATACACATGAGGAGATCATCATGTTGTATGCTTTAAATATAATTTTATTTGTCAATTATACTTCAATAAAGCTGAAAGACAATTGTTTACTGTCAGTAAGAGAAGCTAGGAAAGGGGTCATTCAACGACTACAAATGAATGACAGCAGATAAAGGCAAAAGAATTGAAATAAGGAAAACAAAAGGGGAGAAAATACTTAGCTTCGGTCCTAGTTTTTTGCAATCCATTCTGATCTTTGAAGGCTCTGGAATTGTTAAACTTTTAACCTCTTGCTAGCTGCCGCCAGGGCTTCCCTAATTCATCAGTAAAACAAGCACACGTGCAGACTCTATTTTCTCATTCTTTGTGTTTCATTATAGGTCACAGAAAGAATCAAAATAGGATAAAGGATGCTTGGCCCAAAGAGTAAGACAAAACATAAATCCCTGAAGGAAGAAGATGTTAGTAAATTATTAATAGTAAAACCTAGAATCTTATTATTATTTTGTTCTAAAAAGCTTAAAGTACATTTTCTTACATTATTCCATTTGTTCATTTTACAACACATAAGAGCACAAAACAGGTATACTGTTTTTTTGTTTTTTTTTTTTTACCGGTACGCGGGCCTCTCACTGTTGTGGCCTCTTCCATTGTGGAGCACAGGCTCCGGACGCGCAGGCTCAGCGGCCATGGCTCACGGGCCCAGCCGCTTCGCGGCATGTGGGATCTTCCCGAACCGGGGCACGAACCCGTGTCCCCTGCATCGGCAGGCGGACTCTCAACCACTGTGCCACCAGGGAAGCCCCAGGTATACTTTTATACCCGTTTTATGTTGGATGGGACTCTGAGGCAAGATATGCCAGGTTTCTTGCCCAGGATTACAGAGTCAACCAGAAGTAGAGCTGGTACCAAAATCTTGTCCATCATTCTTCCTTTTCCTACCCAATATTTCTATTCACCAAAATCAAGATGATTTATGTGGCCACAGAATTCAAGGTGGGAGATAACGATTCACCAATGTTAGATGATGTGGATCTCTCTACTGTAAATAGAAATGTCTGACCTGTCTAAGCATTTGAAGGAAAACAGCACATGAGAAATCAAAGGCAGTATTTAGAGGGTGTCTGGGAAGCTGCCTTTCCTGAGCTAGATTCTTTGATGCAATTTTATGAGCTTCCTGTCGTAACAGAGTGAAGGTCTTTTTGCAACACACTTTTCTGCCTAGTGTGAAACAAGTAGTGAGGAGGGAGGAGGAAGGCATTCCAGGCTCTTTCCTTGTGAAATGAATGACAGATAATAAAGACCACGAGTTCCAATCTGAACTTTTAGTAACCACTCTCGAGTTCTGGATACATGTCAATTTGCTCATCCAAGTTTCTTTCATCTTTTCAGTATGCCTCTGAGACAAGCTATGCACATTGGCTCTCAAAATCCCAAAAGACCAGTATCAAAACAAAAGTAAGAAGTATATACTTTTCCTACTTATTTTAATAAGTAGCTGCTTCAAGAGAAAGACTTCCAAATAAATATATAAACAAGCACTTCTATAAATAGACATATTGGCAGGATATGGCAGAGCCCATAAATAAGATTAAAAGTAAATTTCTTTAAGCTCATAGAAGAGACAATGATCAATTCCAATTGGAAACTTGATCTACAAGAGCCCTTGGTCACCACTTGGATCCAGACACATACAATGCAAATATTTTGTCAACCAAATGCAGAATGATCTTGTGTATAGAATCTGTAATATCCTTAATTAGGATTCTGGAAAGGTGAAATGGAAAAGCCAAAAGACACTGCACTCTGTGTCTTCACTATTTGCTTAGCACCATGGCTTATGAAGAAAAGAAACATTTTGCTCTAGGAACCTGGTTAATTTAGAATGAGCCAATTGCCACTGGGACAGCCTGTGTCCCATACTTGGTTTCAGGTAATTTACACAGGTTGATCATTTTACGTTCCTTGGGTTTTCACGTCTTGATCCTCCTTTCTGTGTATCAAATTCTAGCTGATCCTCTGGAATGGAGGAATGAACACAGTACTAGATGTTTAAAAATGTGTCTGTCATACAGATGGTCAACAGGCACATGAAAAGAGCTCAACATCACTAATTATTAGAGAAATGCAAATCAAAACTACAGTGAGGTACCACCTCACACTGGTCAGAATGGCCATCATTAAAAAGTCTACA
Source organism: Monodon monoceros (assembly GCF_005190385.1). Lineage (NCBI taxonomy): Eukaryota > Metazoa > Chordata > Mammalia > Artiodactyla > Monodontidae > Monodon > Monodon monoceros. The sequence goes on from NW_021703777.1 coordinate 49,514,127, forward strand.
AGTAACAAATGCTGGAGAGGGTGTGGAGAAAAGGGAACCTTCCTACACTGTTGGTGCGAGTGTAAATTGGTGCAGCCTCTATGCAAAACATTTTGGAGGCTCCTCAAATAGCTCAAAATAGAGTTGGCATATGACCCTGCAATCCCACTCCTGGGAAAATATCCGGACAAAACTATAATTCAAAAATATACATGCACCCCAATGTTCATTGCAGCACTATTTACAATAGCCAGGACATGGAAAAACCTAAATGTTCATTGATAGATGAATGGATAAAGAAGATGTGGTACAGGGCTTCCCTGGTGGCACAGTGGTTGAGAGTCCGCCTGCCGATGCAGGGGGTGCAGGTTCGTGCCCCAGTCTGGGAAGATCCCACATGCCGCGGAGCGGCCGGGCCCGTGAGCCATGGCCGCTGAGCCTGTGCGTCCGGAGTCTGTGCTCTGCAGCGGGGGAGGCCACAGCAGTGAGAGGCCCGCGTATGGCAAAAAAAAAAAAAAAAAAAAAAAAAAAAGATGTGGTACATATATACAATGGAATACTACTCAGCCATAAAAAAGAATGAAATAATGCCATTTGCTGCAGCAAGAATGGACCTAAAGATTATCATACTAAGTGAAGTAAGTCAGAAAGAGAAAAGACAAATACCATATGATATCACTTATATGTGGAATCTAAAATATGACACAAATTAACTTACTTATGAAAGAGAAACAGACTCACAGACACAGAGAACAGACTTGTGGTTGAGAAAGGAGAGGGGGAGTGGGGGAGGGAAGGCTCAGGAGTTTGGGATTAGCAGATGCAAACTATTATATAGAGAATGGATAAGCAACAAGGTCCAACTGTATAGCACAGGGAACTAGACTCAATATCCATAATGGAAAAGAATATGAAAAAGAATATATATATATGTATAACAGAATCACTTTGCTGTACAGGAGAAATTAACACAACATTGTAAATCAACTGTCAATAAAATAAATACTAAAAAAAGAAAAAAATGTGTCTGTGACTTTTCCACCTTAAGCTGGCTTTTAGTCTTTGTGTTTAATGAGAGATCTAGAGAAAGAACAAGCTGCAGGAACTACGAGGAGAAAAAGGAGGTGATATACACACATCAATGATATAAACCTCCTACGTAGAGCATATCAACTGTACTGTTTAAGGCTGTTCTTTATCCTCTAGTGACCTGGCACCAGGAACTACCCCATGAATCCTCCGCTTTACATGTTAGCAGAAATGGTACCATCAGGAATAGGCACCAAAGCTCACTTGAGGCTAACAGGTCAAGTAGAAGCAACAACCGGCCAACGAGGCAGATTTGCCTGCTCTGAAGCACCATCACTTCACAGTACAGAGAAAGGAGTCGCAGGAGAACTGCGCTGGAATGCTGGCTGCTCCACCTTCTGAAGCACAGTGGCCCCAACTCCCTTGCCAGATAAACTTGAGAACATTACCTCACTCCTCTTGACCACAGGTTCCGCACTGGTGAGATTGGATTTGACAGCATCCACCTCATAAGGTTACCGTGCAGATTAAATAAGGCAATATAGGCAAAACTGCTAGCACAGTGCCCAGTACCAGGTAAACTCTAAATAAATATAGCTAAGATTACTATTAGCTTCACCACCCAAAGATACATATATATTATTAAAATATTATATATATTAAAATATAGTTTATTAAAATCCAGTAGTAAAATGTCTGGCATTTGGATGGTGCTTAATAAAGGTTAGTCAAATCTGAATTTATACCTTCTACATAGCTTCTTAGGGTGGAACTGATTAACCTGCTCTGAATAAGAAAAAATTTAAGAGTATTCTCCATGATAATAAACCTTTAATGTTTTATTCCATTCTATGTAAGCAACATCTTAAGGCAACTAAGTAACTGGAAAATAAATACAGAATAAAATTTAGAGTATCTTGCCTGCATGGTCATGTCAGATGTATTTAAGGATTCTGGATAACTCGAGCACACGAGTGTCTCTTGATAAAGTCAAATATTTATGCTTTAAGTTTCCTGATCAATAAAAGGACAAAAATGGCTTTTGTAGGGATGACAAAGTGAAGGAGGAAAACTTTGGAAGAAGTAGCTCTTGGGAAATTACCTGCCACGATCTCAGCCTTAAGTCTTAAAACAAGCAAAATTAATAGGAAGTTTTTACTCACTATTTCTTGTTATTATCTTTTTTGTTTTCCTAAGTATGTTTACCAAAACTTCATGCTTGAGATTTCCACTGTCATTAGACAAGTTCAAGGTAAGATGTTCTTTAATCCATGAACACTCTATTCACATGCTCACCTATGATGCTGCACTGGAGCTGAGCTATTTTCTGGTAATAAGGTGGATATATTTAGCCACTACTTTCACAAAAACTTCTCTTCTATACCCACCCATCATTACACTTAGGATGTGCATAGACATTATTCTCGGGGACATTTTCCAAATCTGGGTTTTATTCAAACCCAAAGCTAGAGAATTACCCAGGTCTGGTAATTATCCAGATACACGGCTTCTCCTTTTCTGATCCCTGCAAGCTTTATACAGAAACTGCTAAAATATAGGTTAGGTCAATAAAAGGAAACTAAAATGATGGGTCTTTCAAATATCCATGGTTATCTCAAAAGACCATGTTACCATGAATGACAAAATGTCAGCTGCGCTGGTAAAGTATCTTGGCAAATGCAAGTCTAAGCAGTGCTACAGCAGAAGGCCTTGCACCTCCTGTTCAACCCTCGGTCTATGACTTAAACCCACTGTATAAGCAAAAGAGGGAATGACATAAAATAAAAATAAAACTGCATAGAATATGATGCAGGTCATGGAAGATGAATTAGGGTTATCTTTTATGTCCTAATTTTCTTTTAATGGGCTAATTATGAAGCACATATTGACTATAATATGGGACCACAGGAGACACGATCCAGCAGTTCTTTTTAATGGTTATGACATGCTGGTGCATAGAATTTATTAAGATAATAGAAAAATCATATACAAAAAAAGGTAACGAAATTCCACTCTAGTGACGATAGTTTTAAAGCATTTGGAAGCCTCCTCACGCTGTAAATATAACCAAGGTGTGGAAATGGAAGCCATGCTTACTTCCAATCACTTGACTTGGTCTGACAGTTTCATGCCAGGAAAAAGGCCATGTTTTACTTAGAGATACTACAGACAGTGATGCACTCGGTGCCTGAGAAAGGCTTTATTCTTCTTAATCATTCATCCATTACTAAGCATGTTCTTCCTGGAACAGTCAACACTGAATCGATAAGATATACCCCTGCTGTTAAGAGTATAGTGTCTATCCCCTTGAGGCAATTTTCCTTGCTTTTCTAATTTGTTTATCATATTTAGCAAGCCTTTTTCCCCTCCAGATACAAAACCAACACCTGGTCAGAAAATTTATTTTGACCCTTTCCAAAATAATAACAATGCCCTTGAGTGTATAGTCACTGCAACCCTGACATATTAGGCAAATGAACAAAGGTACTAGGGTAGAAATTTACTTATAAAGTCTACGTCAAATGAATTTCTGACCTTATTCATTCAAAAAGTAATTAACACTAATTAAAAAACAACCCACTTTATAAAAAGCAGTGTGTATATATGTGTGTATGTGTGTGTACATGCATGTGTAAGTGTGTGTTCTGCTTCATTGCAAGTAGCACAATTCTTAAAAAGCAGTGAACTGCACCCTCAGTAAATTTTTGTTGATAGCAGAAGGGGAAGAAGAAAAGGCAGGAGAAGGAAGAGAAGGAGAAGGGGAAAGAGAAGGAGGAAAGTCTACCTCCTGTTCCCTATCTACAGAATTCTAGCATTAATGTTTTGTGTTTTTTTTTTTGCGGTACGCGGGTCTCTCACTGCCATGGCCTCTCCTGTTGCAGAGCACAGGCTCCGGACGCGCAGGCTCAGCGGCCATGGCTCACGGGCCCAGCCGCTCCGCAGCATGTGGGATTTTCCCGGACTGGGGCAGGAACCCGTGTCCCCTGCATCGGCAGGCGGACTCTCAACCACTGCGCCACCGGGGAAGCCCGCATTAATGTTTTTGAATGAATTACGTAGATAGACTCTTCTTAGAAGAACTAGGTATCTCACCTCTGGGACTTTAAAGCCTTTTTCTACATGACTGTGTATAGTGTACAACACTTTTGTAGTCTTGAGGTTCCGGGGTATAGTATTAAATGATCTAACTATGATACACTGAACTCCTTAACATTTTTCCCTTTAAATACCACTTCAATGTTTCATATTTATCTACAACAGTACCTTGGTTTTTGTTTGTTTGCTGGTAAGCTTACAGTGAAGCCTAGTCAATATCTTTTCCTAGGAAAATTTAAATTGAATTTTAAAATGAAAATTTAAATTTAACTTCCATTTCTAGGGAAGTTAAACGTGTGAATCCCTTTAAAAGAATACAACTAAAAGATTTAACTGTTGGGGCATCTTTTGTGGGACAGTGAGAAATGAGAGAAGCAACAAATTTTTACTATTAGGTGCCAAACAAGTTTACATATCCTATTTCATTTAATCCTTATAGTAACCTCTAAGAGTAGGTACAATTACTAACCCAGCTCACAGATTATAAAACAATGACATTAGGAAATCAGCCTGGCCCAAGGTCACACTGCTAACTACAGCTAAAATTCAAACTCAGTTTCCTTTACTCCAAAGAACTTATGGTTTATATTTTATCACACTAACAGTTTTCTAAATTGGTATGTTGGTGATGAATGAAATATTGTGAATTGTCCTTCAACTGGATATTGTTCAGTTTTCATTCTGGGCTTTTGAACTGAATCATCTTCTTTCCTATATACCCTCTGCTATGTAACCATCAAGGCATAGTGGGAAATAGAACATCTATTACCTCTATTAATACATTAATTAATAATTATCCTATTTCTAGGAAAAGAGAATGCTAGCACAAAAACCAGGTGCTAATAAAAACCTGACTGATATGTCAAATTTCATGGCTAACTTTCCTAGCAATTGCAACTGAGCTTCCTTAGTTCTTCAAGAAATGAGAACCTAGGTGTATGACGGGTTACTGAGCAGCAGATGGGGGCAGGAGGAAGGGACGAAAAGGTGCATTAAGAAAAGGAAACTCAGGAGATGATGAAGTTTTATGAAAGCAAGTAAGAACAAGAAAGATCAGGAAGGGGGGAGGAAGAGTTGTCTTCACAAAGCACCAAAAAAGCCACAATATTATTGTGGCCATGGATATAGTTTTCTTAGAGATTAAGTGACCCCTATTTCCTTTCCTGTAAAATCATTCCTCAGTTTGCAGGATCATGACTCCATCTGCGCAGTTGCTGGTTCATCCTTACATACTGTCCCAGTGTTGAAAAACAAGTCATCCGCCAGTTTAAATATTATTGGCTCATTGATTGAATTCTTTTACTAGGAGTGCATGTTGCGATGAAAGACCAGTCTTTTATTGTTTTTAGAACACTTACTCTAGCTGTATATACAACTGTATTATTCTCTCACTATTGGTTTTCAGTTTGTTGTCATGAAGAACTAAATTTATGGTGGGTCTGTGCAGTCTTCTATCAAAAAGTATTAAGGTTGTGGGAGAAATATATGATCATTCATCTTAAAAAGGGTTTTGTAAAACATGAGATTGTCCTGAAAATGCAAATATCCATTTGCCTTTTTCCATACCAGAAACAGATCTCATCTCCATGGATTAAATAATCCCTCGCATTCACATACATAATCTTCTATGAGTGCCACTCGTCTGAACGACTCTAAAACTAAGGGGTGCAACCAACAGTCTTGCTGCAGAATGAGCCAGCTGCCCAACAACATTTGCTTAGAATGGAGGATGATGAAGTCTGGTTTGCTTGTCCCGTCATTCATACTTATGAACCCTAAATTTTAATAAATAGCAACAGCAATAATAATGGTTGTTATATGGCTAACATTTAATTACTTACTAGAAACTGTCCTAAATGCTTTGTCTGTAAGACCTCATTTTTTTCTTCAAAACAATTCTTTAAGGAAGGTACTATTATTAACCCCATTTTATAGGTAAGGAAGATGAGGCAAAGTTTCCTTGGGTAAAGGAACTTGCCCAAAGTCACGCACTGGGCATTAGCCAAGAGGGGCTTGAATACAAGATTTTCTGACTTCAAAGCCCTGCTACGCTGCTTTATTGGTAACCCCTAGAGTTAGTGGAATTGTCAGAATCCCTCCAAGACAGCTCCTAGCTATATAGGACAGACTTTTTATACAACCTAGGGAAAACAGGTCAAAGGAAAAGTTATCTATCACCCCCTCAGCCAGCACTTGCTATGCATGGGTAAAATCGGTTCAAGCCTCAATATCACTTTCTCAAGAAAACAGAAATCCTTCTTGGAAGGAAAATTACATGTAAAATTTTTGTTGTACTTTTCACAATGAAAACGCACTCAGATATGTCTTCCCTGGTTTCAAATTACCTTCTCTGCCAGCATCCAATTAAAACAATGAATGCAAGTTTCCAATAGCCCCAGGTAGGTGTGGGGCTGACACTAGGGAGATCTTTGTGACAGGTGTGCTGACAAAGTCCTCATTTGGTTCATGAACACTTTAAACCTCCAAACACCTGGTAGTATATTTTTTCCTCTAGAAAGTCTTAACGTATGATTACTCAGAATGCCTAAGAAGTCAGCACACAGACTTTTCCACAAATAAATAAATATATAGATAGATAGAAACAAATAAGTAAAAAGAAAAGTTCAAAATCCCACAATTAAATATGTCTGTGATCCGATATTTTGAATGTGTGTAGTTTGGACTTCCCCTGCAATGTCCAGGATGCACGGTTAGAGAGAGTTTTACCCCCTTCTCTCCCAGGAAGAGTTCTAGGAGTTGTGTAATGGCAACACATTTTCTGCGTCTCTCTGGGGAGGATATTTAATTGGTTCTAATCATATCTGTTATGTATTAAGTGCTTACTCTTTTCCAAACACTTCTTAAATTTTGAAATATTTCTAATCAGTATACATCTTAACAATAATAGGTCTTTATATCTACGGCAACCATGTTGCCTGAATCTTCAAATTTCCACTTTTTACCTGTCTCTGCTTGCTTTTAATAAGCATGGGATTTATTTTAATGTGAGCTGATTTTCCTTAAGCAAGACAAAAAGAATCCATAAGTGCAAAACCCAACAATGCCCTATCTTTTCACCAGTGTCACTGACTGACCCATTTTTAGGGAGATACTGTTCTCTTTCCTCTCACCTCTCAAGATGCATATGGATCTTATAAGACTTCTCCACCAAAGTGGCAGAGAAGGTGGCAGATATACCAGCAAAATAGCTAGGAGTCATCTGACACAGCCTGCACAAGCATTAAAATTCTTCATAGTTCTTGTTGAGCTTTTGAATTAAGCATCTTGCATTCTAGTCTATAACAAAACCATGTTTGTTTTACTGTAAACAGTAAGTGGTTTTTCCTTAGAATGTATAGATAAATGGCTGTTACATGAATGTGCCCTATGTTTAAGCCCAGGTTTACACAGCCCTCAATACGCTGCTGTGCTTCTGGTGCTACAAGACCTTAGTCAAAAAGTATATCAATTTTTATTTTAAGGGACGATGACCTGTAGCTAATGTTACAACTAGGGATCACGAGCACTATTAGCATTTAATTGTCTGACACAAATGTCTACCCCTCATTCTACCAAAGCAGATGTAAAGCAACTTTCCCCAAAGTAAATCTTTTTTTCCCCAAATGCCTTCCATATTATAAAGTGATAATGAATTACTCCAAGAAAAAATTGCAAAGACCAAATTGAGCACTGTTCTGTGACAAGGTTCTGAGGCTGACTCAGGTTTAGCAAGATGGATGTTAAAGTGCTAAGATGTATAGAATCATATTCCTTACCAACAAGTTAATTTTATGTCTTTCCTAACCCTAGAATATAAATCTTCTCCAAGAACATAATATTCCTTCTTTTATTTCTTTCTTTTGTTTCTTCCTTTCCTTTCCTTTCTTATTTACGTTGTCTAGCCCAGATGAACTATAAAGCTCTGCTTTATCACTAGGTGGCTCTAGTCTGAATTTCTTTCTTAATTTCATGCTTCAAATTATATAAAGTGAATTAGTATCTTGCTTCTTCTATAAGTTTAAGATAATCTATTTAGAATTTACTTAAGGAAGAGATCCCTACAGCAATAAAGAAGCAGCAAAATAAGCAACAGAAGTTCAGAGGACTAGGTTGGTATGGTCCTTAATATGTTATATAGATAGCTGGTTTCCTCACCTATCAGAGAAGATCAAGAATAACGTACCCAAAATTTCCTTGCAAATACTGTAGCTTGAGTTAGTTTCAAAGCACTGAGCTAATTATGTTCACATTCCAGAGCTCCTGATTTCACTTCCTGGTTGAATCACATGGCTAAGATACCTCAGGCGATGAGACTATAAATTCAGCAGGATGATTTCTCAGAGAAAATAAAACCCTTTACTGAGGATCGGGATACCGTGTTGAAAGTTTGCATGCATGGAGCCTACGGCTTCCTCCAAACACAGGGTAAGCAGAAATACCATAAGCATGCTGTCCTCACCTGGGTTGGGAGGCATACAAACACAGGAAAATTGAGTATTGTAGCCCACTTTGAAGTTGGAGTTGATGGGGTAGTAATCAGCTAGCTTGATCATCTTCTTGAAAGCATCATAGATAAAGATGAAACTAATCAGAGAAGAGAAGCCCTCTTCAGTGAAGCGAGTGAAGTACTGAACCAAGAAGCTGGCATCAGTGGCCACCAAAATGAGACACATGAAGGCTGACCACAGGCCAATCCAAAGTCGAAACTCCAAGTAGTCAAAATTATGGTCCCTGGAAAGAAGGCAGAAAGGCATTTAGACTCCTCCTCCAAGGAACACAAAGAATAACACAAAACTACCAAATGACTATAGAATGATTGTTAAAAATACAAGATCTCTTTTAGCCACTATATATAAAGCTCATTCTTGATTTTATCCAGAAAGTATTACCTTTAAGGATTTGGTCTAGTGACATTAGGCTACCACTAAGAAATAATTCCAGAAGTTTGAGAAAAGTACATCAAAAGTAGTCATAACATTTGAATGTAAATAACTCATTAATTTTCTTCTTGTATTCATCCTTTTATCATTATACAGTGTCCTTTTTTACCTTTCTTTATGGCCTTTGTTTTAAAGTCTATTTTGTCTGATATGAGTATAGTGACCTCTGCTTTCTTGTCATTTCTGTTTGTATGAAATATCTTTTTCCATCCCCTCATTTAATTATCTCATTCAAAAAAGACAATCCCTGCCTTTAAAGAATTTACAGAATAAACAATTTGAAAGCATAACACTGGTACCCAGCATGTGCTCAATAAATATTTGTGGGCTTTCTGCTTAAGGAAGATGCTAAGATAAATATGTTCTCTGTCCCCAAGTCATCAAAGTCTACTGAGGAAGACAAACTGATAAACATAATCACACTATAAAATACTAAGTGACACCTAAAGTTCCCACAGAGTGTCACAGAAGAAGGAGTAACTAATTCGGGCTGATGTGGGTTGGGGGACAGATAAAGTTGCAGAAAAAACTCAAGGTATTTAAGGATAAGCGGGAACTTTCTGGATAGACCAGGGAGGGCCAAGCCAGGAAGAGGAAAGAGTACTCAAAAAGGCAAATGGCATGAAACTGCGTGCAATGCTCCCTGTGGACCAAGTGCCACCAACACAGGGAGATGGGATCAGATATGTAGGCTGTAGTTAGATCAAGAAAGGCTGCATTGCCATGTTACCACTAGACACTACCACTCCTCTTGAAGCTCGCTCACAGGCATGATAACCTTCTGCTGAAGCTGTGTGTGAAGCACAGTTTTAGAATAGGTTGCCTCCATCTAAGTGGGCCATTTTTTTTTCAATGCCCTTTCCATTTCTTACAAGTAAATTAGTTTAAGATTCACATTTAGGAAAAGATGGGTCAAGCGTTGACATTTTACCATTTCATATTGATTCTTTCAAAATTATGTGGAGAGTGTTTTAAAATAGTTTTTTTTCCTCATCATTTGCAATGCAAAAGCAGTTACTGGTAATCTCATTTCTTGTGTGAGAAAAAAATAAATCAAGGATCATGCATACTTGAAGCTCGATGGCCTTGCTTTTAGACAATGAGTTTCTGATAACTGACAGCCACATATTTTAATACTTTCCCAAAGACATCGCATCAACACTTTCATCATCAACATCCCAGCCTGGGCCACCAAGAAGTCTTTGATAGATTCTTATTAAGAACCTCCTTACTAATATCCATGCTTGTCCTGCTCAAAGCCATTTTCCACATCACAGCCAAAATGACCTTTTCAAATGTAAATCAAATGTCCCAGTTTAAAATCTTTTGGTGGCTTCTCCCTGCTTTTAGAATAAAATTCAAATTCTCTACCTAGCACAGTGCCCGGAGCATAGAAGGGTTCCAATAAAGAGTTGGTAGATGAATTAAGCCATGCCTGCAGGTTACGACTTGACAGAGACAGTTACAGTACTGTCATTGGCTGATGACCTATCACAGGTAACCAGACGATGACCAACTAAAAATTTTACTAAATATTATAATTAAATTTGCTTAGAGTTCATGTGTCAACTTGACTAGGCCGTAAGGTGCCCAGATATTGGGTCATACATTATTCTGGATGTTTAAGGGTGGTTTTGATAAGATTAACATTTAAATTGGTAGACTTGAGTAAAGCAGATTGTTTTCCATAATGAGGGTGGGCATCATCCAGTCAGTTCTTCAACTGAATAGAACAAAAAGACCAGCTTCCTTCAAGCAAGAGAGGACTCTCCAGCAGGCAGACTGCTTTTGGACTTGATTTGTAGCAAAGGCTCTTCAAGCAGACAGCCTTGGAACTTGAACTGGAACATCAGTTCTCCTGGGTCTCCAGGTTCTGGGTCACCCTGCAGGTTTTGGACTTGCCAGCCCTCTATAACTGTGTGACCCAATTCTTTATAATAAATCTCTTATATATGTATACACACATCCTATTGGTTCTGTTTCTCTGGAGAATCCTGACTAATCGCCAACTGGTCAAATATGCCTCATTTTATAGATGAGGACACCAAGGCCAATGGAAACTAAGTCATTTATCCAATGCCAAGGCTTTTTTTTTTTTTTTTTTTTTCCGGTACACGGGCCTCTCCCTGTTGTGGCCTCTCCCGCTGTGGAGCACAGGCTCCGGACGCGCAGGCTCAGTGGCCATGGCTCACAGGCCCAGCCGCTCCGCGGCATGTGGGATCTTCCCGGACCGGGGCATGAACCCGTGTCCCCTGCATCGGCAGGCGGACCCTCAACCACTGCGCCACCAGGGAAGCCCAATGCCAAGGCTTTAATGGCAGAGCTGGACCAGAAACCAAATCTCTGTACTCTTGGACTGCTCCTTTTAAAAATTCCAGCACGGTTCCTCCTGTCCAATTTATATTTAGCTCATGGTAGGGTGGGCCTTAAAGTCACTGTCCTCTGTTTCCTTCCCACCAAATCACACAAACTGTAATACATTACCAAAGCAGGAGATTAGTAACACTTGGGTAGAAAGTTATCTTCTATAGATTTCCTGAAATCTTTCTGAAGACATCTTTGGCATTCCCTCACAGTTCCCTTTACGTCTGGAACCCCAGTATTTAATCTTATGCATGTCTTTCTGAGATAAGTAGACTCAAGAAAAAGCTAAATTCTAGGAATTTGAGATAATTTACATTATCACACAGTGAGTCAGAGCTCAGAAACAGTTTTATTACTTCTGAGCCAACAGACTTTTTCCTTAAAATAAAGTTTTAAACAATTATCTAGTTTTGCTTCCCTAACAAGATGAAAGTTAGAGCCATCTTAATTTGTTCTAAGAATGCTAATGGTTGTTTACAAAATTGATGTTTACAAACAGGATGAGAAATAAATCTAATCACCAGCTAATGGTCAGGAACACTATCAGTCTGAATACAAAGGGGAAACAAATGCATGTATAAACTTAAATCTTAGGACCTGAACAATATGCCAAAATAGCTCCTCTAAAATACTTCAATGCTCCCAGACTGGCTCTGTAAGAATAACCCAAATAAAATCACTAATACCAATCCCTCCATTAGGGAGGAAAGTGATATGTTTACAGCAGCAAGAAGAAAGAGGAATAAAAGATGAGGAACTTCTTTAAACAAGCCGATCAACAGTAATGACTACAATAAAAGGCAATGTTACATCCGATAAGACTAGCAGTCCCCCTGGTGCCAAGTTTAAATAGCAGTTAAGTTATAAAAAGTTACAAGCTCTAAAAAGGAAATGATAGTAGAGACCAAAGAAGCTATAGTGAGTGAGAAGGAGAAAATGGGCGCATATCCTTTTGGTAACACTCAGTGTTTCTAGAGATTTTAAGTGATAGTTTTGAGCAGCATAAACCCAAGAGTACAGACAAACTGAAGAACTCACATTTGAAGCATGCTTCAGAAATCAGCCACTGACAAATAAATATAAACTCCCTAAACTAAATGATTAAATCCAGGAACTGCATAGAAGAAAATCATAATTTGAAGGCCAAAAGTAAACTGTTCATAGAATATAAGAAAGAAATTATTAAATGACCAAATGACAATTATACAGGCTAAAATCCAACTTTAATTATGAAGTTTCTAAGTGGCTTAGAACACTGTTAAAACCTCCTTCAGATCCTTCCTGAAGAAAAGGAAAAGGAATCTAATTCTCTATTATTGGGATAAACGTGTAAAAATAGTGCAAAAGAGACAGCAGAACTGGGGAAACAAAACTACGTGTTCTCTGCAAAGTTGTGAGCTATTCCTTCAATCTGTTACTAATTTTAAAAGGTGACAGCATATCATTCATATGCCTTTATGATTCCCCGGTTTATAGGGCAAATATTAAAACCTGTATTCCAAGTCAGAGATAAATCTGTGGATTATGTGGAGTTACTGTTTGAGTCCACTGAACTCATAAAACAAGGATTTACCTATTTCTCCCCCCCTCCCCCAAAAAAGGTAAAATATGATGGGGGAAATCAGGGCAAAACATAGTAAAACAGTTTCTTTACTGAACGACTTCTCAGATCCCTCACTACGCTAAAGTGTAAAGTGAATGACCAAGAGGAGGATATAATATAATGTACAGCACTTCCCAGACTTACCGGGATCACAGAAGTTGTTTTTTCATGGGGCATCTAATGAAACTAGTAAATGATGAAACACACTTTGGGAAACAGTGATCTACACAAATACTCTGTATCTGTATAAAATGTTAGCATTGCTGTTATGATATGTAAGCAAATGATATAGTATTGTGAATTAAAGAATAAGGTTTGCCACATAAATGTCACATGTTGCCCAGTGATGGATTTAAAACACAGTTTCTCAAATGTTTCTTGTTGCTTTACAACCATTTGAAAATAAATCACTTGAAACTATGTTTAAGTTTCCAAATATGATGAAACAGAAGAGAAAGTGAGAAAGGAACTTTCTTAGTGAAAGGAAATAATCTCTATCCTACAATTATCTAAAGCAAACCATGATGCAAACATTTTCTGTAGATTAAGGCTCTGATCACATTGCATCCAATAAATCTTTCTGCAAAGGTTGCACATGTTTGTTCCTGTTTATAGTACATGCCTGTTTAATCTTTCCACAAAGGCTTTCTTGTCTCCCACAATATTTTCTTAAACATATATAAACTGTTTGACTCTTTCTATAAACTGACATGAGCAGAATTCTTTCCAATGGTCTTCTGAGAATTATGATGGAGTGCTTTGTAGTAATGATCTACAGAAAACATAACACTATTTAAAATTTGGGACTTTAAATTCTTGGAAGACCCTTGCTTTTCTTTTCAACCCAGTTCTCAAAACACTCATTTCAAATTCTCATCCCCTCCTCTCTTGTGATCTTTTATGATGGCACACACAGTTTCAAAGGCCATTATATGAGTCTTTATGTCCATGAGGCATTAAGTAGGTAATGACATTTCTAATATTAAAATCCTAGAAATGTATAACAATAGAAGTATATTTAAATTCCAACAAGGAATGTTAGCAAGTCGTATGAAATTCTGCCATCTGTCTGGGTATTGAAATCTGCCAGTAAAGGCAATTCTCTCTCAGACATATTAAGTTCATTAGAAAGAGACCAGAATTCCCAATCTGATTTTGAAACTATTTGTGTGCTATTGTGGTCACTTGGATAATTTGCTTAACTCAATTTTCCCCTTCTTAAAATGATCCATCAACTTCTAAAAGAAAATACTGGTATCACAACTGTCATGCCCAGTAGTAACGTTTAGTGATTCCATAAAAGGCGTAGGCTCTGGAGTCAGAAAGCAGGAATTCAAATCCCAGCCCTGCCAACGACTGGTGATGCAACCTTCAGCAGTTTGCTTATCCACTCCATGCCTGCTGTCTCATCTATAAAACAGGAGACAGTCCCTACCTCATAGGACTGCTACAAGAAATAAATGAGGGAGTGCCTGTAATGTGCTTAGGACAATACTTGGTACATGGTCAGCACTCAATAAGTGTTAGTTGTTACTCATTTGAGTCTAGAAATGTATCTTTAGTTAAGAACGCTGAAATGGGGGTTAGGAGCAGTGGACCACAGGAACACCCAGTCTCTTTCACAGACGAGCCACGTGACCTTGAACAAGCCACTTCATTTCTCTAGTGTGTCAGTCGGGATCATGGCAGGAAACAGAAGGCAATCTCCAATGGGATTCTGAGGAAAACTTAACACACGGACTATTTACAGAGGTATGAATAACGAAGGAATGGCAAGTACTCAGGGACTAGCAATATCAGGAAGCCATTTCTGACCCCTGGCTTGAAAAGGCCAAGGAAGTAAGAGTCACCAGAGCCTGGTGAGGGCCAGAGGCAGCGGGGAAGAGCCACCTGACAGGGGCTACACTCAGAGGACAAAGGCACACTGCCAGACTGCCTGGTGAAGCAGAGGCAGTGAGGTGGGAAGCAGACACGCCCTGACCTCTCTGCCTGCCTGTGTTCCTGGGGCTCTGCAGGAAGCCAGAGGGCAAAGGAGCCTGAGTGCTGCAGTCCACAGCGGCCAGCTTCCAGAGGCACAAAGCAGGACAACAAGGCAGAGAATCATGGGGGAGGGCAAGAGGTAACAGAACATCGCAGCCTCAGCTGAAGCAAACGTAAACACGTGCTGGAGGACTTAATCTCTAAGGGCTTTTCAATCTCCAAATCTTACAATTCTCGTATTCTGTTATGCCTAATTACTACTCTGTGCTCTACCTAGACTACGAATGGTCCACAATTAAACAATTCTAATTTATAGTTAGATATGTATATACATACTTGCTGAAATTAAATAGAAGCCTCTCAAAAACTAGAACAGGTCCTGTGCTGCTCAAAATAGTGAGTGGTTGACCAGCGAAGAGGCAAAAGACGGCTCCAGAGACAGCGGTGCCCAGGAAACTCTCCAACACGCCCTAATAGAAAGAAAATATAGGTGTTAAAAGAAACTTGTCTTGTTTTCTTTTCATGTGTGATGTCACTAGGGGAATGAAGCCACGTGAATATGCTATTATGATGGCTATCGTAAACATATCAAACATAAAGAATAAAGATTCTTACCAATATGAATATTACCTTTTATTTCACCATACATGCAATTTACTCATTCCTGCCTACTCCAAGGGCTGAACTGCTCCAAAGAACTATAATGACTAGTGGTTGATTGCAGAAGGCAAAGGGTGACTCTGATCTACTTTTAAAAATATTAATTGAAGCTTCTGTACATAAAATTGTATTATAAAATCCCACCATGTGCGAAGAAGTGATTTAGTACTTTTGGTGGCATTTTTCTCTCTGTGGTTACTTTCAGTGTTTGTTTTAACCAGATTTCACCTTGCACATAGCAGGTACTTATAAGTAGCTACTTTTTTTTTTTTTTTTTTGCAGTATGTGGGCCTCTCACTGTTGTGGCCTCCCCCCGCCGTGGAGCACAGGCTCCGGACGCGCAGGCCCAACGGCCATGGCCCACGGGCCCAGCCGCTCTGCGGCACGTGGGATCCTCCCGGACCGGGGCACGAACCCGTGTCCCCTGCACCAGCAGGCGGACTCTCAACCACTGCGCCACCAGGGAAGCCCAAGTAGCTACATTTTATGCATAAAAGCTATTTTCTACAGAGAAAAGCTTTTTAAGTGAAGAGGGAGCAAAGAGGAGACAAAAAAATGATTTGCCTTCCACCTTGCAATCTCTAAGACACCAATTCCAAACAAAATTTCTTAGTACATATTCAGTGTCCAATGTAAACTTATACAAGAGCTTCAAGAGCTACTTTAGAGGAAATAAATGCATGGGGACACGAATAACTAAACCTTTGTGGCCACATGTCCCTGAAGGTGTATCTCTGAGAAACAATCTATTATTTCCCTTTAGCATAACAAGAACAAAGAATTTATATGTGTGTGTGTGTGTGTATATATATATATGTATATATGTGTGTATATATGTATATACACACATATATACATATATAAAATATCATATAATATACACAAAAGTATGATAAAGAAATTGGTTTTTAAAAATCAACTTACAGAACTAAACTAAGTGCTATCCCCACTCAAAGGCCATCCTAGGAGAATCTTATTATAATGATTACTTGAATTTTTGTTTTTTAGGCTAACAAGAACCCTTCATTCAAAGATCAAACATCAAGGGGAAGAAATATATTCTGCAACACACGCATATCCCCACCCCATGCCCCGCAAAAAAAGCATAAGCAATAGGATACATATTTTCCAAAAATTACTAACAAAGAAGTTAAATCTTTTCACCTTGAAGATACTGCATACACTAAAAGAATGCATCACTAAAGACTGAACAAATTAAAGAAAAATGTCCAAATACTGAAATATTTTTTACATGGCTTCAAAGCCAGCAATATTTTCTTTAGAATGACATTAGCAATAGTATATCCTCCTCTTTTAAGGGTAGGATTCAATTGGGAAAACAGGGAAAAATCCTTTAGCACAGCATTATGTAATAATGGGGTTGGGGTGGGGATGGCGCAAGAAAGCAAGAATTGACAAGTAATAAGACTGGCTCCTCACACAGTGAGCAGACACTTTGTAAACAACTCAGTACAACTACTTCCGTCCTCAATGTCTAGGTCTGAAGTCTGGCAGGTGAGTCTCGTAAGTGGACCCCATTTATATACCTGTGAACTCCACTGCATGTTTGAATGGTGCCATCTCGTTATTTTATAGCCATTCCACACATAATCACTGTGTCCAGCTCATTCTTCCTCAGCAAGCAGAATAACAAGCAAGGCTAACAGAAACAGGCTGCCTTTATGTAGAGAGAGAGAAAGAGGCTCCCCTGTGCCCCCAAAATAGTATTAGTCTTGATCTCTTATCCGTGAAGATACTGAGTTTCAGGGGGTTAAATGATATGAACAAATCCACACTCACTGTGGCACAAGTCTTTGGAGTATGGTTACCTGCCCAACTACTACCACACCCTTGGCAAAGAGAAAAGGTATACCTTCAGCTGGGACTTTCTTAGACTTGCAGTTTTTTACCTCCTGTGCATTGACATTGGGCTTTTTATGTCTTTATCATTTATCTTTCTTTTTCATGACTTATTTTAGTGTGTGTGACATGAAAGGGTAGGGACTGGAAGGCTCTGCATGGCAGGACAAGCCACACTCTAGGGACACGTGATAGGCAAAGTTTCACTGCATCATTCTCTATCAAGCATGGAGGAGTGACTATTTCTCATCACTACTGCAGGATCAAATTACAGCACAGCCTGAGTGTAAGAGAGAACACAAATGAAGAAAGGAGGAATGCAAGGTTAAGAATTCTCTACTTGGTCTGACGTGAGGGGCCAGGGCAGGGTCTCTGGTGTCATCCATGTTTCTCTCCCTCCCACCATGCTATACACTATCCCACCACATGCTCTGCAAGCACCCAGGAAACACTAAAGGAATCCAAGAAGATGCCCAAATCACACCCTACATCCTGCTTATCAAAGGCTAACAGCCATCACTGCTCATTCAGTAAAGATAACAACTCATCTCTTCCAGAAAACGGCTTTGATTTGTGGAAGTCATGTGACTGTTAAAAAAGTAGAGTACTTTTCTTTTAGTACTTGCTCCTTTGGTAAGGGCTACAGTTTCCATTCTGTTACTGACAATTTTACTTTATTTTATTTTTATTATTATTTTTTTTTTGGCGGTACGCGGGCCTCTCACTGTTGTGGCCTCTCCCGTTGCAGAGCACAGGCTCCGGACGCGCAGGCTCAGCGGCCATGGCTCACGGGCCCAGCCACTCGGCGGCATGTGGGATCTTCCCGGACTGGGGCACGAACCCGTGTCCCCTGCATCGGCAGGCGGACTCTCAACCACTGCGCCACCAGGGAAGCCTGTTACTGACAATTTTAAAACAGAGACAGGTGATTTATTATACACATTGCACTGGAAACTTGCTTAAACTCAGAGATGTTTCCAGTGTTTTTGAGAAAAGAACTATTTTCACCACATTTTGACATGTTGCTCTTGACAGTACAGAAATTAAAAAAAATAATCTCATGAAACGAATAACTTTAACTGTAACTAGAATTTAAAGCAATTTACAAAGTGAACTATCAAAAACCCCTCTTCTGATTTATTATAGTCAGTGTTCACTAATATAAAAAAGGAAATAATGTGTGGATGTGTGTATTTTTAATAGCTATAGCTCATAAAGACACTTCTACACCTGATTTCCCACAGAGGAACAAACTCCCTAGCAATTCATGAGAATGTAGATGGCTGAGCTCTGAGGGGTGGCAGAATCAGGTGCCACAAAGCACTCCAGCTCCATTTTGATTTGGCTTTTATTTTATTCCATTTCCAATTAGGTGATGTCCACTGTGGAACAGAAGAAAGAGCTAACAACTGGCCCTCAGGAGACCCAGAGTCTAGACTCTGTTCTGTCACCAAAGAGCTGATGATCTTGGGAATGTCACTTAACCTCTGTCCATTCTGATTTCTTCATGTAGGAGAAAAACGTCAAGGCAGTTCAGTATAACAATGGACTGTGGGGTCAGACCACCTCAAGTTGATATCTAGACTCTATCGTTTACTCCACTGATGACTTAAGCAAGTTACTTAACCTCTCCATGCCTCATACCATCCGTGTGAATATTAGATTAGATAATGCGTGTCAAGTGCTTAGCACAGTCATTGATAGATATGTTTTTGATGAACAGCAATATATACATAATGCATCTCTTTAGATATGAGATGAGGAGGCTGAACTAGGTCTCTTCCAGGTGCTTCAGCACAAAGAGCAGGTCTTGGACTCAGGGATATCTGAGTTTAAATCTCAGCTCCACCAGTTATCAACCTCTCTAAATCCTAACTCTCTCCCCTATAAAATCAATGGCTATTTCACAGGATAATTATTTGGACTGAATACGACCATACTATAGAAAGACCTAAGAATAAAGTAAAGATGCAATAAGATGCTGGTTCCCTTCTCTTCCTGTTTCTCATCTCCTTCTTCCCAGTCTGCCTCTATTACTTCTCTGTCCTTCAAAGGAGGAAGGAGATAGAGAGCGACAGTCAAAAGGAGTGATATGAAAAGATGAAGATCAGTCCTCAGAGGAAAAGGGGGAGAAAAGCCTCTTTATAGATTCACAGTGTTTCGCAGAGCAAAACTCCAACTCAACAGAAGCCTTAGAGGGCGACGGCTACAGCCATTGATTTTGTTGCTTCTTTTCATTCCTTGTGTTACTAAACACATGGAATCAACTACAATGAAACAAAACAGTTTTACTTTACAGCAGTGAAGTCAAAATCCACATCTAAAACAATTTATGAACATTTTTCTGCTCACGTGAGGGTATGACGTTAAACCAAAGATGGTCCTTGTCTTACTAAAGAGCCAAGAAAATCAACCCAAGTCTCATAATAGAAAAATCAAGCATAAAAGAAATCTGACCATAGGAGCAAGGTTCTTTAGGAAAAAAACATCCAACCATGATTGGTAACACCAGCATTTTGTCTTTGAGCTACTTGTGACAAGGTCTGCCAGGGCCATCATGCCTGTCATGGCTAACACAAAGCAAACACATTCAAAATGATAAAACGTTAAAAATTTATGCTGTCTACTTTGACTTTATTGCAATTTAGTATCTTTAGTATCTTCATATAACACTAAAGAATGACCTTTGTTGTTTTATGTCCTTCTTATTAAGAAATGTATTACTTGGATTAATAATTAATCCAAATGCAAAACTGCCTTAAAAAACAAAAGATTTTCTATTTCTTTGACAATTTTCAACCAAGTAAAACTTGAGAAAGAAAATATTTTGGTGGCAATAAATGCTAAAATATTCACCAACACTACTGCCATATTTCAAGCCTTTTTTAAAAAATTGTCTTCTAACCATAAAAAGAAATTTCGGCACGTGTTGGTTGTAATCTATTCAAACTGTGTAGAATGTTGATTAATTAAACTTCTCTAGATGAGTTTTTGAATCTGAAATTTAGCCAAGAAAAATGATGCAGCCTAATGCCATTCAAACATGGCCACTGGAAATAAGCAGACAAATCTGAATTACCTATAGGAGTTTTGATGTCAGATCCCCGACATAAATTAGCCAATGATCAAAAATAAGTGGAGAGATGATGCAAGTATCTAAATTAAATTTGAGTCACTGGAGAATTATCTGGGAAGGTTTTTTTTTTTTGCTTTGTTTTTTGGAGTTTTAAAAAATAAACAAACAAAACGTTCTTTATCTCTACTTTGAACAATTAAATCAGGATCTCCGAAGATCAGGTCTGGGGAATCCACAGTTTTTCAAAGTTCCCCAGGTGATTCGCATATGGTCCAAATCTAAGGTGCAGCCATTCAAGCAACCTCCCTTCCTCTATCAAAATAAGAACCACCTGCTAGCATGGTTAATGATCGGTGGTTACACAGACCATCTATACTAGGGAAGAAGACTGGATATACAACCCTCATTTTTTACTTTACCTGTGTAGCTACAGACTATAAATCAATGATTTCTGTCCTGACAGATCACAGCTGCCAAGTCCTTAGTGTGCCATCTTCTCTGCCTGAAAGTGCTTTGTTGTCATAAACAGGATTTCTGTTTACACTGCCCAGCAGGAACAGCAAAAAGAGGGAAAACTTGAAAGACGAATTATCTCTCTGCTTGAAGAAAAGTATGAGCCAAAATCTTTACCAAAGAGCTTCAATTCCAAGTCCAAGAAAATGGATGAGCAAGTAAGGGAGGCTTTAAAATACTGTTTTGTTTGAAGAGCTGTGAATATGTATCTAGATCATCTGAAGTGTCCAAACATCAAATACCAGTATAACCTTACACAAAAATCAATTCCAGATGGATAAAAAATGTAAATGAAAACATAAAAGAACTAAGATATGTGGGCAAATATTTTTCTAATCTTGGGGTGGGGAAACCTCTCTAAATACATCACGAATATAAGAAACTATAAAAGACTGAAGATTTTGACTACAGAAGAATTGAAATCTTCACAGCAAAAGAAATCATAAATAAGGTTAAAAGATATGGCAGACCTGGGGGAAAATGTATCTGTGATATTTCTGACAAGCAAAGGGAAAATATCCTTATTATACAAAGAGTTCTTATAAGTCAATGAGAAAAAAAAAAGAAAAAAGAATGCCCCAAAGGAAACTATTCCAAGAGTACAAATATAAAGATGCATAGGTAAGCAATAAAGCGTGTAAGGATATTAACTCTCACTAAAAATC
Source organism: Monodon monoceros (assembly GCF_005190385.1). NCBI lineage: Eukaryota > Metazoa > Chordata > Mammalia > Artiodactyla > Monodontidae > Monodon > Monodon monoceros. The sequence continues at coordinate 49,535,892 of NW_021703777.1, forward strand.
AAAGAAATTTAAATTGAATACGAATGAGCCATCATTTTTTCAAGCCACAGAATGACAAAAATGAGAATATGAGACAAATACTGTTCTTGCAAGAGTGTGAGCAAGCCAGCACTCTTGTCATTACTGGGAGAAGTATAAATTGGTATAACCTTTGTGGAGTGTAATCTGAAATAAATAACAAAAATAAAATAGGTATATCCTGCAATCACATGCTGCTAGGAATTTACTCTAAGGAGGTAATTAAGAAGAATGAAAATGTGGTTAAGCACCAAGTTTGTTTACAAATGAAAAAACTGAAAAAAACTGAAAGTCTACTAATAGAGAATTTATTAAGCAGATTATAGCACATACATCATGTGTATAAATAGATGCAGCAGTTAAAAATGATGTTCAAGATCGTATTGAAGTGGAAAGACTTCCATGAAATGCTAGTCATGTATATGATCACATATGATCTCATTTACATAAATCCTATACACTGATCTATCTGTTTACACATGCATTGCAAGACATACGGAAAGCTATTCATGAAAGGGTTAATAATGGTTATTTCTGGGTGATGGATTTAAGAGCAAAATTATCTTCTATGCAGTGTTACTGTATTGTTTGAATTTTCCACAATGTATAATTACATCTCATTAAAAATAAAGCTACTTCAAAATAATTTCAAGCTAAACACAAAATAATATTAGAATTTAGCATCATTTGGGATCTCCACTGCTGCCCAAATGACTATCATTTTCTGATCACCAAGAAAACAGAGTTGACAAAGGTCTTAATTAAAAAAAGAACCAAAAAGGTTTCTGGCAAATGAAATTTGATAAAAAAAAATTATTTACCTTCCATCAAACAGGTTTAATTCAAAACTTGTAAATAAAATGAAGTAAATTATCTAAAGTTAAAGTTCCTTCCAGGGAAAAGGATGACCAATATCCCTTGGAGTAAGCAGTGCAGCACCCTTTGCTTTGTCACTGAATACACATTTATTTTTTCTTACCACAGCAACCTAATTGGATCATTCCAACAGACTATCCTACCTAACTTTTTGAAACTAGAACATGTTTCTGGTACAGATTAACATGTCACCTTCTATTTCCACTTCAAGGAAGAAATGCACTTTGGTTCCAAAGTGCAATATTCGGGTAAGGTGAAATTATTGTACAGTCCCTCATGTAGTAAAGCAATTATCAGCTGCTTTAATCCTGCTGTTACAAAGAAGTATTTATCTTACCAAGGAATATCACATATAAGTAAGAAATGATACATTTGCATCTTGAGTAGATTGATCAAATATTCTCAGCACAGCAGTACGTTAAAATAAAGTCTCAAATTTGGAGATGCCAAATTTATATTTATAAATGTTCCTTATTATGAAACAAGTTCCCTTAAAATGTGCTCTGTTAGGCTCCATAAATATCACAAAACTCACACAATTCTAAGAATCTTACTGTATTCTTTTACTAAAAGGTTTGTGAAAATAGGATTATATTTACTCCTGAAAAAAATTTAAATGACTTTCTTCACTCAGTCTTCCCTCTAGACTGTTCTCAGTAATTCACAATCAACAATGTCGATTTAAAGTAAAGCACTTTTCTGCGTTCCATGAAGCTCAAAAGAACAACTTTTAAACAACATAAAGACTTGCTATAAAGCATCAAAAAACTGTTCCTTATATCAGTATCTTACCCATAGACTAAGCTATCCATAAATATTTGTTAAATCAACATTTAACAATTTAAAGCATCTAAATGAATAGGACAACCAAGAGTAGTAGAAATATAATGCAATGAGTTTGCATGCATGGTCACAGAGAGTTTAGTTCTGAAAAAGACATGTTTTTAGGATAGTGAAGATAAAAGCCCTTGTTTACTTGACAGTATGGCAAGGGGAACAGAGGATTATTACAGTGGGACTTACTGAAAAGGACAGTAAGAGAATTGCACAGTTCTCAGACCTCAGAAAGCCTATGCTCTGGTCCTTTGTCTTTAACTCTAAGAACAGGAAACAATTACAAGCCAGGGATAGATCTCAGACAAATATAAGGTCAACTCTTGGCAAAGCAGCTCAGTTACTCCCAGAAGCCCAGGCTGTCCACACTTAACAAGGAATCCATGCATACCCACACTGGAAGACTCAGAGTCCTCTCAGAGAAGCATGATGGCCCAAATGTATGTGGAAAGTTGAAAAATACATACAGTTATCTATGTTACCATTATAATTTGATTATATTTGGAGCCACTGTAGCCTCAACTGTTTTATTTTGAACACAGTTCCATGGGAAATGATCCATGTGGCTCCCAAAATCTGCTTCTAAAGAGGTGTGTGTATATGTATATATACAAACACACACATATAATGTGTGATACATATATCATTACATATATATGTAATGATTACATATATATGTATGATTATTAAATATCTTTTATTATAATATATAATTAAATACATAATATACAAATATAACTCAGAATATATGTGTGTATACTAATTACATATATGTGCATATATATAATATATATACTTCTGCTCTGAAATGGACACTTAAATGTAAATTCCTATCTCTGAGCAGGCAAGACCTCCTGAACAGAAGTTGGCAGAAGAGTTTGCTTAAACAACACCAGTGCAGTGACTCATTTGTGTTTTCACAACATGCTTCTACCCAGCACCCATGTCTATTTGTAGCCTCAAAATAAAGGCTATGTGAACCATCTCTGAGCTGCCTGCCTTTAAAAGCAAGGACACTGTTCTCAGTTGACTCATTTGAGCTGCCCATGCTTTTGAGAATAACCCACTGTCACATTTATGAAGACATGTGATATAATTTAAGATTATTTCAGGCTGTGCCAATGCTTTTCTGCTTAGTCTCGACCTAATGTTTAGAAAGTCAAATTCACCCCCCTAATTAAGCCCACTACAAACCACTACTGGTATCTCGGGGGGGTATAAAAAAGATTGCTTTATCAACACTCTAGATTGTAAATACCATCAGAATCAACACTCTAGATTGTAAATACCATCAGAATAGGGATTCTTACTTATTTTGGTCATGTTATCTGTATCCCCAGCACTTAAAATAGTGTCTGGCACATGGTAGACACTCAATAAATATTTGCAAAGGAATGAACCAACCTCTGCCTTAGACCTGTGAAATAATAACCTGGGTCTCAGCACCAAATCCACAAAATATTTTGTTGTCCTGGTGTCCAAGTCAAGAAGACATCTACCGCCAGAGCATCAAAACCTCTGTACGTGTTATACAGATGGCCAACAGGCCCATGAAAAGATGTTCAACAACACGAATTACTAGAGAAATGCAAATCAAAACTACAATGGGGTACCAACTCACACTGGTCAGAATGGCCATCATTAAAAAGTCTATAAATAAAAAATGCTGGAGAGGACGTGGAGAACAGGAAACGCTCCTACGCTGTTGGTGGGATTGTAAATTGGTGCAGCCGCTATGCAAAACAGTTTGCAAGTTCCTCAAAAAACTAAAACTAGAGTTGACATATGATCCAGCAATCCCACTCCTGGGCATATAGTCAGAGAAAACTATAATTCAAAAAGATAGCTGCACCCCAATGTTCACAGCAGCACTATTTACAATAGCCAAGACACGAAAGCAACCTAAATGTCCACTGACAGATGAATGGATAAAGAAGATGTGGTACATATACACAATAGAATACTACTCAGCCATAAAAAAGAATGAAACAACACCATTTTCAGCAACATGGATGGACCTAGAGATTATCATACAAAGTGAAGTAAGTCAGAAAGAGAAAGACAAATACCATATAATATCACTTATATGTGGAATCTAAAATATGACACGAATGAACTTGTTTACAAAACAGAAACAGACTTGTGGTTACTGAAGGGGGGTAGGGTGGGAGAGGAATAAATTAGGAGTTTGGAACTAGCAGATACAAACCACTATATATAAAATAAACAACAAGGACCTATTGTATAGCACAGGGAACTATATTCAATATCCTATAATAAACCATAATGGAAAAGAATATGAAAAATTTATATACATATATAAAACTGAAACACTGAATCACTTTGCTGTACACCAGAAACTAAAACAACATTGTAAATCAACTATACGTCCATAAAAAAACAAGACAAAAAAAAAAAAACACCGCTGTATGTTAAAGTACACCCTTTCAGTTTTTTTGTTTTTTTTTTTTTTGCGGTACGCGGGCCTCTCACTGTTGTGGCCTCTCCTGTTGCAGAGCACAGGCTCCAGACGCGCAGGCTCAGTGGCCATGGCTCACGAGCCCAGCTGCTCCAAGGCATGTGGGATCTTCCCGGACCGGGGAATGAACCTGCGTCCCCAGCATCGGCAGGCGGACTCTCAACCACTGCGCCACCAGGGAAGCCCCCCTTTCAGTTTTGAGATACCCTTCAACATATTAAATTCACCTTATTCCCTGGTCTTCAAAATAGATAAAACCAACAGATATACCAATCTAAGTCATCTACCATTGCAGGAAAACCTAATTTGATGACTACAGGTAAAATTTTTCCATATTTAAATACTAGGATATGTAAAATTACTATGTAACTATTGAGCTAGGTATGTGTGCACACACTAGTCCATTTATATTTATATATATTATTTTAGATCTATAAACTCAGCACTTGGATCTATGAACCCATTTACTAATAGCATTATTCCACCCTAAAGAAATTGATAATACTCAGTTCAACAAATATCTATTAATGGTCATTAATTTTTTATCCCTGTTTTTCAGTGTTTCTGCCACCCACTGAATATCAAATTGTAGCATTTCATCAATGTATTTCTTAAAGAAAAAAGTCTTCAGAAATGAAAGGAAAATATGTCCATCACTATTTTCATTCAGAGAAACATTTAAAATAATGAATTCACAGTTTCAGTGAAACTATCAATGGAGGTTACAAAATCTATTAATAAGATGACCAAACTATGTCTAGCAAATTGTCCTCATAGGTTTGAATTAGATACTTTGAATTAAGTCAACTCCCAGGAGTAACATCCAGCCAAAGGTCATTTTAATGGACATCTTGACACACTGAATGCATTTATATTTCTCCTAAAATCTTCAGAACCCAGAAAACAGCTTACTACACCAGCAACGCCTTTCCCATAACACTTATCACAGAGGAAAAACCCACAGTAACTATACACGTTACACAACAGAATCCTTTACTTTACAGAACTCACTCATACGGAAATTAATTCACCAGGAAGGATCACCAATAGACTTTAACAGATTTCTTCCTGTCTCAGATGCAGTGTTTTAAAGCTAAGTCTTATGAAATTGAAAAGGAGTTAAATTCAGTTTTAAAAGGTGATAAACTAACACATAAGAAGTGTCATACTGCCTCTGTCTCAATGAGAACATCTTTGAAAAAAAATGTGTTGAAAAACTATCTTCACAAAAAGTCTCTCTATATTCTGAAAGACAGAAGGAGGTTTTGTTCTTGCCGCCCTCTCAAAATCACATCATTCTTTGATTTTTTTAAAAGATCTTTATTGGAGTATAATTGCTTTACAATGGTTAGTTTCTGCTTTATAACAAAGTGAATCAGTTATACATATATATATGTTCCCATATCTCTTCCCTCTTGCTTCTCCCTCCCTCCCACCCTCCCTATCCCACCGTTCTAGGTGGTCACAAACCACGGAGCTCATCTCCCTGTGCTATGCAGCTGCTTCCCACTAGCTATCTATTTTATGTTTGGTAGTGTATACATGTCCATGCCACTCTCTCACTTTGTCACAGCTTACCCTTCCCCCTCCCCATATACTCAAGTCCATTCTCTAGTAGATCTGTGTCTTTATTCCCGTCTTACCACTAGGTTCTTCATGACTTTTTTTTTTCTTAGATTCCATATATGTGTCAGCATACGGTATTTGTTTTTCTCTTTCTGGCTTACTTCACTCTGTATGACACACTCTAGGTCCATCCACCTCAATACAAATAACTCAATTTCATTTCTTTTTATGGCTAATATTCCATTGTATATATGTGTCATATCTTCTTTATCCATTCATCCAATGATGGACACTTAGGTTGCTTCCATGTCCTGGCTATTGTAAATAGAGCTGCAATGAACATTCTGGTACATGACTCTTTTTGAATTATGGTTTTCTCAGGGTACATGCCCAGTAGTGGGATTGCTTGGTTGTATGGTAGTTCTATTTGTAGTTTTTTAAGGAACCTCCATACGTTCTCCATAGTGGCTGTATCAATTTACATTTCCACCAACAGTGCAAGAGTGTTCCCTTTTCTCCACACCCTCTCCAGCATTTATTGTTTCTAGATTTTTTGATGATGGCCATTCTGACTGGTGTGAGATAATATCTCACTGGAGTTTTGATTTGCCTTTCTCTAATGATTAATGATGTTGAGCATTCTTTCATGTGTTCGCTGGCAATCTGTATATTTTCTTTGGAGAAATGTCTATTTAGGTCTTCTGCCCATTTTTGGACTGGGTTGTATGTTTTTGTTATTGGGCTGCATGAGCTGCTTGTAAATTTTGGAGATTAATCCTTTGTCAATTGCTTCATTTGCAAATAGTTTCTCCCTTTCTGAGGGTTGTCTTTTGATCTTGTTTATGGTTTCTTTTGCTGTGCAAAAGCTTTTAAATTTCATTAGGTCCCATTTGTTTATTCTTGTTTTTATTTACATTTGTCTAGGAGGTGGGTCAAAAAAGATCTTGCTGTGATTTATGACATAGAGTGCTCTATGTTTTTCTCTAAGAGTTTGACAGTTTCTGGCTTTACATTTAGGTCTTTAATCAATTTTCAGTTTATTTTTGTGTATGGTGATAGGGAGTGTTCTAATTTCATTCTTTTACATGTAGCTGTCCAGTTTTCCCAGCACCACTTGTTGAAGAGGCTGTCTTTTCTCCACTGTATATTCTTACCTCCTTTATCAAAGATAAGGTGACCATATGTGCATGGGGTTATCTCTGGGCTTTCTACCCTGTTCCATTGATCTATATTCTGTTTTTGTGCCAGTACCATACTGTCTTGATTACTGTAGCTTTGTAGTATAGTCTGAAGTCAGGGAGCCTGATTCCTCCAGCTCCGTTTTTCGTTCTCAAGATTGCTTTGGCTATTCGGGGTCTTCTGTGTTTCCATACAAATTGTGAAATTTTTTGTTCTAGTTCTGTGAAAAATGCCAGTGGTAGTCTGATAGGGATTGCATTCAATCTGTAGATTGCTTTGGGTAGTATAATCATCTTCACAGTGTTGATTCTTCCAATCCAAGAACATGGTATATCTCTCCATCTATTTGTATCATCTTTAATTTCTTTCATCAGTGTCTTATAATTTTCTGCATACAGGTCTTTTGTCTCCTTAGGTAGGTTTATTCCTAGATATTTTATTCTTTTTGTTGCAATGGTAAATGGGAGTGTTTTCTTGATTTCACATCTTTCATCATTAGTGTATAGGAATGCTAGAGATTTCTGTGTATTAATTTTGTATCCTGCTACTTTACCAAATTCATTGATTAGCTCTAGTAGTTTTCTGGTAGAATCTTTAGGATTCTCTATGTATAGTATCATGTCATCTGCAAACAGTGACAGCTTTACTTCTTTTTTTCCATTTTGGATTCCTTTTATTTCTTTTCTGATTGCTGTGGCTAAAACTTCCAAAACTATGTTGAATAAGAGTGGTGAGAGTGGGCAACCTTGTCTTGTTCCTGATCTTAGTGGAAATGGTTTCAGTTTTTCACCATTGAGGACGATGTTGGCTGTGGGTTTGTCATATATGGCCTTTATTATGTTGAGGAAAGTTCCCTCTATGCCTACTTTCTGCAGGGTTTTTATCATAAATGGGTGTTTAATTTTGTCGAAAGCTTTCTCTGCATCTATTGAGATGATCATATGGTTTTTATCCTTCAATTTGTTAATACGGTGTATCACGTTAACTGATTTGCGTATATTGAAGAATCCTTGCATTCCTGGAATAAACCCCACTTGATCATGGTGTATGGTCCTTTTAATGTGCTGTTGGATTCTATTTGGTAGTATTTTGTTGAGGATTTTTGCATCTATGTTCATCAGTGATATTGGCCTTAAGTTTTCTTTCTTTGTGACATCTATGTCTGGTTTTGTTATCAGGGTGATGGTGGCCTCACAGAATGAGTTTTGGAGTGTTCCCCCCTCTGCTATATTTTGGAAGAGTTTGAGAAGGATAGGTGTTAGCTCTTTTTTAATGTTTGATAGAATTCGCCTGTGAAGCCATCTGGTCCTGGGCTTTTGTTTTTTGGAAGATTTTTAATCACAGTTTCAATTTCAGTGCTTGTGATTGGTCTGTTCATATTTTCTATTTCTTCCTGGTTCAGTCTCGGAAGGTTGTGCTTTTCTAAGAATTTGTCCATTTATTCCAGGTTGTCCGTTTTATTGGCATAGAGTTGCTTGTAGTAATCTCTCACGATCCTTTGTATTTCTGCAGTGTCAGTTGTTACTTCTCCTTTTTCATTTCTAATTCTATTGATTTGAGTCTTCTCCCTTTTTTTCTTCATGAGTCTGGCTAATGGTTTATCAATTTTGTTTATCTTCTCAAAGAGCCAGCATTTAGTTTTATTGATCTTTGCTATCGTTTCCTTCATTTATTTATCATTTATTTATGATCTGATCTTTATAATTTCTTTCCTTCTGCTAACTTTGGGGTTTTTTTGTTCTTTCTCTAATTGCTTTAGGTGCAAGGTTAGGTTGTTTGAGATTTTCCTGTTTCTTAAGGTAGGACTGTATTGTTATAAACTTCCCTCTTAGAACTGCTTTTGCTGCATTCCATAGGTTTTGTGTCGTGTCTCCATTGTCATGTTTATAGGTATTTTTTGATTTCCTCTTTGATTTCTTCAGTGATCACTTCGTTATTAAGTAGTGTATTGTTTAGCCTCCATGTGTTTGTGTTTTTTACAGATCTTTTCCTATAATTGATATCTAGTCTCATAGCGTTGTGGTCAGAAAAGATGCTTGATACAATTTCAATTTTCTTAAATTTACCAAGGCTTGATTTGTGACCCAAGATATGATCTATCCTGGAGAATGTTCCATGAGCACTTGAGAAAAATGTGTATTCTGTTGTTTTTGGATGGAATGTCCTATAAATAGCAATTAAGTCCATCTTGTTTAATGTATCATTTAAAGCTTGTGTTTCCTTACTTATTTTCATTTTGGATGATCTGTCCATTGGTGAAAGTGGGGTGTTAAAGTCCCCTACTATGACTGTGTTACTGTAAATTTCCCCTTTTATGGCTGTTAGTATTTGCCTTATGTATTGAGGTGCTCCTATGCTGGGTGCATAAATATTTACAAGTGTTATATCTTCTTGGATCGATCCCTTGATCATTATGTAGTGTCCTTCCTTGTCTCTTGTAATAGTCTTTATTTTAAAGTCTATTTTGTCTGATATGAGAATTGCTACTCTAGCTTTCTTTTGATTTCCATTTGCATGGAATATCTTTTTCCATCCCCTCACTTTCAGTCTGTATGTGTCCCTAGGTCTGAAGTGGGTCTCTTGTAGACAGCATATATACAGGTCTTGTTTTTGTATCCATTCAGCCAGTCTGTGTCTTTTGGTGGGAGCATTTAATTCATTTACATTTAAGGTAATTACCAATACCTACGTTCCTATTCCCATTTTCTTAATTGTTTTGGGTTTGTTATTGTAGGTCTTTTCCTTCCCTTGTGCTTCTTGCCTAGAGAAGTTCCTTTAGCATTTGTTGTAAAGCTGGTTTGGTGGTGCTGAACTCTCTCAGCTTTTGCGTGTCTGTAAAGGTATTAATTTCTCCATAAAATCTGAATGAGATCCTTGCTGGGTAGAGTAATCTTGGTTGCAGGTTTTTCTTCTTCATCATTTTTAATATGTCCTGCCTTGGGGCTACCCTGGTGGCCCAGTGGTTGAGAGTCCACCTGCCAATGCAGGGGACATGGGCTTGTGCCCCGGTCCGGGAAGATCCCACATGCCGCAGAGCGACTAATCCCGTGAGCCATGGCCGCTGAGCCTGCACGTCCGGCGCCTGTGCTCCACAGCGGGAGAGGCCACAACAGTGAGAGGCCCGTGTACTGCCCCCCCCC